>NC_133658.1:495566509-495940717 GCF_037893015.1 Macrotis lagotis
TAAGTGGCTTGCCCAAGGCCACACAAGCTAGGTAATTATTGAGTGTCTGAGACCGGATTTGAACCCAGGGACTCCTGACTCCAAGGTGGTGCTTTATCCACTGCGTCACCTAGCTGCCCCCAACAATCATATTTTAAAAGGTCAACCTATCCCTTAGTCACCAGGAAAGACAAGATTCAATTTATTCAATTCAAATCATTGCAACAAATTTCAGGCTCTATCATCTATGACCTAGGCACCACTGGGGAAAAAAATACAAAAAACAATAAATGAATGAAAAAGCATTTATTAAAAGCTTTCTATGTGGAAAGGTATTTTTCTTTGGCCTTAAGGAACTGATAGTCTATTACAATGAATAATGATATGAATACAAATAAGTAAATATAAAATATCTACAAAATAAATACATTGTAATTTAAGGATACATTAATAGTAGGCTAGGTGGCACAGTGGATAGAGCACCAGCCTTGGAGTCAGGAGTCCCTGGGTTCAAATCCAACCTCAGACACTTAATAATTACCTAGCTGTGTGGCCTTGGGCAAGCCACTTAACCCCACTGCCTTGAAAAATCTAAAAGAAAAATAGTCTGGGGGGAGATTCAAGTTCAGGTCCATGTCACTGATCTCTTACCAAGACTATTGCAATAGCCCTTTAGTTGATTTCCCTACCTCAAATCTTTCTTCTCCAAGCCACCTTTCACACAGATGCCAAAGAGATATTTCTAAATCACAAGACTAACCATGTTATTCACTTAGTTCATGAATTGTAGTTCCCCAGTGCCTCATCTGTTTGACGTAAAAAGTCCTTTACCACTTGACTTTATTCTTCTTTTCCAGTGTCATACATTTCTCTCTTTAGTCCAACCACACTGGTCTTGTTGGTATTACAATGACTCTTATCTCCTCTTGCTCTACCTTTTCACATCCTGTTCCCTGTGCACTTGCTCCCCAACTCAGCTTCTAGGGATCCCTAGTTTTCTTCAAAATTCAGTTCAGCCAAAACTGGTTACATGAGAACTTAAGGTCCTGTTCATTCCAGCTATGCCTCCAAAAATATTAACCTGCATTTATTTTGTATGTAATTTTATGGAGACATGTCATCTTCCCTTATTGAATATAAGCTCCTTGAGCACAAGAACTATTGCTAATTTTTGTCTTGTATCCCCAGCATCTATGGAAATGCCTAATGCACTACTGCTCGCATTTAATAAAAATTGTTCATAGACAGAAAAAAAAATTAGTTTGGGGGGATCAAGATAGAGGTGGAATTTAACCTGAACCTAAAAGAGAGATAAGAATTCTAAACAGGAGTATAGTTCAGGTAAGAAGCACAGGCTGCAAAGTCTGAAAGATATAATAGCTAATAACTAGGCATAACTAGAAGGTCAATTTGTCTGAAAAGTTCATTGTCACTGTTGTTTCAGTTGTAAAAGACTCTTCATAAATCTATTTGAAGTCTTCTTGGCAAAGATACTGGACTGATTTGCCATTTCCTTGTCCAAATCATTTTACAGATGAGGAACTGAGGCATATAGGTTTAAGTGACTTATCCAAGGATACACAACTAATAAGTGTATGAGACCAGATTTGAACTCAGGAGGATGTCTTACTGACTCAAGTCAAGATCCATTGTATCACCTAACTGCCATTTTGTCCTGAAGTAATATTGCTGATGCTTATCTATTCTCCAAGAGGACCATGATATCAAGAGAGATGAAGTCATGACATTCAAGTGAATTGGATCTGGGGGGGGGGGGGGGTTGCTGTACACCAGTCTTTCTTCTCCTGAGTTAACTTGGTCCAGTGGCAAGACACAACTCAGGACTGGAGAAAGTCCTGGATATAGGGGGGAGGATCTTGACCTTTTCAAGTTAAGTTCTTTAAGAGGTCTCAGTTTGACTGAGGCAACACCCTCACAGTGATTAAGGATAGGTAAAAAATAAATGGATTTAAATGCTAAAGAGAAGAGTTTTATCTTACCTTAAGACAAAGCAATTTGTTCAGATCTGTAATCTATAAATAACATTCCAATCACTATGGAAAACAGGATGAAGAGGAGAAACTTAAATCAGGGAGACCATTACAATAATGGCAAGAGATGGAGTTCTAAACTAGAGTGATGACAATGTGAGTGGAGTGTAGGGGACAGAAGAGGAATAGACTCGGAAAACAAATTGAATTTGGGGATGACCCCCTAGGTTGGAATTGTAGGTAACTGGAAAATGGTACTCAATCAATAAAAAAGGTGAAGTTAATCATATTGGGCACATTTGGGATTGGAGGAGGGAAATAGTAATAAGTTCTATTTTGGACCAGTTGAGTTTGAGATGAATATGGGACATCCAGTTGGCAACATCCAGTAGGAAGCTGGGGCTATAATTCAGGGCTATAACTCAGGAAAGAAACTATGGCTGAATATATAGCTGAGTTACCTGCACACACATATAACTTTCCTTTCTTGAACTCTTCAAGATTTACAAAGCATTTACTTCACAGTATTATGCAAAATATATGTCCATTTTAATCATTTTGTTATAACTAGGGCTAGCAAACACTTTTAGGAGGAAGGTGAAAAATCTAGCTAAGGGGGAAGAAGAATATTGGGAAGATGGGGGACAAAGTAGTATGAATGAAAATGAGTAAAGGAATAAATAAGTCATGGTTAGTTGGCTTCAGCAGACTAGGATTCCTCATGGAAGGAGAATTAGGATAATGAATGAGGTTGGCAAAGAATGAAATTATAAGGAAATTAATGAATACTGGGTAGGAAAGATGGAAACAATTTAAAGGTATTTTACAGCTTTTTGTCTCAGTTTCCTCCTCTGTTAAAATGAGTATGATAATGCCTACAAGGTTTTAGTCCTTTGTTTACCATTCTAGGTGTTCACTTTTGGACAAAACACTAAAACCTTTTTCAGGCCTCAGTTTTCTTAGTGGGGATTAGAATAGTTCAAGAGCATCTAAGTTTTTTCAAATGATCACAGTTCTATATGAGTCTGTGAAATTTAATTTAATTTCAGCAATCTTTCTTAGAGTAAGTCTCATATAGAATTTTTCCAGGAAGCTGCCTTTAGCTAAATTTCCCGTCCAACATTGTTTGGTACTCCTTGCTCCAACAACAAAAATGATTAGTAGTAGTATTTTATATTAAAAGTTCTCAGACAATGGGACCATATCTTTCATTTACCATACATGTATGTGTATTTGTGTGTGTGTGTGTGTGTGTGTGTGCATGTGTGTATATATATATATCACCTAATATATATTAATTACGTCCAGTGGACACTTCCCACTTAGTAAATACAGGTCGCTAATGAAAGTAAAAATCATTTAGGAGTCTACCAGATAAATATTCCTAATACAAATGATTTCTTCCCCATGGAATCTCCTCATTGCAAAATTTTTCTGACCTATTTTCCCCTAATTTTATGAGATTTCAAATCTGACCCTGAAAATATGTCCATCCATTTCCTGGTACTAGTAATGGAGAAGATAACAGTTTTTAACAGGAAAGAGGGGACCAGTTAGGTGGTACTGTGGATAGAGCACCAATCCTGGAGTCAAGAGGACCAGAGTTCTTATCTGATCTCACATACTTGATACTTACTAAGTATGTGACCTTGAGCAACTCACAACCCCATTGCCCCACAAAAAAAAAAGCTTAAAGAAAGGGGGGGCGGGGCCAAGAAGGCAACAAGAGAGGAACATCTCTTAGGCACTCTCTCATAAAACTTATAAACTAAGGACTCTTAACTAAATTTTCAAGAGACAGGAAACCACAGAGGGACCCATTGAGACAGTTCTCCTACTCAAGGAAACCTGGAAAAGAGCAAAAAGGCTCTGCTCCCAGGGGTTGAAGGTGTAGCCCACCAGAGGGGTGGCCTACTAGAGCAAAAGAACTTCAGCCTCCCAGGGTGCTGGGAGCATGGCACACAGCAGCAGGGGAGTTTCCTGAGCTACACCCCGGGGAGCACTGGCACAAACTGGGGGAACAGCAGGGAACCTCTGCCAGAGGGAGCACATGAAGCCCAGCCCTCAGGGCACACAGCAAGCATCCTAGATCCAGGAAACAGAAGCAGATGGAGCCAGTAACCAGGAGCCCCCAGGGCATGAGCCCATTGAACCTAGGGAGGGGAATGAAGAGAGCTCTGTCCTCTGCCCCTGGAACAGGACTCTGGGGCTCTGACCACATTCAGATCCTGATCCCAGTCTAGGCCCCCCCCACCTCAGCCCCATAGCAGAGGGGGGCACATATGGTCATTCACAGACCAGGAGGTAGGACAGAGCCTCACACACTGAAACCCTTGTGGGAATGTCCCAAAAGCTCAGGAAGCACCCCAAAAAACAGGCTTAGGCTGGGAAAATGAACAAGCAAAGAAACAAGAGGAAGACCATTGAGAAATATTTTGCAAATGAGCCCAAGAAGGATCAAAATACTCAGTCTGAAGATGAGGAAGCACAAGCTCCTGCATCTAAAGACTCCAAGAAAAACAGAAATTGGGGTCAGGCTATGACAGAGCTCAAAAAAGACTTTGAAAATCAAATGAGGGAGTTGGAAGAAAAACTGGGAAAAGAAAGGAGAGAGAGATGCAGGAAAAACATGAAAATGAAGTCAGCAGCTTAGTCAAGGAAATCCAAAAAAATGCTGAAGAAAATAGCATGCTAAAAACCAGCTTAGGTCAAATGGATAAAACAGTTCAAAAAGTTATGAAGGGGGGGGGGGTAGAGCCAAGATGGCGACATGAAGGGATCGAGTCTTAGGAGCTCTGTGATAAAAACTCATAAACTAAGGACTCTAACTAAACTTTCAAGAGACAGAACCCACAAAGGGACCCAGTGAGGCAGTTCTCCTACTCAAGGTAACCTGGAAAAAAGCAGAAAGGCTCTGCTCCCTGGGGTCGGAGGGGCGGCCTGCCAGAGGGGTGGCCCGCCAGAGCCAAAGAACTTCAGCCTCCCGGAGGCAGCCCCAGGGCGCCAGGAGCCTCAGCTCACAGCAGCGGGGCAGTCTCCTGAGCTGCACCCCGGGGAGCACCGGCACAAAGTGGGGGAATAGAGGGGGACCTCTGCCAGAGTGAGCACATGGAGCCCAGCCCTCAGGGCACACAGCCAGCAGCATGGTCTTTCACCAGCCTAGACCTGGAAACAGAAGCAGGTGGAGCCCGTAAGAAGGAGCCCCCAGGGCATGAGCACACTGAGCTGAAGAAGGGGAGTGAAGAGAAACTGCAAGCTCAGTCCTCTGCCTCTGGAACAGGACTCTGGGGCTCTGACCACATTCAGATCCTGATCGCAGTCTAGGCCCCCCCATAGAACAGCAGGGCCCCCCCAACCTCAGCCCCGTGGCAGAGGGGGCCGCTTACGGTCATTCACAGACCAGGAGGGAGGACAGAACCTCACACACTGAGACCCTTGTGGGAGTGTCCCAAAAGCTCAGGAAGCACCCCAAAAAACAGGCTTAGGCTGGGAAAATGAACAAACAAAGAAACAAGAGGAAGACCATTGAGAAATATTTTGCAAATGAGCCCAAGAAGGATCAAAATACTCAGTCTGAAGATGAGGAAGCACAAGCTCCTGCATCTAAAGACTCCAAGAAAAACAGAAATTGGGCTCAGGCTATGATAGAGCTCAAAAAAGACTTTGAAAATCAAATGAGGGAGTTAGAAGAAAAACTGGGAAAAGAAAGGAGAGAGATGCAGGAAAAACATGAAAATGAAGTCAGCAGCTTAGTCAAGGAAATCCAAAAAAATGCTGAAGAAAATAGCATGCTAAAAACCAGCTTAGGTCAAATGGATAAAACAGTTCAAAAAGTTATGGAGAAGAATGCTTTAAAAAGCAAAATTGGCCAGATGGAAAAAGAGATAAGAAAACTCTCTGAGGAGAATAAATCCTTCAGACAAAGAACAGAATTCAGGGAGATTGATGAATTTACCAGAAATCAGGAATCAATACTTCAAAACCAAAAAAATGAAAAATTAGAAGAAAATGTGAAATATCTCATTGAAAAAACAACTGATATGGAAAACAGACTTAGGAAAGATAATTCGAAAATTATTGGAATACCTGAAAGTCATGATCAGGAAAAGAGCCTTGACATCATTTTCAAAGAATTACTACAGGAAAATTGCTCTGATATTCTAGAAGCAGAGGGCAAAATAGAAATGGAGAGAATCCACCGATCCCCCCGATAAAAAGATCCCAAAAACCAACCTCCAGTAATATTATAGCCAAGTTCCAGAGCTCCCAAGTCAAAGAGAAAATATTACAAGCAGCCAGAAGGACACAGTTCAGATATCGTGGAGCTGCAGTCAGGATCACACAGGACTTAGCAGCAGCTACATTGGAAGCTCGTAGGGCTTGGAATACAATATACCGGAAGGCAAAAGAGCTTAGAATGCAGCCAAGAATGAACTACCCAGCAAGGCTGAGTGTCCTCGTCCAGGGAAAAAGATGGACTTTCAATGAACCAGGGGAATTTCAAATGTTCCTTTTGGAATGGCCAGAGCTGAACAGAAGGTTTGATCTTCAGATACAGGACTCAGGTGAAGCATGAAGATTGGAGGAGAGGGGGGAAATATGAGGGACTTAATGATGATGAACTGCATGTATAGAAAAATGATACTGATAATATTCATATGAACCATCTCAGTTAATAGAGCAGGTAGAGGGAGCTTTCATAGTTGAAGCACAGGAGAAAGCTGAATTCGAAGATAAAATATGGTGTAAAAATGGAGTCAATAAGAAAAAAAGGGAAATGGAATGGGAGAAAGAAAAAGGAGAGGGGGAATAGTCCAAGCTATTTCACATAATAAGATTTTTTTTTATTACAATGAGCTATTGCAATGATATGGAAGGGGGGAGGCAAGGGGGAATGAGGGAACCTTTGCTCTCATCAGAGATGGCTAGGAGAGGAAACAGCAAATATACTCAATGGGGTATAGACATCTGGAGTAAGAAGGAGGGGGGGGAGCAGGGGAAGGGGTGGGGATGTGAATAAAGGAGGAGAGGATGGACCATGGGGGACAGTGGTCAGATATAACACATTTTCTGTTTTTACTTCTTGCAAGGGGCTGAGATTGGATGGCCTGCCCAGGACCATAGGGCCAGGTGGATTCTGGGCCTAAGGGGTAGTATGGGGGCTCAGGGCTTCTTGGTCCCAGGACCAGGGATCTGTCTGCAGCGCCACTCAGCAACCCTACAGCAGAGTCAGAGTGAAAGGAGAGAGAAAATATAGTACATGGTAGTAGAGAAATAAGAAAGGAGGGAGTTGTGATCAGCAATGGCAACGTTGGAAAAATATGGAAATAACTTTTGTGATGGACTTATCATAAAAAATGTGATCCACTCATGACAGAGTTGATGGTGTTGGAACAAAAACTGAAACACATTTTTTGTTATTACTATTTGGGGGAGGGTGCAGGGCAAGTGGGGCTGGGTGGCCTGCCTGGGGCCACATAGCAGGGTGATCATTGGGTGTCTGGGGCCGGATTCAGACCCGGGTGCTCCTGGCTCAAGGGCCAATGCTCTGTCTGCCACCCAGCCACCCCTACTATTATTATTATTTTATTTTATTTTGGGTCTTTTTTTTTCTTCTTTTTGGTTTTTGCAGGGCAGTGGGGATCGGGTGGCTTGCATGTCACACGGCTGTGTGATTGTTGAGTTTATGAGGCTGGATGTGGACTCGGGTGCTTGTGGCTCCAGGGCTGGTGCTTCATCCATTGCACCACCTGGCCATACCTACAATTATTACTATTATTTTTTTTTAATTTTAATTTTTTTCCTCCCCCCTTTTTTGCCCAAGCAAGTTTTATCTATATTCATGGGGGAAGGGGTATTTTGTTTACTTGTAAACAAGTATATTTTATTAATGTAAAGAAAAACATTTGTACAAAATGAGAATAAAAAATAAATTAAAAAAAAAAAAAGAAAAGCCAGGAGAAAGAACATCTACCTCAGGATTTGTCTCCAGCAGCACCTTTGGCCGAATTTGGGTGGGTAAGTCTGGGCTCAGAGGTAGGATCAGTCCTGGATCAGCCAGATTAACAGCTGACTTGAAACCGGGAGTCTGAGGGCCAGAGAGCAGGACCTACTGGATCAGTGGTGGGGCTGGACAAAAAGGGCTTGGGTCCATGGGGAAGCACAGGCTCTGGTGTTGGTGCTGTCCCCCTGGAGCTTGGGGACCAGGCTGGGGGGAGAGTTCTGCTGCAAGAGAGCTGCAAACACCATCCCTAGGCTCCTCGGGTCTGAGAAACTCTGAGTCCATGCCTCCATTGCACAAAGGCCTCTTCCCAAACAAACAAATGCAAACTACTTCTGCCTCAGACCCAGATGTGTGAGCAGAAGAACCAGCCCAGCTGAGGAATCACCTCAGGCCAGAATAAAGCCCACCACTGATTGAAGGCAAAAGAATTCAATAGCACCAGGTCCTCCCTTCTAGCAAAGGGAGAAAGCCTCCCAACCAAGGTCAGAGACACTCCAGAGAAAGCAACCAGCACCTCCTACTGGCCAGTCAGAGAAACTGCACTCAGTAAAGCCTTTAGCAATCCCAAGCCCAGGTGAACCAGACCCACCCAACTCAAGGTCTTAGCATAATGAAGAAGGGTCAGTGGAAAGGTGGATCCATAGAAAAATTCCTGGAAGGGAAAGACCCCAACTCAGAGAGACCTGGAACCTCTGAGGAGAATACAATCTGGTCTCCAGCACAGAAAGACTTCCTTGAAGAAATAAGGAAGGAGCTTAAAAAATTTGGGAGAGACAATTAATACCTTGCAACAAGAAAACAAAACCTTAGAAAGTACAATTGGATAAACACAAAAGGAGAATAAATCTCTCAGATCATCAATTGGACAATTACAAAATGAGAATAAATCTCTCAGATCCTCAAATGAGCAAATGCAAAAAGAAATTAATTCTCTCAAAACCTCAATTAGTCAAATGGAAAGCTCTTTCAAAAATAGAATTGACCAATTGGAAAAGGAGTTGCAAAAGGTTAATGAAGAAAACTCCTCCCCCCAAAAAAGAATGGCGTCTACAGAAACTAATGACTCCATGAGACAGCAAGAGTCAGTTAAACAAAACCAAAAAATTGAAAAAATAGAAGCAAATGTAAAATACCTCATCAACAAAACCACTGACCTAGAGAATAGATCGAGGAGGGGCAACCTGAAAATTATAGGACTTCCTGAAAACATTGAAGAGAAAAAAAGCATGGACTTAATATTACAGGATCTAGTAATGGAAAACTGCCCTGATATCATGGAATAAGAGGGCAAAGTACTTATTGAAAGAGTACATTGATCCCCACCAGAAAAAAGATCCTAAAATGAAAACACCAAGGAATGTTGTGGCCAAACTCCAGAACTATCAGATAAAAGAGAAAATCCTGCAAGCAGCCAGAAAAAAAACAATTTAACTATCAAGGAGCAACAGTAAGGATCGCACAGGACCTGGCTGCATCAACTTTAAGGGATCGAAGGGCCTGGAACGAGATATTTCAAAGAGCATAGGAGCTTGGAATGCAGCCAAGAATCTACTTTCCCGCAAAGCTGAATTCCAAAAATTTCTGATGAAAAGACCAGAGCTAAACAGAAAATTTGGACATCAAACAGGAGGTTCAAGAAACACATGAAAAGGTAAAAAGGGGGGGGGGGCGGCAAAAGGAAAAAAATGCAATCCAGTAAGTTGAAACTGGCTATATCCGAGCATGGGGGGCAGGGGAAGATTCTCATAAATCTTGAGAAATGTTAACTGGCTTTAACCCCACTTGGGAGAAAGACTCTAATAACTCTCAGGAATTTTGACTCTATTCGATAGAATATACTGAACTAGAAGGGAAGAGACACTCAGAATTTTCTATGACTTAGATAGAATGATCTAAACAAAAAACACTACCTCCCTAAAAAGGGGGACAGGAAAGAGATGGGAGGAGGGAGGGGATTGAATGGGGTAAATCTAATTACACTAAGAGGTACAAAAAACCTAAGGTAATAGTGGGGAAGAAGGAAGCAGAGGAGAAACACCTGAATCTTCTTCTCATCAGACTTGACTTAAAGTCAACCTACACATACTAAATTAACTTATAAAACACCTAAAATTTCAAGTATTAAAAGGAGAAAATGGGAGGGGGGGGACAGAGAAAGAGAAGGAGAGTGGGGGAAATAAGGGGAAATAAAAAAGGAAGGGAGGGAAAAAGGGAAAGGGGAAAGAAAGGTGAGGGTGTGATATAGTAGGGCAAACACACTGAAGGGGGTGGTTTGCAGAAACAAAAGACTGGGGAATATGGATAAAAGGGGGGAAAGGGTGAAAAATACAAACAGAGGGAAGATAGCACAGAGGGCAATAAAGAATTAGTAATCATAACCTTGAATGTGAATGGGATGAACTCTCCCATGAAACGTAAGCAAATAGCAGAGTGGATTAAAAACCAGAATCCTACAATATGCTGCTTACAAGAAACTCATTTGAAGCAGAAAGATACATATAGAGTAAAGGTAAAAGGTTGCAGCAAAATATATTTTGCTTCAGCTGAAGTAAAAAAGGCAGGGGTAGCAATCCTTATCTCAGACAAAGCAGCAGCAAAAATAGATAGAGCGAAAAGAGATAAGGAAGGAAACTTTTTCCTCCTAAAAGGTACCATAGACAATAAAGTCATTTCAATATTGAATATATATGCACCCAGTTGGACAGCATCCAAATTCTTAGAGGAGAAGCTGAAAGAACTACAGGAAGACATAGACAGCAAAACTCTACCAGTGGGAGACCTCAACCTCCTGCTATCAGATCTAGAGAAATCGAATCATAAAACAACCAAGAAAGAAATTAGGGAGGTAAATAGATTGTTAGAAAAATTAGATATGGTAGACTTATGAAGGAAACTGAATGGGGATAGAAAGGAATATACCTTTTTATCTGCAGTACATGGAACTTATACAAAAATTGACCATGTGCTAGGACATAAAAACCTAATGATCAACTGCAGAAAGGCAGAAATAGTGAATACATTTTTCTCAGATCACAATGCAATAAACGTCATATGCAATACTGGGCCAAGGAGATATAGACCCAGAACAAATTGGAAACTGAATAACCTCATTTTAAAAAATGAGTAGACCAAAAAACAAATTATAGAAAGAAATAACCATTTTATCCTAGATAATGATAATAATGAAACAACATACCAAAACCTATGGGATTCATTCAAAGCAACTCTCAGGGCATATATTATAGCTCTAAATGCTTATATGATCAAAACTGGAGAAGGAGGAAATCAATGAACTAAACATGCAACTAAAAAAATCAGAGAAAGAACAAATCAAAAATTCCCAATTAAGTACCTAATTAGAAATTCTAAAAATTAAAGAAGAAATTAATAAAATTGAAAGCAAAAAACTATTGAATTAATAAATAAAACCAAAAGTTGGTATTATGAAAAAACCAATAAAATTGATAAACCTCTGGTCAATTTAATTAAAAAAAAGCAAGAAGAAAACCAAATTGCTAGTATCATAAATGAAAAAGGTGAACTTACCACCAATGAGGAGGAAATTAAAGTAATAATTCAAAATTATATTGCCCAACTCTATGCCAATAAATTTGATAATCTAAGCGAAATGGATGAATACTTACAAAAATATAAGTTGCCTAGGTTAAATAAAGAAGAGATTAAATACCTAAACAACCCTATCTCAGAAAAAGAAATTCAACAAGCCATTATTGAACTCCCTAAAAAAAAAAATCTCCAGGGCCTGATGGATTCACAAGTAAATTCTGCCAAACATTTAAGGAACAATTGGTTCCAATCCTATATAAACTCTTTGGAAAAATAGAGAAAGATGGAACTCTGCCTAACTCTTTCTATGAAACCAATATGGTACTGTTACCTAAACCAGGAAGAGTTAAAACAGAGAAAGAAAATTATAGACCTATTTCCCTGATGAATATAGATGCAAAAATCCTAAATAAAATCTTAGCAAAACGATTACAATAAGTCATCACTAAGATAATACATTATGATCAAGTAGGATTTAACCCAGGAATGCAGGGTTGGTTCAATATTAGGAAAACTGTTAGTATACTCAATTATATCAACAACAAACCTATCAGAAATCATATGATCAGATCAAAAGATGCTGAAAAAGCTTTTGACAAAATACAACATCCATTCCTATTAAAAACACTAGAGAGTGTAGAAATAAATGGACTGTTCCTTAAAATCATTAGCAGTATCTATCTGAAACCATCAGAAAGCATTATATTCAATGGGAAGAGGCTAGAGGCATTTCCAATAAGATCAGGGGTGAAACAAGGGAGCCCATTATCACCCCTACTATTCAATATTGTATTAGAAATGTTAGCATCAGCAATTAGAGAAGAAAAAGAAACTGAAGGAATTAGAATTGGGAAGGAAGAAAAAAACTCTCACTCTTTGCAGATGACATGATGGTCTACCTAGAGAATCCCAAGAAATCATCTAAAAAACTACTAGAAACAATTAGCAATTTTAGCAAAGTTGCAGGTTATAAAATAAGCCCTCATAAATCCTCAACTTTGCTATATATGTCCAGCAAGAAACAGCAGGAAGAGCTAGAAAGAGAAATCCCATTCAAAGTAACCTCAGACAATATAAAAAAATTTGGGAGTCTATTTGCCAAGACAGACTCAGAAACTTTTTGAAAATAATTACAAACACTTGTCACGCAAATAAAATCAGATTTAAATAACTGGCAAATATCAACTGCTCATGGAAAGGCTAAGCTAATATAATAAAAATGACAATTCTACCTAAATTAAACTACTTATTTAGTACCCTATGAATCAAAATTCCAAAAAATTAATGTTAGAAAAAAATTGTAAGTCAAGAATTACCAGGAGCTTAATAAAAAAAAGTGCAAAAGAAGGTGGCTTAGCCCTACCCGATCTAAAATTATATTATAAAGCATCAGTCATCAAAACTGTTTCGTATTGGCTAAGAAATAGAGTGGTGGACCAGTGGAACAGACTAGGTATAAAAGCAGGAGATGATTATAATAATCTGCTGTTTGATACACCCAAAGAGTCCGGCCATTGGGATAAAAACTCCCTCTTTGATAAAAATTGCTGGGATAATTGGAAGTTAGTATGGAAGAAACTTAGAATAGACCAACACCTCACACCCTTTACCAAGATAAGATGTAAATGGTTACAGGACATAGACATAAAAAACAATACTATAAGCAAATTAGAAGATCAAGGACTAGTCTACCTGTCAGATGTATGGAAAGAAGAACAGTTTATGACTAAGGAAGAGTTGGAGAACATCACCAAAAACCAATTAGATGATTTCGATTACATTAAATTAAAAAGCTTTTGCACAGATAAAACCAATGTAACCAAGATCAAAAGAAATGTAGTAAATTGGGAAATAATCTTTACAACTAATGATTCTGACAAAGGACTCATTTCTAAAATATACAGAGAACTGAGTCATATTTTTAAAACAAAAAGCCATTCCCCAATTGACAAATGGTCAAAGGATATGCAAAGGCAATTTACAGATGAAGAGATCAAAGTAATCCATAGCTATATAAAAAAATGCTCTAAATCATTAATTATTAGAGAAATGAAAATTAAAGCTTCTCTGAGGTACCACCTCACACCTCTCAGATTCGCCAGTATGACCAGGAAGGATAATGATCATTGTTGGAAGGGATTTGGGAAATCTGGGACACTATTACACTGTTGGTGGAGCTGTGAACTCATCTAACCCTTCTGGAACTATGCCCATAGGGCAACAAAAATGTGCATACTCTTTGACCCAGCAATACCACTACTGGGTCTATACCCTGAAGAGATGAGGAAAAAGGGTAAAAACATTACTTGTACAAAAATATTTATAGTAGCCCTGTTTGTGGTGGCAAAGAATTGGAAATCAAGTAAATGTCCTTCAATTGGGGAATGGCTTAGCAAACTGTGGTATATGTATGTCATGGAACACTACTGTTCTATTAGAAACCAGGAGGGATGGGATTTCAGGGAAGCCTGGAGGGATTTGCATGAACTGATGCTGAGTGAGATGAGCAGAACCAGGAAAACACTGTATACCCTAACAACAACATGGGAGTGATGTTCAACCATGAAGGACTTGCTCATTCTATCAGTGCAACAATCGGGAACAATTTTGGGCTGTCTGGAAAGGAGAGTACCATCTGTATCCAGATAAGGAGCTGTGGAGTTTGAACAGAGTACAAGGACTATTCCCTTTAATTTAGAAAAAAACAGATATCTTATTGTCTGATCTTGTTACCTCTTAGACCTCTTCTCTTCTCTTTAAGTATATGATTTCTCTCTCATCACACCCAATTTGGATCAAGGTATAACATGAAAACGAAGTAAAGACTGACAGAGTGCTTTCTATGGGGGGAGGGGGTAAGCAAGATTGGGGGAAAACTGTAAAACTCAAATAATATCTTTAATAAAAATAAATTTTAAAAAAGAAAAAAAAGAAAAAAAAGAAAAAAAACAACTGATATGGAAAACATATTTAGGAAAGATAATCTAAAAATTATTAGAATACCTGAAAGTCATGATCAGGAAAAGAGTCTTGACTTCATTTTCCTTTGTTTTTTTTAGGGCTTTTTTGCAAGGCAAATGGGCTTAAGTGGCTTGCCCAAGGCCACACAGCTAGGTAATTATTAAATGTTTGAGACCAGATTTGAACCCAGGTACTCCTGACTCCAGGGCCAGTGCTTTATCCACTACACCACCTAGCCGCCCCTCTTCACATCATTTTCAAAGAATTACTACAGGAAAATTGCCCTGATATCCTAGAAGCAGTGGGCAAAACAGAAATGGAGAGAATCCACCAATCTCCCCGAGAAAGAGATCCCAAAAAACCAACCCCCAGGAATAATATAGCCAAGTTCCAGAACTCCCAAGTCAAAGAGAAAATATTACAAGCAGCCTGAAGGACACAATTCAAATACAGTGGAGCTGCAGTCAGGATCTCACAGGACTTAGCAGCAACTACATTAAAAGCTCGTAGGGCTTGGAATATAATATTTCAGAAGGCAAAAGAGCTTAGAATGCAACCGAGAATCAACTACCCAGCAAAACTGAATGTCCTCTTCCAGGGAAAAAGATGGACTTTCAATGAACCAGGGGAATTTCAAATGTTCCTGTTGGATTGGCCAGAGCTGAACAGAAAGTTTGATCTTCAAATAAAAGACTCAGGTGAAGCATAGAGATTGGAGGAGAAGGGGAAAATATGAGGGACTTAATGATGATGAACTGCATGTATTCCTGTATAGAAAAATGACACTGACAATACTCATATGAACCTTCTGAATTAACAGAGCAGGTAGAAGGAGCTTTTATAGATGAAGCACAAGAGAAAACTGAATTTGAAGATATATTGTGGTATAAAAATGAAGTCAATAGATAAGGGAAATACAATGGGAGAAAGAAAAAGAAGAGGAATAGGCCAAGATATTTCATATAATAAGATTTTTCTTTATTACAATGAGCTATTGCAATGATGTGGAAGGGGGGAGGCAAGGGGGAATGAGGGAATCTTCACTCTCATGAGAGGTGGTTAGGAGAGAAAACAGCATATATACTCAATGGAGTATAGACATCTGGAGTAAGAAGGAGAGAAGGGGGACAAGGGGAAGGGGTGGGGATGTGAATGATGGAGGAAAGGATGGACCATAGCGGGAGAGTGGTCAGATATATCACATTTTCTTTTTTACTTCTTGCAAGGGGCTGGGATTGGATGGCCTGTCCGGGACCTAGGGCCAGGTACATGCTGGGCCTAAGGGGTGGTATGGGGGCTCAGGGCCTCTTGGCCCCAGGGCCAGGGATCTGTCTGCTGCACCACTCAGCTACCCTACAGCAGAGTCAGAGTGAAAGGAGAGAGGAAAATATAGTACATGGTAGTGGAGAAATACCAAAGGAGGGAGTTGCGATCAGCAATAGCAACAGTGGAAAAATATGGAAGTAACTTTTGTGATGGACTTATCATAAAGAATGTGATCCACCCACAACAGAGTTGGTGGTGTTGGAACACAGACCAAAGCATATTTATTATTATTATTATTATTATTATTGTTATTATTGTTATTATTATTATTATTTGGGGGGGTTCAGGGCAAATGGGGCTGGGTGGCCTGCCTGGGGCCGCATAGCAGGATGACCATTGGGTGTCTGAGGCCAGATTTAGACCCGGGTGCTCCAGGCTCAAGGGCCAGTGCTCTGTCCACCCCCCCAACTGCCCCTACTATTATTACTAGTTTATTTTATTTTGGGTCTTTTTTTTTCTTTTCTTTTTTTCTTTTTTTTTTTTTTGGTTTTTGCAGGGCAGTGGGGTTGGGGTGGCTTGCATGTCACACAGCTGGGTGATTGTTGGGTGTATGGGGCCGGATACGGGCTTGGGTGCTCCTGGCTCCAGGGCTGGTGCTCCGTCCACTGCGCCACCTGGCCATACCTACAATTATTACTATTATTTTTTTTTAATTTTTTACTCTCCCCTTTATTGCTCAAGTAAGTCTATTTTTTGGGGGAGAAGGGGTATTTTTCTTACTTGTAAACAAGAATATTTTATTAATGTATTAAAAACATTATTTCTACAAAATGAGAATAAATATTAAATTAAAAAATGACTAATTAAGTCAAATGTAAACAGAAGAAAAATGAGGACTTAGATCTATGTTTACAGAGGACTTCCTGAATGTGTTAAATTTCTGAAATGTAAAACTATTTTCTTAATACACATTCATAAATTTTCAAAGGATATTTAAGGAAATGAAACCAACAATAACAGTAAAATTCCAGTCTTGTGTATGTTATCACTGAAGATAAAACTGAATAGTTCTGAACTTTTGCTTCTCATATATTGTGTCTTGGAAAACAATCAGGGATGTAAAGTATCATTTTATGTTCATTTGACAGCATTTTTAATGTTTCTTTTATAAATATTCATATACTTAGTCACTCTGTAAAAAAAAAAGAAAGAAAGAAAAGGGTGGGAATGGAAATGAAATGGCAAATAACTGCAACTCCAATCCCAGGCTAGGTATTATTCAAATAGAGACTGACTATTGGGCAAACATAGAGCTAGAAGCAGCAATAGAAGAATTCCAAGTGGGCAAAAAGAAAAGGAAGCAAACTTTAGTATAAGAATCTCAGAGAGGGAGTGGCTAGGTTGCGCAGTGGTTAGAGCGCCGGCCCTAGAGTCAGGAGTACCTGAGTTCAAGTCCGACCTCAGACACTTAATAATTACCTAACTGTGTGGCCTTGGGCAGGCCACTTAGCCCCATTTGCCTTGCAAAAAAAAAAAAAAAAACAAACCTAAAAAAAAAAAAGGAAAAGAAAGAGAATCTCAGAGAGAAGTATTGTAACAACCCCTCAAAAAAAAGAATAAGGACTGTCAAACTTCTGGAGTAAAAAAACAAATTTTGAGAGACTGTGAATAATACTTTTTTTCTCCTATCTTTTGGTGGTGGGGGGCAATCTAGATCTGAGATTTCATCATTATAAGAAGCTTCCTGGGGTGGCTAGGTGGCGTAGTGGATAAAGCACTACCTTCGAGTCAGGAGTCCCTGGGTTCAAATCCGGTCTCAGACACTTAATAATTACCTAGCTGTGTGGCCTTGGGCAGGCCACTTAACCCCATTTGCCTTGCAAAAACCCAAAAAAACAACAAAAAATATATAAGAAGCTTCCTGTGAGGTAACTCCTACTACTGTTCTGCAAACTAAAGCCTAAGGACACTAATAGGTTAAGAACCTTTGACCTATACCATACTGTCTATAGGTGAATGGCAAGGTCAGAATTTAAATAAAGGGCAATCATTCTGACAGAGGTCGTTCTTTATGCACTGCATCAACAGCTGCTTTAAAAAATTACTATTTAGTTCTAAATTGCAAAATTCCAACCAGATTAAATTATAACATTATGCAAAAATTTTACTTTTCACAGAAGTTAACTCTGTAAGACATCAAAAATATTTTAATCTAGTTCAAGCAAAAAAGTATTTTAGAAACTAAAATCAGCAAGTATTTCTTTAGACTCTGCAGACACTGTTCCAAGAGTTAAGGTTAAAAGAGTGAAATTACTTTTTTTTTTTAGGTTTTTGCAAGGCAAATGGGGTTAAGTGGCCTGCCCAAGGCCACACAGCTAGGTTATTATTAAGTGTCTGAGACCGGATTTGAACCCAGGTACTCCTGACTCCAGGGCCGGTATTCTATCCACTGCGCCATCTAGCCGCCCCCTAAATTAGTTTCTTTTAAAGAATTAACTGTTTTAGAGCTTTTTAAAAATGATAACTCATAAGACTGAATTTAATTGTTTCAAATGAAGTTGAATTTATGTTTCAACTGAAACTGAATTTATGTTTCAAGAACATAACTATTATACAAAGTGACCTCTCTGTGATATTTGACTCCTTTAATACTCCCTTTGTTATCACACTTTACTATTTCCCCTTTTTGTCCTAATTGGCTTCTTTCTTCTTCTCATCCCTTAATAATAGCTAAGGGCCTTCTGATTGAGTCCCATAGTTTGAACAATCATTTCTATGTAGATGCCTTCTAAACTTAAGCCCTAAATTCTCATTTCAAGTCTTTATTTCCTGTTCAAAAATAAAAATTTTCCTTAAGAAACTAAAATTCCTAGGGGCGTCTAGGTGGCGCAGTGGATAGAATACCGGCCCTGGAGTCAGGAGTACCTGGGTTCAAATCCGGTCTCAGACACTTAATAATTACCTAGCTGTGTGGCCTTGGGCAAGCCACTTAACCCCATTTGTCTTGCAAAAAAAAAAAACACTAAAAAAAAAACACTAAAATTCCTGATTCTAAATCAATCACAAGGACTTATGATTTAAGAATCTGCTCTGTGCTAGGCAGGAAAAAAAAGACAAAATATGAAAAGAAAATACTCTTAAGGAGCTAAAGTTATCTTAGACAGAATATACTTATATAAACATATATACAAAATAAGTACAAGGTACCTAGAGAAAGGCAGTTCTTACAGGTTAGAGGAATTAAATGGTTTTGTGTAAAAGGTGATTGATACCTGAGGCCAGATTAAACTTGATATTCCCACCAGCTATCCACCCAAGCCACCTCACCATCTGCTTGCTGCTACTGATCTTCTTCTACCCAGTCAAATCAGTCCTTAACACCTGACCTGAAACTTTAATCTCCATCCCCAAGTATTCCTGAACTCATGCTCCCTCCCTGGAGAAGTCACTTTACTCAACCTTGGAGCTCCCAACCTAAGGCCCTGTCCAGTGTGTACAAACTAGTACTGAGTCCACCATTCCTACTGGCTGGTCCTAAACATCAGATGATGCTTTGGTTTTATATCCCATCTAACCATCCTGGGTTACTTTTTGTTTTATTAACTGATAGCAACATCTTTGTATGCAAAACATAATGTTAATACCCAAATGGACTCTGATACTTTAGTATATTTCATCTATCAAATGAGATAATATTTAACACAATGGCTGGCACATAGTAGGCATTATTGTAATAATTCCCAATGATGCCATTACTTTTGCTCCTTTAACTCTGCTGAAGTTCTACAGAAAGATATTAGATAGAAACTTCAAAAGAAGCATTAATTAAGACTATAGTTACACCAGGGTTTCCCTCAGAGTTTATGTCTTGGGAATATCTTCTAGAAAATCAGATTACTTTCTTGAAATATGAATAAATTCATTTGGATGATATCTGAGTAAGTCAACCTCAGTCAGATTTCTGCACAGCAGTAAAGACTGATATTGTGAATTCACAAACTTTAATTTTAACAAAAATAGTAGTTTCACCACTAAATTCACTAAAGTGATCACAGGGTTAAGAGTCAAGCTAAGTTTATAGAAAGGTCAGAAATTCAAAAAAAGTTGGAAGATTTCTATAGAATATTAAGTTATTAAAGTGAAACTGATAAGAAGATTTTGATTTGAGGGATTTTTAAAAATTACCTGATATAAAAGTGACCATGGTTAAGAAAATATTTTAATTGGCTTATATTTATTCAAATCTGAAACTAGACAGAAAGAAAATAGGAAACAATAACTCTGTCCTAACCAGTGATTCAAAAACTAGTGGATAAAGCACTTCATCTGGAAAGTCTAGATATTCAATGAATTACAAAGATCATTTTCACGACTAAAGTGATCATTTTCACTAAAGTGAAAAATAACAAGATTTGTAAAATATCAGAAATTATCTTTTTCTCTAAATTGTAGTTTATAAAACTTTAATTTTGTAGCAATTATTACAGTAAGCAGAAACTTCATGAATGTTGCTCTAAGAGATATTCTAAGGTAACCAAATATAATTAGTAATTCAATATTTCTATTAACTGCTTCTACTTTCAATCATCTCATTTACAGTCTAGGCCTGAAGCACTATAAACCAAAACTAAAAGGGAAAACCCTTAAGATTCTAATTCCAACTGTCACTGACTCACTATAATACCTGAAAGGAGTCACTGGGCCCATCATGGCTTCAGAGTAAAATCCAGTTATCTAAAACAATGAGATATTAACAGAGGGATTGAGTCACTAATAAAATGCTTTGAAATGCAGATATATAATTATATCATAATCAAAATCACCCTCAATGCCAAACCCCCTGAGTATTCCCAGTTTACTTCTATAGGTGGAAGGTCGTACTCACTTGAGAAATGGTAGGGGAGGAAAACCTCAGATAATGTCAGAGACATTAAAGTATTATAAATTAAAGCCATTAAAAGGTATTATATCTAACTTACTCAAGTTCTTTATCTGTTTTTTTAAGAAGTTAAATATAAATGAAATCTGTTGTTTAAAATTAATGTTACAGATAAAAGAACCAGTTGATTTGCAAAAACTATTGTTAAACAAATAAGGTTTCACTCACTCCATCCTTTACCAGATTTCCTCATAACATGTGTGTTTATGTATTCCATTAGCTATGAACTAGAAATGCATTCTGGTCTAGCTAGAAAGAGGGAGAGTAAAAAAGAAGAGAGAAGAGAAAGAGGAAAGGGAGAAAGAGAAGGAGAGCAAGAAAGGAAAAAAGAAAGGAGGGAGGGAGGAAGGGAGGAGGGGAAGAAAGAATGGAGAGGAAAGGAGAGAGGAGAGAGAATGTTTTATTAAAAGCTTGCTATGTGCTAAACGGTGTGCTAAGCACTGAAGATATAAATAAGACAAGGTTATCCCTTCACTTAAGGAGTTTACATTCTAATTGGGAACACAAACATCAAGCTAGAAGGGGAGAACAGAAGAGAGAAGATAGAGATGTAACAAAATTTATTTAAAAAAATAACTTCAATGGGCACTAGGTGGCACCACAGTGCATAGAGCACTGGTCTTGAGAATCAGGAAGACCTAAATTCAAATCCAATCTCAGACAGTTATTAGTTGAATCATTCTAGGTAAGTCTTAATTTGTCTGCCTCAGTTTCCAGATGACAACAGTAACCTACCTCTCAGGGTGTGGGGATGAGTAGGATGAAATTTGATATTTGTAAAGAACTTAGAACAGCACATTGCACTAAATATATAAATGTTCATTCCCTTCTCCTCCCCTCCCCCCTGCCCCAATCCAGATTAAGAGAATATAAAAATAAATGGGGGGGGAATCAACATTTATTTATATCAATAACAAAATCTAGCAGAAAGAATTTCATTTCACTAACTATAGAATAAAGGCAAAATTCATTTTTATTGAGCTTCTCTTTATTGTGCTTCACAGATAATGCATCTTTTACAAAATGAAGGTTTTATGGCAGTCCTGTGTCAAGTAAGTCTATTGGTACCTTTTTCCAACAGCATGTAGTCATATAGTGTCTCTGAGTTACATACTGGTAATTCTGTTGACACTTCACACTTTTTCATTATAATTATATCAATTACAGTGATCTGTGATCAATGTTCTTTGATGTTACCATTATAACTGTTTTGGAGTGCAATAAACCTCACCCATATAAAATGGTGAACTTAATCTATAAAAGTTGCATGTTCTCACTGCTCTACTGACTGATATTCCCAAATCTCTCTCCCTCTCTTCAGGCCTTCCCATTCCCTGAGACACAACAATATTGAAATTAGGCCAATTAATAAGTCTACCATAGTCTCTTATTGTTTAAATGAAAGGAAGAGTCAACTAATGCAGCAAATTTCATTGTCTTATTTTAAGAAATTGCCACAGCCCACTCCAGCCTTCAGTAACAACCACCTGGACCAATGAGCAGTCATCAACATAAAGTTAACACCCTTCACCAGCAAAAGGATTCTAACTTGCTGAAGATTCAGATGATGATTACCCTTTTTTAGCAATAAAGTATTTTTAATTAAAGTATGTACATTTTAAAGATGTAATACTATTTATTGCACACTTAGAAGACTACAATAAAGTATAAACAAAATTTTTATATTCATAGGGAAACCAAAAAAATGTATTTTACTTTATTGTAATGATGTGAAAGTAAACCTACAATATCTCCAAAGTATACATATCTATAAATTACCTGGGATTCTACATACCAATATGTACTCAAGAACTAATAAAATAAAGGAAGACTTTAGTAACTAAAGAAATATTGATTCATTATGATTGAATCATATAAACATAAATATAGAGGAAGACACTATCAAATTAATATGTAGTAGCATGTCAAACTACCAAAAGATTCATTTCTAGAGCTAAACAAAATAATAATATAAATCATCTAAAAAACAAAAAGGCCAAGAATTTCAAGAGAAATATGAAAAAAAAGATAGGATTGAAAGAGCACTAGCATTTTCAGATATCTAATATAATAACACTGTGTTTAATAAATCCAAGGATACAAACTTTGGGCTATACTAATACATAGTGGAAAAAGAACTAATTCAATCATTCTGTAAAACTTGAAAATAAACCTGAGTCACTAAACTAAAAATATCCTGTGATGATATCATTAGGGATATATCCCAAGGAAATCAAGGGTAGAGACTATTTATAGCAACACTATTTATAGCAAAGAACTGAAAACAAAATAGGTATCTATCAACTATCAAGAAATGAACACTTTGTGAACTGGAAATTAAGGGAAAGCCCTTCATTTGGGGAGTGGCTTAACAAACTGTGGTATATGTATGTGATGGAACACTATTGTGCTATTAGAAACCAGGAGGCATGGGAATCCAGGGAAGCCTGGAGAGATTTGCATGAACTGATGCTGAGCAAAATGAGCAGAACCAGAAGAACATGATACACCCTAACAGCAACATAGGGGTGATAATCAACTTTAATGGATTTGCTCATTCCATCAGTGCAACAATCAGGGACAATTTTGGGGAATATGTGATGGAAAATACCATCTGTATCCAGAGAAAGAATTGCGTAGTTAGAACAAAAACCAAAGACTATTATCTTTAATTTAAAAAAAAAACCTGTTATCTTATTATGTAATCTTTTTATCTCTTATTTTCGTTTCTTCCTATGGACATGATTTCTCTCAACAAATTCAATTTAGATCAATGTATAACATGGAAACAATGTAAAAACTAAAAGACTGCCTTCTGTGGAAGAGGTGGGGGGAGGGAAGGAAGATTAGGGGTAAAAATTGTAAAATTCAAAAATAAATAAAATCTTTTTTTAAAATAAAAAAAAGAAGGGGCGGCTAGGTGGCATAGTGGATAAAGCACCGGCCTTGGAGTCAGGAGTACCTGGGCTCAAATCTGGTCTCAGACACTTAATAATTACCTAGCTGTGTGGCCTTGGGCAAGCCACTTAACCCCATTTGCCTTGCAAAAACCTAAAAAATAAAAAATAAAAAAATAAATGAACCCTTTGGTAGTTTGATATGGTACTACATATGTAAATTAATTTGATAATGTCTTCCTCTATAATTGTGGCTATATTTTATCATATGTTAAAAAATGACAAGATAAATTAAGAAAACATGGGGGCAGTTAGGAAGCACAGTGGATAGAGTACAGGCCCTGGAGCAGGAGGACCTAAGTTTAAATCCAGCCTCAGAGAATAATTATCTAGTTGTGTGACTTTGGGCAAGTCACTTAACCCCATTGCCTTAATAAAAAAAAACCAAGAAAACATTGAAAGGCTTGTACTAACTGAAATAAGTAGAACTAAAAGAATAATTTATACAAGGACAATAATATGAAGAAAATAACTCATTCTCTACCTCTGTGGCTTTAAGGTTCTTCCTTATCCCTACAATATCCTCTCATTCTCATTTATAGTCCCTACTCATGCTTTAAACATAAATTCAAATGCTTTCTCTTTCTCACAAAGCCTTCCTTGATATCCCTTTTACTAATAGACCAACATGTATGTGTTGGTTAGAGTGCATATAGAATTTATTTTGTAGCTCTCTAATTAATTTATCATATATTATTATTTAGGGGATGCTAAAGGGCAGCTTATAGAGAGCTGTCAGAGTTAAGACTTTGCTTCATTTTTCCTGCCTTTAAACTATGTGATTCTAGGTAAGTCACTGAACCATTTTAGTGCCCCTATAAATTTTAGAACAAATATACCTTGATAGATGGCACTTCCACACCATGAGTTCTCTATATCAATGAAATCTTAGTCCTGGACCCCCTAAAACTGTGGAATGAGTTGAATTGAACTTCCTAAATCTAACAGTATAGAAAATTAAATATAATCAATGGCTCTATGATCTTTAGCCCTAGAGGTAATGTCTATCTTGACTCCAGACTGCCAGATCTAAAGAGGAACTTATCCTAAATCAGAACAACTCTAAAGAGAACACAAAGCCTGGATTCAGGAAAACCTGAGTTCAAATCCAGACTCAGCCACTCCAATAGCATTATCAAGAAAACCTCAAATATGGTCAAAGAGTTGGACATAACTAAAATGTGTACAATAACAACTTTCATTCCTTGTCCAAAGAAAACTTGGGAGAATGGGGCACAACAAACTATATTAATATTCTGGCTCAGGTACTGGGGCCCTACACTACTAATTTATTTGCCTGAATATCCTTAACTTAAAATGGTGAACTTTTATAATAGTACATCCTCCCAGGTTTGTTATGAGAATCAAATGAGATAATATTTGCAAAGTGCTTAGCATGAAGTAGGTACTTAATAAATGAATGTTTCCTTCCTTCCTTAGTGCTTGACCCTTTGACTCTCCATCTCTTGTCCTGAAAACCTGTGCTTCTCATTGGTGAGGATTCACTTTATCTAGATACATATGACCTTCCATGATATATTCTGACCAACTTCATTCCATGTCACTTTATGTATATGTGATTCCTGTCCTTCCCCTTTTTCTACTTCTTGCTCTAAGAAAATCAATACCACCTTCTATATAGATGAGATATGCTAATCAATTGACCTACATTTACCATCCCTTCAGGAGTCTATTGCTCTTTACCTTCACTTTGTGCAACAGTTTCCAAAAGGCAGAGTCTCTAGCCTCATGGGAAGGTGTGGTATCCCAAGAGATGTGCAAACAAACCAAATGGAGCATGGGAAGAAAGATGAAATACCATCCTACCTTCCAGTTTCTGTTAGGCAACTAGGTGCCACAGCGGATAGAGTCCTAGATCTTAAGTCAGGAAGACCTGAATTCAGATCCTTCCTAGCAAGTCATTAAACTATCCACCTCAGTTTCCTCATCTATAACAGCACTTATCTACCAGAACTGAGGATCAAATGAGATCATATTTGTGAAGTATTTTGCAAACCTTAAAGCATTATAAAAAATACTAGCTACTGGGATGATGATGATTATGATGATGATAATGTTGATGATAATGTTGATGATCATGACTGTCATAAGACATAGAGTATAATTATAATCTAACTTAAACAAGGCACCCAACTGCAGCAACTGCACAGGTGTCAGTGAAAATATTGTTCCCCTCCAAAACATGCATCCCTTGTGATGCAGAAAGTACCTCTTGAGGAGCAAGCTTGTTTGTGTTCTATGAAGTCAAGAATCCCAAATCATGCTCCCTTCTTGTTTTGATTTGAACAAGCATGCATAGAATATAAACTGCAACATCAATGTCAATTACATTAATTTTTCTTCCCAAATCCAACCTTATTCTGAACTTTCCTCTTTTTGTTAAGGATAGTATCATCCTCCCAGTCATCTAGATTCTCAAACTCAAGTGCTTATCTTCACTCATTCCACATATTCAAAATTTGTCATTTCTATGTTCATCACATCTCCAATATAAATCCTCTTCTCACTCTTCTCATACAGCCAGCACCCTTGTTCAGTGCCTCTAACCTAAACTCTTGAACTGGTCTCCTTAAGTGGTCTTTCTGACTCTAGTCTCTCTCAACTCCAATTCATCCTCCTGACCAAGTGGCACCATGATACTCAATAAATTCCAGTGACTCCCTTTTACCCATACTAGGTTCATATAATATAATATAATATAATATAATATAATATAATATAATATAATATAATATAATATAAACTTGTCTGTTTACCTGGCCAAACTTATTACTTCTCTTCCCAATTAATCCAGAATTACCTCCTGATTTCTAATACATACATAAAAAACAAAACTCCAAAATATTCAAGTATTAATAGAAAATGAAGGTATAGTATCATCTAGTAAACAGAAGCATATTCAGAGGAATGGATAATATGGAAAATATTCTGCTAAATTCAAATTAGAGACAATAGTTCACTTTTACTTGTTTTTACATTGTTTATGATGAACTTACAGAAACATGTCATGCTAAAAATAACCTATTTGTTTATTAAATAGTATGTTTCAAATTTTTTTAAAAGTACCTCAAAAAAGGACTTCAAAAATAATTTCATTTACTTGTCTAGCTAAAGTAATCAAATTCAAATAATTAATTGCTGGTGAGTGATTGTTATTTACAAGTCTGCCCTATTGTCAGAATCTAACAGAGATTTTTAAAAAAAAATGAAGCATATTATATCATACCACTAGAGTATAAAAGTTTTTTCTGTATTTTTAAAAAATAAATTTTTAAAATATTATTTTGTGATCTTTCATTTCATCCTTTTTTAATTTCTATTTTTGCATATGTCTTACAGGAGAGATGGGGAGGGTCTAGACCTATGGTTTTTTTAATATAGGGACTCTAGCATGAGTAAAACCTTTCTACTAATACTTCTCTGCAACGTATAGTCTTGGACAATGAGAAGTACATTCAAGTTTATAGGTGAAAACATACTAGAAGACATATACTGTAATGGGTACAAATGATTTGGACACAATGGTCAACTAAATATTAGGAGACATTGTGGCAAAAAGATGAATGTGCTAACTTGGACACAATAACCTGAATCACTGAAACCATATATCACAAAAATCCTGAGTTTTTATTCTTCACAGATGACTCTTCAAAAGATAATTAATATATAATATAAATATACTGACTTTCTTCTGCAATAAATGCAATTCTATAAAAATAATAGCACCTATCTCATGGGGTTATAAGGAATAAATGAGATCATATTTGTGAAGCACTTAACATAGTGTTTGGTTCACAGGAGCAGGTGCTTAAGAAATGCTTACTCTTTCCTTTGTTACTTTCTTTCCTTTCTTTCTTCCTTCCAATTATATACCTAAGAGAAAGGCAAGAGAATTAGACAGAATGTAATTGCTTAACCAATTTATTTCAAATGCTACATACTGTTCAAAACTAGATGCCAATTTCTACTACTCAGACTAGATGCCTTTAAAACAAAAATTCAGTCAATTGTGCTGAACCACTCAATGACTCAACAAGAAGAAAAAAATCAATACTTAGGAAAAAAATTCCAAAATGACTCAAAATAAGAATATACATTCTTTTCTGGAGACACAGTACTAGAATATCATTTGGGAGAGAAGAAAACTACAGAGAAAAAACACATACACAGGCATATTTTCCCTCTTGACCTCCCTTGGCTTATTTTTCTTTTAACTTATTCCTTAAGGAATAGTTGAAAATAGCACAGAACTTGAACATGCAAAAGAGAAAGAACTCAGAAACACTAAAGATAATTTCTATAGGGAGCACTGTGCATTCCCATTTTGAAATTTTTTCCCCTGACTAGTTATTTAAATTATAAAATTCAACAAGTTTAGTGGTCTTTAATTCTCTTTAACAGTCCTATCCCTAGTAATGATCATTTAATGATGAGTAAGTAATAAATGAGGAAGCAGTAAAAGATGAGTAAGTAGTAAAAATAACAGGAGCAAGGAGCTAACCATGATATGGTGCCTGCATTTCACAAATATTATCTCATCTGGTCCTTGCAACATTGCTGGGAGGTAGTGTTATTATTATTATTATCTCCATTTCACAGTTGAAGAAACTGAAGTAAATAGAGGTGAATATTACTCACTTAAAAGTATAAGGGGATCAAAAGAAAAATAATATATGGGTGGCTAGGTGGTGCAGTGGATAGAGCACCAGCCCTGGAGTCAGGAGTACCTGAGTTCAAATCCAACCTCAGACACTTAATAATTACCTAGATGTGTGGCTTTGGGCAAGCCACTTAACCCCATTGCCTTACAAAAAAAACTAAAAAAAATGTACCCCTGGGGCAAAAAAAAAAAGAAGAATCATTGAACTATCAAAAAGTTCTGACCAAAAAAATATTTTTTTAATTTTTTAAAGCTTTAGATCATATATATATATGTATATATATATATATATGGACATGTGTGTGTGTGTGTGTGTGTGTGTGTGTGTATATATATATGCACAGATAAATTATATTTTTATTTTAAATGATAAAAATGAAACTGCCCAGGAGTCTTAGAAATGAAGATCAAAGTGAAAGGGGTGGGGGTGGGGTCACCAGTCATCTCTGGGGGCAAAAAACTCCAAAAGAAAAAAAGTTCAAGACCATTTTACCCAAGATCTAGGTGTTCCAGGTAAAAGAAAAAAACTGTAAACAGGCATAAAAAATAATTCTAGTATCAAGAAACCACAATCAGGATCATACAAGATTTAGTTTGCATTACTAATAAGGAGCAAAGATCTAGAAATAAAACAGTCCAGAAGGCAA
Organism: Macrotis lagotis; assembly: GCF_037893015.1. Taxonomy (NCBI): domain Eukaryota; kingdom Metazoa; phylum Chordata; class Mammalia; order Peramelemorphia; family Peramelidae; genus Macrotis; species Macrotis lagotis. The sequence goes on from NC_133658.1 coordinate 495,595,502, forward strand.
AATATATAAACTATCAATCAAGAATAATTTATCCAATATAATATTATGGGGGTTGGCATGGGAGGGGGGCAGGGACAAAGGGCAGAGGAAGGATTCCTAATGAACAGAATAGAACTGAGGAGAAAGCCTAAAATATAAACTTAGGCATCAAGTAAAACAAAAACAAACAGTACTGAGTAATTATAAAGAACTAGACAAAAATATACTGTTTACATTGTAATATGGAAAGATGAAACATGTGTCCCTTAAGAACTCCATCATCAGGGGCAGCTAGGTGGCGTAGTGGATAAAGCACCGGCCTTGGAGTCAGGAGTACCTGAGTTCTGATCTCAGACACTTAATAATTACCTAGCTGTGTGGCCTTGGGCAAGCCACTTAACCCTGTTTGCCTTGCAAAAACTAAAGAACTCCATCATCAAAAGGAATTATTGAGGCAATAAGAAAATAAATTTATTTTGATATTTTGATGATCTTAAAAGAAAAATGGAGTCTTTTTTTTAGGGGGTTTTTTTTGCAAGGTAAACAGGGTTAAGTGGCTTGCCCAAGGCCACACAGTTAGGTAATTATTAAGTGTCTGAGACTGGATTTGAACCCAGGTACTCCTGACTCCAGAGCTGGTGCTTTATCCACTACGCCACCTAGCCGCCCCAGAAAAATGTAGTCTTCTGGGGGTGGAGCCAAGATGGCAACATGAAGCTAGCATGCTCCCAGAGTTTTTCCCTACACAATATTAATTGAAGCCTCTACATAGACATTAAAGCTGCAGATTTCATCAAAAAAAAGAGATAAAAACAAGTTTTCAACTGTATATTTCATGGAGGATCTTCAATGAAGATTTCTTTGGAGGAAAGGGGGAAGAAAAGTCCAGTCAGGAGGGAGAGTGGAAAAGTCAACCAGGAGGCTTTTAGCCACAGTGCAGCCCAGGTCTAAATAGCACAGGGAGGGTCACAACCCCTGACAAAGTCTGAATCCTGAGAACACTGAGTCAAAAGACAGGACTGGGTTGGGAATAAATCACTGCATAGGCAGAGTCTGGACATAAAGAAAGAAATAAACTTCTGCATAATAAGTAATGCCTGCTGCATAGGCAACATCTTGGCCAGCACTAAGTCAGGTAACAGACACCAGCTAATGCACAAAAATCTCAGAACTAAAAATGAGCAAAAAAACTAAAAGAGTGCTAACCATAGAAAGTTACTAAGGAGACTGATATGATAAATATGCCATCTCAGAAGAAGAAAGCAGTGACAAATTACATGGGAGTTCTCAAAGGTGTCTATGAATTGATCTCAAAGCCAAAACCTCATAGAACAGCTTAAAAATGAATTTGAAAACTAAAGAAGAAAGGAATTAGAAAAATTGGAAAAGGAAATGAGAATTATGCAGGGAAATTATGAAAAATTTACCAAAGAAATCAACTCCATTAAAAGTAAAAATATGCAACTGGAAAAAAAATGTAATTCTTCAAAAAATAAAACTAATCAACTGGAAAAGCAATGCAATTCATCTAAAACTCAAACTGACCAACTAGAAAAGGGAATGCAACTCAGCAAAAAGTAAAATTAACCAACTGCAAAAGCTAACTAAAGAAAATAAAATTCTAATAATTAGAATTGGGCAAATGGAAACTAATGAATCCATGAGACATCAAAATTCCAAACAAAATGAAAAAACTGAAAGAAATTGAAGAAAATGTTTTTAGGAAAATGGTTCCAGGAGAGATAACTTACAAATTATTGGTCTATAAGAAAGCCTGGACCAAAAAAGAGCTGGAAAACTGTCCCAATATATAAGATTAAGAAAACAAAATAGTCCTTGAAAGAATTCACAGAACACCTCCAGAAAGAGACCCCATGATAAAAACTCCAAGGACTATCATAGCTAAATTCCAAAATTTTCAAATAAAAGAGAAAATACTGAAAGCAGTCAAAATGAAGCAATTTAAATACAGAGAAAGCATGATCTGAATTACACAGGACTTATTAGCTTCTACATTAAAGGATTGGAGGGCCTGGAATATATTTCAGAGGGAAAAGGACCTTGGACTACAGCCAAGAATTTACTACCCTACAAAATTCAGCATTTTCTATCAGGAGAAAAGATAAATGGTTCAATGAAATAGAGGACTTACAAAATTTCCTGATCACAAGACCAGAACTGAACAGAGTTCAATCTTCAAATACGAGATGCATTAAAAAGTAAATAGAAAGGGAAAATAAATAAATATTAGTCAAGAATATTAAATTGTACACAATCCTACAAGAGAAAATAATACTATAATGCTTGAGGATTGTATTTCTCTTAGGATAGTGAAGGAGTAAAATAGGGTTGAAGAGATTACACTTAGAGAATATGAGTATGATTAGTTCTTGTCTTTCTTTCTCAAAGAAGACTAAAACTATATCACTATATTTGAGACAAATTATAACCCGATTATAACTGATTAGACCAATATGAGCTCAGAATGTTCTATCATAGATCAGGCAAAAACAGTTCAAGTGAACACTTAGGCTTTATCTGATGAGGACACCCCATGCTGGGCAATCCCTGTGCCAGTGTCTCCTACACCTTACTATCCATTCTAAAGTTAAGAGAGACCTTCAGGGTGTTCCAATACTTGGAATACTTAGAGGCTCTATACGTAATTAAATCAGAAGTAACTTTACTGGATACCTAGAGGTTTGTAGTACAATAGGGGCAGAGAGTAGAAGCATACATAGAAGGGTTGGACATAAGGAGATTAAGAAGTAACTTTGTTTTAATTCAAACTTTAGTATCTTTGTTGGGGTATTAAAGGGACAGTACCTGATACTTTGGAATACTATAGACAGAGTTTGGAGAAACTACAATTAGAGGGATGACATGAAAACATCATGAAGAAAAAAAAAACATCATGAAGAGGTTTTTTTTTTTGTTTGACCCTTTGGCTACAATTGCAGGGACTGTGCTTGAGGGGGGAGGGGTTATAAGTGGTTCATAAAATGATTTAGCTTTGCATGATGCTTTGACTCAAAAGGTCCATGTCCATGGAGGGTACCTGAAAAGGGGTTAAAGTATAAATTGATTATAATCTAATGTAATTCTTGTCTCTTGAGAAGTAGATTTCTATTGAAACAGAAGGGTACTTAGAGACTATGAGGCAATGCTCTATCAAGTCAGATAAAAGGAGGATATTTTGACAAAAGGGATGTACTTACATACAAGACAGGATTAAAACAATAAAAACATAAAAAGAACTATACTAGGAGAAGGCTAGGCATTAGTGGATAAATAATAACACAGATGAAGAGGCACTAAGTCCTATTAAAGTAGAGGGAAAGAAAGGAGAGTGTGAACAGTGAGTAAATTCTACTCAATTAGATTGGCCCAGGGGGAGAATAACATACATTCCCAGGGGTAGTTGCAGTGGATACAGCACTGACCCTGGAATCAGGAGGACAGACCTCAGACTCTTAGTAATTACCTAGCTGTGTGATCTGGGGCAAGTCTCTTGACCCTCGCAAAAAACAAGGGTCAAACAAAAAAAAAAACCCACATTCTTAATTGGGTTTAAAAAATCTATACTACCCTATAGGGAAGTGGGGGGGGGGGGCGATAGAGTGGAGGTAGAACTAGTAATAGCAAGGGAAAAATATTGAACCAACTTCTCTGGTGGACTTATGATAAAGAAAGTAACTCACCCCAGAGACAGAGCCATTGGAATCTGAACACAGACTGAAGTACATTTTTTTTTCCCTCTCTCTCACTATTCTTGAGCTTTCTCATCTTCTTGGGGAGGGGGGTATGTTTACTTTTATAACACATTCAATTTCGATTAATGTACAGCATGGAAACAATGTAAAGACTAACAGACTGCCTTCTGGGGGGGGGAGGGAAGGGGGAAATTGTAAAATTCAAAACCTTACAAAAAATGAAAGGTAGAAACTACTATTGTATATAATTGGAAAACAAATAAAATGTTAATTTAAAAAAATGTCTTCCTGATGTATTTTAGTTTGAAGCTCAGAACATGTATAAAACTAATTGGGGGGGGTGGCTAGGTGGCGCAGTGGATAAAGCACCGGCCTTGGAGTCAGGAGTACCTGGGTTCAAATCCGGTCTCAGACACTTAATAATTACCCAGCCATGGCAAGTCACTTAACCCCATTGCCTTGCAAAAAAAACCCAACTAATTGGGCATGTAAACATAATGTTGAAGAGATGAGAAGTATTCAATACTTCCTAACAGTATTGTTCTATTAGAAACCAGAAGGGATGGGAATTCAGGGAAGCCTGGAAGGACTTGCATGAACTGATGCTGAGTGAGATGAGCAGAACCAGAAAAACACTGTACATCCTAACAGCAACATGGGGGTGATGATCAACCTTGATGGACTTGCTCATTCCATCAGTGCAACCATCAGGGACAATTTGGGGCTATCTGCAATGGAGAATACCATCAGTATCCAGAGAAAGAATTGTGGAATTTGAACAAAGACCAAAGACTACTTACTTCCTTCAATTTAGAAAAAAACAAAAACAAAAATGGGGCAGTTAGGTGGCACAGTGGATAGAGCACTGGCCCTGGAATCACGAATACCTGAGTTCAAATTCGGCCTCAGACACTTAATAATTACCTACCCTGTGTGGCCTTGGGCAAGCTACTTAACCCTACTGCCTAGCAAAAAACAAAAAAACAAAAATGCGTTATCTTATTGTGTAATTTTGCTATCTCTTATACTTTACTTTTCTTCTTTAAGGATATGATTTCTCTCTCATCACATTCAATTTAGATCAATGGATACCATGGAAACAAAGTCAAGACTAACAGACTGCCTTCTGGGGGGGGGGGGGGAAGCAAGAATAGGGAAAAAATTGTAAAACTCAAAATAAATAAAATCTTTCTTTAAAAAAAGGGAAGATATGACCAGAAACTATCCACATCTCTTAGACCAAAACGGCAAAAATAGAAGAGAAAAATCCTGAAACATTACCCAAAGAAAACCTACCCAAAATTTTATAATCCAAATCCAGAGCTTCCATGTCAAAGAAAAAAAAATACTGCATGCAACCAAAAGGAAAAAATTAAAAGTACAGTCAGTTCTGCTATCTTGTTTGAAAATACAAATCTGTTCCAACAGATTGATATATTAGGGAATCATTTGAGCCTAATGGATATTTTGTGTTTACTTATATACAATTTTATCTGAGAGAAACAGCAAGAACACTATTTCACAATAACTCACAAGCTGCATCCACTTCCACAAGCAAACTCCGGGTCTTTTTTAAGGTAAAGTATTATATTTATCGTATATGTTCTATTGTGGTAGAAACTGTGGGCAAAAGAGGACTGGCTTATAATTAGGTACCCTATCTCTATCTTAAACCACAATCCCAGTCCCTCTCTTCTGCTTCTGAATTTGCCACCCACTGTAGAAAAAGTAGGACCTCAGGAAGATCCGAGTTCAAATCCTACCCCAGAGGCTTTCAATCTGTGTGGTCTTGGGCAAGTCACTTAATATGTTTGCCTCAGTTTTCTCAACTGTAAAATGAGGATCATAATAGCACTTACCTTTCAGGGTTATTGGGAAGATCAAATGAGATATTTGTAAAGTAATTTAACATAGTATCTAATTCATAGTAGGTACTATGTTATTGTTTCTCTCCCTCCCTCCCTCTTACCCATAGTATTAACTTTGCCAGTCCAAGGTCAATGAGAAGCAGGGGTGGAAATAGGGACCTTGCTGAACAGCAATCTGAAGCTGCAGACAATGCCACTAATATTACAATATTTATACATTTTAATCCATTTGACATATAAAATGTCATTTTTATTAGATCCCCTATCTTTTTTTATGTGTCACTGACATTTTTTTAGGATTGTGCCCCAATCCCATTTTCCCCATTTGTCCTGTGGTTTTTATATGCTAATTTTGTATAACTAGATGATTTTTTTTTTGGAATATAAATACTTTATAATAGTGGAAGTGACTATACTATGTAGTCACAATCTGGATCACAAGATTTGACCACTAAAAAAAAAATCAGAGAACTAAGAATAAAATAACCCAAAAGGCAAAAAGTTTACAACTAAGAATAATTTACCCAACTGAACAAATTCTTGGGCGGGGGGGGGGGGGGCAGAGGCAGGGGAAGGACTGACCTTTAATAAAACAAACAACTTCCAAGAATTCCTGATGAAAAGATCTGGGATAAGGGAAAAATTATGAAATAAAAATGCAGGAAACAGAGAAACTTATAAAAGGTAAACATGAGAAATTGATGATAAAGGTCTAAACAAGAGTTAACTATTTATATTCTACATGTGGGGATGCTACATGCAGCCCCTCAGAATTCTATCATCATCAAGAGTTGTAAAACAGCCTAATAAGAGAAAGGACCTGGGCTTTGTTAAAAGAAAAATGTAAAGCAAGAAGAAATGAAATATCTTGGAGAAAATAAATGATGAGGGAAGGGAAAAATTACCTCACATAATCAGAGTCTAAGACTATAAAAACAAAAAAGAATAGATACAATAAGGGAACACATATACACATATACACACACACACACAGAATAAGATACAAAATACATTTCACTCAATACTCAATAGAGTCACAGGAAAGCAGAGGAAAAGATAGGGGGATAGAAATAGAAATTAATAGAAATATTCATTTTAAGAAAAACAAACTCTAATCAGAGAGTCAATGGCAAAAAGAAGTTTAAAAGCAAAAAAAAGGATAAGGACTTTTGACTGGCCTCTAAGTAAGGGGACAAAAAGAGGAGCAGAGGTACAGAAGCAGACTGTATCAAACACAGAACACAGGTGTTGAACACTTGCCAAGCTGACAACCTTCCTCTTCTTTATAAAGAAGGGCCAGGAAACAAGGAAAAGTATGAGACTAATATAGAAGAGGATAAACAATAACTCTGACTGTAATTTCACAAAAAAAGTAAAATTAATAGATTACTAGGAGAAGCTAGGTGGTACAGTGGATAAAGCACTGGCCTGGGAATCAGGAGGATCTGAGTTCAAATCCAACCTCAGAACCATAATACTTACCTAGTAGTATGACCTTAGGCAAGTCACTTAACCCCATCACCTTGTTTAAAAAAAAGTAGATAACTAGAAAAAAAAACTTTGTGTTCCACTGATAAAGATCTCATCTCTACCTAAAGGGAATTGAGACAAGAACCAGTCTCCTATTGACTAACAGTCAAAAGATAAGAATGGGCAGTTTCTAGAGAAAGCTAAGCTGTCAAAAACCATATAAAAATAGTCCAAGTAATTAACTATTAGAGAAATAAAAAATAAAATAAATTTGAGGTTCTATTTTTTTGCTTGACTTTACCTATTTTGAAGAGATTTTGTTTTGATGCTCTCTTACTGGGAATAGGGGAGTAGGAGGGAGTGGATCTTAGAAAAAATAGTAATTTTTTTTTTGCAAGGCAAATGAGGTTAAGTGGCTTGCCCAAGGCCACACAGCTAGGTAATTATTAAGTGTCTGAGACCAGATTTGAACCCAGGTACTCCTGACTCCAGGGCCGGTGCTTTATCCACTACACTACCTAGCCGCCCCCCAAAATAATAAATTTTTAAAAAGATTCATGTCACCTTTATTTTCTAGCTGTCTTATAAGGAATTTTTTTTTTGTTTTTATACATCACACCAGAGCTATTGAAATCTCTTTCAATGGTAAAGAAATTGAATATTGGCAGGAAAAAAAATGCTCTTTAAAATGTCCCAAATTCTTTTCTTCAACATGAAAGAAACACTAGAATTCAAATTCTCTAGATTCTATGGAAATATTTTATGTTTTCCAAAATAAATCTGATAATTCCTATTGGGCATAAAAATGCTTCAAAAGATCTCCTCAAAGATAGGTCTATAGAATTGTCTTTCTAGCTATTTGCCTAGTTTTAATGATGAGTTATAAAACCCAAATACTCTTCCCTATCTTCCCTTGCTCCCTTGCTTCCTTGAGCCTGGAAGACTCAAGCATCAAATAGTTAGACATCTCCCTACACCAATCAACCAGTGGCCTGGTCTTAAAAAATGCTCTCTTGCAAAATTAACTTCCATGTCTCACTCCAGTTCTGATTACCTCTTTTCCTTATCTTTAACTGTCTCAACTCACAACCACCTCAATATCACCTTCTTTCAAGATTTTTTTCCCTCTGTGTATACTGAATCTCAAAAAAATAAAAATGACATCTGTCATTCTCACTTTAAGAGAGTACTTTATAAGGGGATAGGTTAAAAATGATAGAATTGCTAAAAATAGCATCAAAATTGAGTAAAGAAACTAACTACATATATACACATATAAATTTAACAGAAATGTAATGGAAACTTTCAAATACAACAGACATTATCTAAAAGTAGCAAAATGTGAGGATTATCACTAAATCTAGTCTGAAGCCACAAAAATATTATTAGTAAACCATCAGACATATCATTCTCATAATTCCTCTTTAATTTCCAACTTCTATCACCATATCTATCATAGATTACCAAAGTCACATTTTGATCTTTAACAAGGGCAAGGCTTACTTCAACTGTCTCAACTGGACAGAGCATCTAATTCAATTTATATTTTTAACAGAGAATTCTTTCTACAGCATTCCTGAAAAATGATCATCCTCCTTTTCCATAAAGACTTCAATAGCAGTCCATTTCACTTGAGTATCAGTACTGATTTAAAAGAAAAAGTTTTTCCTTAAACTCTACCTAAATCTGCCTCCACATCCATTTTTTCTACTTCTACCCTTCACACCAGACTTAATCTAATCCTTTCATAAAACAACTATCATGCTCCCACTCAATTTTCTCTTCTCAAGCAAAACATTCTCAGTTCCTTCAGTTAATACCTTTCTTCATCTGGCTGCCCTTCTCTGGATGGCACACCTTAAAAGTTACTCACAGAATTGAATACATTCTGGATAACCAAGGTGAGGAACATTGGCACTACTACTACACTCTCTTTCTGGTCACTCTATCTCTTAACACTACTAAATATTCAGTTGTTATTCTGGACAACAGTTTGTCCAATTAGTAGACAGGATAGGTATTTGAATTTGCTAAGCTTTATCAAAGGATAAGATAAAATTGTCTCTGTTTAATAACAATTCCCTGCTTCCACTTGCAAAATCATTATATGTAAAATACTAATGGATTTTATCATATTTCAATTTTTATTATCCAACTATGAATCTTATGAAAAATTCTAACCACCTCCAGAGAAAGAACCGATAAACCTGTATGCAGACTGAAGCATACTTTTTTTACATCCTTCTTGCTTATTTTTTACTGAGTTTTTTTTCCATCACAGCTAATATGATTATTCTCTAAGGTCACACAGAAAGTATGAATCAAAGGCAGGACTTGAACTCAGGTGTTCCTAACTCTGAGATTACCAGGCTAAATTAATAAGAGCATGATGTCCAAAGTTAATAAACGGATGAGGCATTTGTTGAGAACTTACTATGTTCTAAACATAAAATACACATAGAAAAGCCAGACAGTCCCTCCTCTGATGGAGTTCCCAATGACAACATATATGGAAAATTTCATGGTACCTAGGGTGCAACAGCAAAGCAAGGGGGTAATGCTTCTTACTTAATGCTATTTCCACTGATAAAATTTTATCAGTTTCTGGTGCTGAATTACTTGACAGTACCTAATATGTCTTTGATGACAGTGTCACTAGCATCTTTGGTGGCGAGACCTTTCCCTTCTGGGTCTCCAGCAGCTGTCACTGGAACATGTTAGGAGCTGTTGCTGGGCTACATCTCCACAGGGCTGGTTTCTTCACAGGAGAATGGCTGAAGGCACTAGGCTAGAAACAATGCTATTCCCAATGCTCCTGGTCTCAGGGTCCTGGACTTTCCCATTAAAGTCTAAGGGAAAATATGGTTAAGAAGGAAGTTTGACTTGCCTACAACATGCTGCCTCCTATATCTCCTCTCAAGGACCTGAATGTTTCAGCTATGCTGACTGCCTTGTGACAGTTGATCAACAGTTGATGAACAAGACTGGTTCTTCCACAGGACTTGCCTCCCTGTACAATGACTGTGAGGAATGGGCTCAAAAAACAGAACTGGTAGGGGCAGCTAGGTGGTGCAGTGGATAGAGTACCGGCCCTGAAGTCAGTAGGACCTGAGTTCAAATCTGCTCTCAGCCACTTAATAATTACCTAGCTGTGTGACCTTGGGCAAGTCACTTAGCCACATTGCCTTGTAAAAAGTAAAGACAAAAACCAGAACTGGTGGAAAAGAGGGTGCTGTCACTCCCAGGGCTCCTGTTCCTATCTGCCTATTCCAGGCACCTGGCCAACAGTTGTGATAAGGCATGAAGAAGCAATAATCCCACATTAACTTGAACCACTCAGACTATATCTAAATTGCTTTGTTCAATTCTGGGTCACATTTTAAGAACATCACTAAGAAGTTGGGGCATTTTCCAGAAGAGTATGATATGGGTAGAGAGAGGACTGACAACAAGGATTGGTTGGATGAACAGAGGATGCTTTGTCTGGTTTAGACGCAACATGGCAGCTATGTTCGATTTTGTGAAAGGCTGTCATGTGAAAGAGATTAGAATTATTCTATTTGGCTCAAGAGGACAGATCTAGAACTAATAGGTAGAAGCTACAGAAAGACAGATGTATACTTAAAGAAAAATTTCCTATTAATCTTAATTAATAAAGAGTTGATTCAATATGTAGTGAGTTTCCCCATCAGTGATTCTAGATTGTGGAATCCAGAGCTCTTCTAGTCCAACTATCTAATTTTACAGTTGAAGAAACTGAGGATCAAAGAGGTTAAGTCACACTGTTCTACGGAGCAAAACCAAGTATTTGAAGCCAGACTCTCCAATGTAAAATCAATTAATCTTATTATTAAGAACCCACAGGGGCAGCTAGGTAGTGCAGTGGATAGAGCACCGACTCTGAAGTCAGGAGAACTGACTTCAAATACAGCCTCTGACACTGAATAATTACTTAGCTGTGTGACCTTGGGCAAGTCATTTAACCCCACTGCCTTGCAAAAAACAAAAAAGAACCTACTATGTTCAAGAATATACTGTACTAGATGCTTAGGATACAATGCCAAAAAGTCTCTGTCCTCAAGTTTACATTCTATCCAGGGAAACAACTTGTATACATCCTTCATAGATAAAAAATATATACAAGTAAATAAAAGTCAATTGGGAGTGATAGGAACTCATCATTGGATTGAGGAAAGGATCTAGAAAAGCCTCATATAGGTGCTTTGAAGAAAGTTGAGATGCTAAAAAGCAGAAGTAAAGTAGGAATTTATTCCAGCCATGGAAGAAGTCTTTTGCTATGGAGATAGAAAATGGAATGTTTTATTCACAGGAAAAACAATAAGTCAGTTTAGATGAATGTGTTTGTGAAAAGGAATAATATTAAATAATTTTGGAAATGATTTTGGAACCAGGTTCTAAAGCACTTTAACTGATAGAGGAGCTTTTATTTGAACCTAAAAGCAATAGAGAACTACTAGAACTTCTTTGAGTACAAGAATCATGTTCTCAAACTTGTGCTTCAAGAATATCACTTTGGGGGCAGCTAGGTGGATAGAGCACCTGTCCTGGAGTCAGGAGAACCTGAGTTCAAATCTAGTCCCACACACTCTCACACCTAGCTGTGTGACCTTGGGCAAGTCACTTGACCCCTTTGCCTTAAATAAATAAAAATTTTAAAAAAGGAATATCACTTTGGCATTTTTTGTTTCTTTTTGCAAGGCAATGTCCTATCGCACAAAGGAACTGATGAGGTCACCAAGAAAGTAGGGTCTTAAGGTATAACCCACAGTTAAGGAAAATGATAAGGATAAAGATCCATCAAAGAACAGCCAGACAGTCAAGAAGAGAAACTAGTGTCATGCATATCAGCATCATGTCAAGTGTCATGAAAACTAAAAAGGAATATCAAAAAAAAGAGGGCTAAAGAACGTTAAATACTATACAGTTTGGGCAAGTAGAATTGCAACTAAGAAAAGTTAAGCACTATTTCTACCACCTCAGAGTTTTTAAGTAGAGACCAGGTGATTTTTCAGAGATGTTGTAAAGAAGATTTCAATTTAAGTATGAGTTGGTCTCTTTTCCCTTCTTTATATTTTCACAAAACAAAAAAAGAATATCAGACTTAGAGGTAATCTTGGTTGTCTTATGGTCTTCTGCAAGTCAGATTCTTTTATAAGTAAGTATACATGTAAGCAAAACACAAGTTAGAGAGAGAATATAACGAAGACCGAGAAGTTCAGCCAAAGTAATCTAGAAAAATCTGAGAAACAAAAAGAACACTTTCAAACAAGAGGTTCAAGAAAGATTTCCTGAAAAATCTGAGAAAAAGATTCTGTGAATTCCAGAGATAAGGACAGCATGGAATATAGGTTCAGGTTCAGACAACAACCCACTTGGGTGGAAGATGATGTGTCAGGTTCATAAAGGAGTTGACAGAATAGTTAGGTTGGAAAATGAAAAGCATGAATGGGAATAATATGAAATCAGGCTAGAAAAGTAGGTTAGAATTGATTTTAAAGGGCCCTAAATGCAAGTATTCTTTTTTTTTTCCAACAGACATATATTTGTAGTGTTATGTAGCTAACAAAATACAGAGCACATTTTTTGACATTTTCTGGTTTATTGTTTTGTTTTTACATTAAATATAATTACAAATTATTTCCACTTCATTAGGGGCCTCTTGTAGCAATGTAAAATAATTAAATAAAATTAATGGTAATGCATATTCATCTGAAAGTGTATGGAACATTTAATATCTAAAGCACACAATTAAATTACCAGAAACCTATTTTCTTTTCTGCCTGTATCCCACCCTATGGGGGTGGGGGGTAGGGAATCATAGTCAAGCAAAAACAAATTCTCCCAATGACTAAATATAAAAATATACATTTTATTCTTTACCTTAAATTCATCATTTCTCTGTAATGGATAGTATGTTTCATCATTGGTCCTCTGAAATTATTCTTACCATCATTCAGCTTTCAAAATTGTTTTTACAGTGTGATTAACATCCAAAGAGTTCTCTCAGTTTTGCTCATTTCTTTCTTTATCAGTATATAAAAGTGCTCAAAATTATTAATTTTTAATAACATTGATGTAATAGTTTTGTTTTGGTCCTGTTTATTTTGCTTTGTATCGGTACATGAAAGTCTTTTATTGTCTTTTTAAATCATCTATTATGTCATTTCTAATAGCATAATAGTTCATTAAAATCATATACCACAATTTCTTCGTGGATTTTTCAATTGTTGCGGATCTTCCTAGTTTCCAGTTTTGCTTTGTTTTTGTGACACCAAAAAAAAAGTTGCTATAAATATTTTTGTACATAAAGGATTTTTTCCTCTTTCTTTTAACTCTTTTGGTTATAAGACTAGCAGTGATTTTTATGGATCAAAGGGCATATACTGTTTAGCAACTTTTTGTAATTCAAAATTGTTTTCCAAAACAGATATACTTCTGCTTTTTTTTTTTGCAAGGCAATGGGGATAAATGGCTTGCCCAAGGCCACTCAGCTAGGTAATTATTAAGTGTCTGAGATTGAATTTGAACCCAGGTACTCCTGACTCCAGGGCCGGTGCTCTATCCACTGCTCCACCTAATCGCCCCCAAAACAGATACTTCACAGGTTCAACAGCAATGTATCAATATACCAATTTTCCAATGTTTCATGGTAGGAAGCTCCTCCAACATTTATCATTTTCCATTTTATCTTTGCCACTTTGAAGAGCATGAAATGGAATTTTAGAATTGTTTCAATCTACAATTCCTTATTTATTTGTGCTTAGAATATTTTTTTAGGGGCGGCTAGGTGGGGTAGTGGATAAAGCACCAGCCCTGGAGTCAGGAGTACCTGGGTTCAAATCCAGTCTCAGACACTTAATAATTACCTAACTGTGTGGCCTTGGGCAAGCCACTTAATCCCATTTGCCTTGCAAAAAAAACCTAAAAAAAATATTTTTTTTAAATATGGCTATAAGTAGCCTAGTATCCTCACTTTTTGTTCATGTTTAAAACCATTTATCAATTGAGTCACTTTTTCTTATAAATCTGAATCAATTCCTTATGTATCCTGCAATTGAGAACTTTAGGAGAAATCTGCAAAGATTTTTTCCAGTTTTAAACTTCACTTTATTGAATTCATATTAAAAATTATTTTATATAATCAAAATTATCCATTTTATCACCTGCAATTCTTTCTATTCACAGGTCATGAATTTTTCTCCTATCCATAGATTTAATAAGTAGTTAATATGACTGTGGTGACCTTTTATATCTACGTCAGAAAGCCATTTGGAGTTTACCTTAACATAAAACATAGGGTGGTGTTCTAAATCTAATTCCTTCCATATCACTTCCCTAATTTCCCTATATTTTTGTCAAATAATGTATCTTTATCTCAGAATCAGAGGAGTTTGTGTTTATCAAACATTGAGAATGTCAGCTATATTTGCTTCTGTATGTTATTTGCCTTCCTGGTTTCACTGAAAAATCTATTACTTAAATAGTACCAAACTATTTTTTAATAATAACTGTTTCGTATTATTGTATTATAGTAGTATACTTTGTATTATAGTTTAGTATACTTTGTAGTATAGTAATATAGTAGTTGTTTGAGATCTGATACTATACTCCAAAGTCTACTTTGTACCCATTTCTCTTCATTGTTTCTCATGAGATTCTTGAATTTTTTCCTCCAGATGAATTTTTTTATTTTATCTAATTCTATAAAATAATATTTTGGTATTTTGATATTGCATTTAATGAGCAAATTAATTTAGAATATGTCAGTTTTATTATATATTAGCTTGTCCAACAAATGAATAATAAATATTTTTCTAATTATTAAAGTCTGCCTATTTCTGTTAGTTTTTTGCAACTATATTTATATAGTTCTTGTTTGTATTGGGAGACTGAAGTAATTTATACATTCTGTAGTAATTTTAAGAGGAATTTCCTCTTCTTGCTAGGTTTTAATGGTATTCAGAATGGTGATGATTTTTGTGGATTTACTCAAAGAAAATAAAATAACATAAAGGTTAATAGAATGGTGCATAGTATATGTACTCAGGCTAACATAATAAATAAAAAAATGTCAAAGAATAAAAGAAATAAAGGACATTATCAGAGTTGTGAATACTCAAAAAAGAAGGTAAGGGCAAGAAAAAACAGATAGATAACCCAAGTGTTCTTCTCAATATCACAAGAAAAAAAAAAGGAAGACCTTCAACCATCAACAGTTCCTCCTGTGGGGAATGTAAGAGAAGGACAGGATGGATTATAATCTGTATATTAGAGGGAATATACAAAATGATGATATCATAAAGATTCATTTAATTATCTGAATAAATACCAGGAAAAGATATTTCTATTTTAATCTATAAGCAACAGTCACTGAAGGTTTTTGAACATGGGAGTTAACATAATTAGATTTGTGGATTAAGATTACATTGGTATCTTTAGGGGCGGCTAGGTGGCACAGTGGATAGAGCACCGGCCCTGGAGTCAGGAGTACCTGGGTTCAAATCTGGTCTCAGACACTTAATAATTACCTAGCTGTGTGGCCTTGGGCAAGCCACTTAACCCCATTTGCCTTGCAAAAAAAAAAAACCTAAAAACAAAGATTATATTGGTATCTTTGTAAAGGATTAATTAGAGAAAATAAAAAATGAGTGACCGGAAGACCAGTCAGAATATTACAAGATTCTAGGTAAACTTACAGTGAAATAGTGGAAGGATAGAAGGTAGAATTAGAACTGAGTCTTGAAGAAAACTAAGAATTATAAGATTAGGAGAGAAGAAAAAACATAAATGCTAGAAATATTGTGGAAGCAGAATACAAAAGAATGGATAGAATTTTGCAATATACACTAAATATGGTGACCAAGGGAGATGAAAGAGTCAAGGATGACTACAAGATGATATTACCATCAACAGAAACAGGGAAGATAGGAGAAAGAACGAAGATCAGTTCCATTTTGACAGCTGAAGCTGAATTTGAGTTCTGAGGAAACTTTAGAGATGAAATAATAGATCTGAAAATCACCTATATAAAAGTAATAATCAAAGCCACATAAGCAGTCTAGATTAATAATTTAGAAAACATAGGAAGAGCACTGCTACCTATTTTTATGTCACAGCTAATTAGTTGTCAAATTGCCCATATCATTTTGGTGAAAAATACTCCAACTAAAGATTTCTTTTAATGTTCAATGCAAATAATGACTCAAATGTCTGTCTCTAGCAAGTTGTATCCACAGTTTTACTTTCAACTAAACATAGCTTAGACCCCAAATGCACCAAAACAGCTGCACTTTTTGTAATAAGAAGGAACTGGAAACAAAGTAGATACCCATTGATTAAGTAAAGGTTAAAGAAATTGTGGTACATGAATGTAACTGAATTTTACTGTGCTATTAGAAATGATGTGTGATGAATACATAGGAGTATGAAAAGATCTACATGAATCAAAGCAGAATGAAATAAGCAGAGCCAAGAAAACAATACACATTGTAACTAAAACAATATAAATGGAAAGAACTATACACCAGGTCAAAAGGGAATGTATCAAATTATAAAGATCAGGCAAGACTTAACTAAAAGGATCTCACCAATCCATCCCTTTGAGGAAATGGCAGGTGCATGGGGGTTATACTTTGCAAAATTTTCATTTTTCATCCTATCGATAGATTGTGCTGGGGGGGGGGGTCTGCTCCTCTATAAAAACTGCCATTTCAAATCAGGGTAACATGGAACTTTTGTTATTCTGAAGTTTCAGTCATGTCCAACTCTTTATGTCCCATTTGGAGTTTTCTTGGCAAAGATACTGTAGTGGTTTAGTATTTCTTTTCTAGCTCATTTTACAGAGGAGAAAACTAAGGCAGACAGGGTAACAGGCCCAGGGTCACAAAGTCAGTAAGTTCCTGAGGGTGGATTTGAACTCTGGTCTTCCTGATTCCACATTTAGTGTTCTATCTAGCTGTCCCAAATAAATGAAATACTTTACCTGTCATATTTCTAAACAAGAGAAGAATTTATAATAGAATAGGAGATAAAGAGAGCACTTCAGGATGCAAAATGGATAATTTTGATTACATTAATTTTTTTTTTGCACAAACACAAAAAAGTTTTGCACAAACAAAACCAAGGCAGACAAGACTAGGAGAAAAATAGGAAAATAAGTTTAACTTTTTACAGCAAGTTTCTCTGATAAAGACCTCATTTCTCAAATATATAAAAAACTGAGTCAAATTTGTAAGAATACAAGTCATTCTGGCCAATATGACCAGAAAGGATAACGATCATTGTAGGAAGGGTTGTGGGAAATCTGGGACACAATTACATTTTTGGTGGAGCTGTGAACTCATCCAACCTTTCTGGAGAGAAGTTTGGAACTACACCCAAAGGGCAACAAAAATGTGCATACCCTTTGATCCAGCAATACCACTACTGGGTCTATACCCTAAAGAGATGATGAAAAAGGGTAAAAACATCACTTGTACAAAAATATTCATAGCATCCCTCTTTGTGGTGGCAAAGAATTGGAAATCAGGTAAATGTCCTTCAACTGGGGAATAGCTTAGCAAACTGTAGTATATGTATGTCATGGAACACTATTGTTCTATTAGAAACCAGGAGGGATGGAAATTCAGGGAAGCCTGGAAAGACTTGAATGAACTGATGCTGAGTGAGATGAGCAGAACCACAAAAACATTGTACACCCTAACAGCAACATAGGGCTGATGATCAACCTTGATGGACACACTCATTTCATCAGTGCAACAATCAGGGACAATTTGGGGCTATTTGCAATGGAGAATACCATCTGTATCCAGATAAAGAACCATGGAGTTAGACAAAGAACTATTCCCTTTAATTTAGAAAAAAAAAACTGATATCTTATTGTCTGATCTTGCTATCTCTTAAACTTTATGTTTCTTCCTTAAGGATATGATTTCTGTCTCATCACACTCAATTTCGATCAATGTACAACATGCAAACAATGTAAAGACTGACAAATTGCTTTCTGTGGGGTGTGGGGGAAGGGAAGTAAGATTGGGGAAAACTGTAAAATTCAAAATAAATAAAATCTTTAATTAAAAAAGAAAAAGAATACAAGTCATTCTGTAGATAATAAATGGTCAAAGGATATGAACAGTTTTCAAAAGAAATAAAAGAATATAAGAAATAAAGAGAAATAAAAACCAACTATAGTCAAAAGAAAAAATAAATTACTCTTGATTAAAGAAATGCAAATTAAACAATTCTGAGGTACCACCTCATACCTATCAAATTGGTCTATATGACTGAAAAGGAAAATGACAAATGTTAGATAGGATGGGGAAAAATAGGGATACCAATGCACTGCTGTTGGCAACATGAACTGATCTAACTATTCTGGAGAGAATTTGGAACAATGCCTAAAGGGCTATAAAGCTGTGTATACCCAATGACCCAGAAATGCCACTATTGGTCTGTACCTACAAAAAGATCAAAGGGGGAAAAAAAGGACCCATATGTACAAAAATAATTATAGGAGTTATTTTCGGGGGGGGGTAATAGAATTGGAAATTCAAAGACTGTCCATCAATTGGGGAATAGCTGAACAAATTGTACTATATGATTATGTTGGAATGTTATTTTATTATGAGAAATAATAAGAAGGATGATTTCAGGAAAACACCTGGAAAGACTTACATGAACTGATGCAAAGTGAAATGAGCAGAACCAGGAGAACATTGTACAGAGTAATAGCAATATTATACAATAGTCAACTTCTGAGAATGATTTAGCCATTCTCAATAATAAAAAGATCAGATAATTCCAAAGGGCATATTGGAAAATGTTATCCAACTCCAACGAAAGAACTGATAGAGTCTGAAGTAGATTGAAGCATTGCTTTAAATTTTATTTTTATTTTTACTTTTTGTCCGTTTTCTTTGCAAAACAGCTAATAATTATACATAACTGCACATATGTAATAATTTCAATATCAAACTGCTTGCATTTTTAAGGAGGGAAGGGGAGGGAAGGAAGAAAATTTTAAATCCAAATTTTAAAAAATAATTATTAAACTATTGATTTATTAGAAACCAGGAGGGATGGGAATTCAGGGAAGCCTGGAGGAATTTGCATGAACTGATGAAGAGTGAGATGAGCAGAACCAGAAAAACACTGTACACCCTAACAGCAACATGGGGGTGATGATCAACCCTGATGGACTTGCTCATTCCTTCAACAACATCCCTCAACAACCAGGGACAGTTTGGGGCTATCTGCAATGGAGAATACCATCTGTATCCAAAGAAAGAATTATGGACTTTGAACAAAGCCCAAAGACTATTACCATCAAATTGGGGGGGGGGGCATTATATTATTATGTAATTTTATTATCTCATACTTTATTTTTCTTCCTTAAGGATATGATTTCTCTGTCATCACATTCAACTGAGATCAATGTATAACATGGAACCAATGTAAACACTAACAGAAGGTCTTCTGTGGGGGTGGGGGGGAGGGAAGCAAGAATGGGGGAAAATTGTAAAACAAAATAAATAAAATCTTTCCTTAAAAAAATAAAAATAATGGTTAAACATTTGTTTATGCAATATTAAGAAAAAATAAAATAAAAAGTAAGTGTAAAAAAGTAAAAAATACTATATTATTTTTGTTTACTTTCTGAGTAAAAGGGAAAGGGATGTTTCAGATAATTCTGATTAAATAAGAAACAGAAGATATTAATAAAAATTCATTAAAAATAGCTTGGGGAGGCAGCTAGGTGGAGCAGTGGATAAAGCACCAGCCCTGGAGTCAAGAGGACCTGGATTCAAATTCAACCTTAGACATTCATAATTGCCTAAAAAAAATAGCTTAGGACAATGTTCGATTTATATCAGCAAGGCAAATTATAATGGGCCTCTAAAGATGTGTTTAATAGTTAATTTGCTTGTGATAACATATTTCACTTACATAAAACCACATTATAAATTGTCATGTTTTGGGATTTTGATTCTTATTTCTATTAATATTTTTATTTTTTAATCATAAATTCAGACTAATCTTAGTTTTAATAAATATTTGTTTGGCAAAAAAAAAAATATGATGGACCTGAGGGTAAAAGACACCAAGCTATGAAAGGGTAACATTTTATATAAAAACTCAAAACATAACTCTCACTATTGGCACTATACAGATATTCCTTCTTATAAGAAAATTCAACCTAAGGACTTAACAGTGATCATAATTTTACCCTGTAGATGTGTTCCTGAAAAATTGAAAATATTTAAGTTCTATAAACTAAATTCTATTTTATGACTGATAGATACCTAATAATAATTGCTAACATTAAGAAGTACTTTGAAGGATTGCAAAGCACTTAACATCTCATTAGATTCTCACAGCTTTGTATATTAGGTATATTTATATTTACTTCTGAGTGATTGTAAAAGAAAGATTTATAAACAAGTATTTTATTACATTAAAAGGGTTGCTAGGAGAAGTCATTTGTTTAACAACAACAAAATCAATGCATCCATTTAGTTGTCCTTTTGCCAGCAGAGGAATGTCCAGCCAACAGGAGATTGGTTTAGAACCCAAATTACCTATGACAATGGCCCTAAAACCCACTGCCATACGTGGAAATCGCGTCTTTCCTGCTCTATGTTACCACAACTCATAGCATTCTATTGCCTAAGAGTTCCCAAAGGAACTCTTCCAGTAAATTTTGCTCCCTTATCAATTTACTGGAATAGGAGATTAGAATTCTTGTTCTATGCCCCTCCCAGGAAGTGGATTTAAGGGTCTCCTCACCCAGAAACCTACTTTCATGTGCACCTCCCTACTTCTCCAAACACATACAACAAGCAGCAACGTTGCTGTTGGTTCAGTACTCTGAACCGTAAGCATTATGGTTAAACATACAGGCTCTAGGTTTTGTTTTATCACAACCTAAGCCTCAAGTATCAAGGATATTACTGCAAATTCCTTTATCAGGATAAAAAACTAATCCAAGGAGCCAAAATGGACACGTATCTTCTAGGTGTGCCTCAATCCCCATAATTTTCAAAATGAAGCAAAGAAACCAGCCCCAAATGTGAATTTAGTAAAGCTCCAAGGCATTTGTTGACAGAAACAGTAGAATCTTTGCTGCTTCAACCCCTTCTTTCCCAGTGTGTGAGAACAGTCTGTAATCAAAGGACTCTGGAGAATGGGAGCGCCAGTTAATTGGTACTTAACCAAACTAGGAAATTTCCACCAACTCCTCTCTTAATCCCAATGATTCAGAGTGCTATCCTACTAAGGACAAAACTTCTTTCCCCTAATAATATTTTCAATATCATCCTCATAACTTCCTTTCCTCTCCCCCTCACTTGTGCCCTGTGGAACAAGCTACTCTATCATTATCAAACTTCTCTTTATCTTAGAACTCTTCTCACACTCATTCTTTTTGTACTCACAAGAACCAAGATTCATCTAGAAAACAATGCATCTCTGATTACCTTTTGCATCAATGGCTGCTACTTCTCTCATGATTCCATTTGCTATGAGAATAGACAGATTCTTTGCTACCACTTCACACCATCCCTTTGCCTCTATTACAATGTAAACTCTCTTTTGAAGTTCAATTTATCCATCTATATTACCCTGTAGATCCTTGCTATAATAATCTATTGGCCTTGAGGTCACCATAAATGTTTATAAATAAATACATGCATACACATGATCATGTGTGTATACATATATGTGTTATCTCTAGCCTGAATCTTTCTTATTAATTCTAATCCTAAATCACCAACTGCCATTTGGATATCTCTAACCAGACTTTCCATTAGTATCTCAAATAAAACTTGTTATGTTCTCCTCTTTCCCTTTTTCTGTCAAAAACCCCCAACTCGACACTTAGGATTTGTAACCTTGGTGTCTCTTTTGAGTCTTCCCTTTCCTTTTCATTCTACCTTCACAACATCTCTCAAGTCTATACTGTTCTCTTTACTCACACAGCCACTACTCTAATACAGGCCCTAATCACCTCCATTCCTAGACTTTTTAAATTCCTTCCTAGTTAGTCTTTCCCTCTCCAATTAACCATCCAGACAGCTACCAAATTAATATTCCTAATATACAAATCTGACCATGTCACTCTCTTGCTCAAACATCATCTATGGCTCCTCAGTCTAACATTTAAAATTCTTAAGATTCTGGTTCCTACCTACTTTTCCAAATTTATTTCATATTAATCTTCTTCACAAATTCTGGGTTCTAATTCTAATCAATCCATTTTCTGAATTCTACATTCCATTCCCGTCTGGAATTCCATTCCTTCCTCACCTCCAGCTCTTAAACTACCCCCCCCAGTTTCCTTCTCCAATTCAAAGCCTTCCTGATTGCTAGTGCTTTCTCATGTCTTCAATTTACCTTTTATTATATTTATTTGTGTATAAGATATATCCCAACTCAAATTTTATCTCTGTATCCCCAGAATCTAACTTTAGTACCTTGCAGATAATAAGCATTTAACAAATATTTAATTAAATTTGACTGTTGTTTATCATTTTCATTTAATGATGATAAAACAGACGTACCCCTTCTGCTAAACTTTGAAAATATTGTAAAGATGTTGTAGGGCCAGGGCAGCTAGTTGGTACAGTGGTTAGACCATATTGGCCCTGGAGTCAGGAGGAACCGAGTTAAAATCCAACCTCAGACACTTAACAATTGCCTAGCTGTGTGACCTTAGGCAAGTCACTTAACCTCATTGCCTTAAATAAATTTTTAAAAAAAGATAACATGAAAATCTGCAAGGCCAATAAAACCCTATCTGGGTCATAAGTTTAATTTAGTTTATATGCAGACTATTTTTGACAATTCTTCAGTATAAACCCATATGTCATCATGGTAATACTGGTTTCCCCCGTTCTCAAAGCCTAAAACAAAATTACATTTCAAAGATCTGTTACTCAGGATCTATGTCTTTCAATCTAAAGCTAAAAGAAAGATTCCATGATTAAATGAAAGATGACACAGAATTTGAATATGAAATAACTTTATTTAGAATGGACCTAATTGCCTAAAATTCATCATGAGATGATAAGTTTAGAATGCCAAAAGTGAAACGCTAAATTTAGTCTGAAGAAAAAGAATTTAGGAAAGAGACTTAACAATATTATGAAAGAAATTATAGTCAATCTACATGCAGCTAGTCAACCATAAAATCCCATTGAGACGTCCATGAGATCATCTGAAAAAAGTTCAATCCAGATTTACTATAAAAGGTTATTTCTCAAATGAGATGACTGAAGCGATATTATAATTATCTTTTTCTTTTAAAAAAGAGTAAACATAACTAAAATGTTCAACTCTTTGCTCTAGAAATGTGTTCAAGAGCAGTAACCTGTAACAATAAAATATTAGTGTTTCTACTGTGGTCAGAGAAAGAATGATGTCAAAGCCGTTAAGCCAAAGCTGATTTCTGATTAAGTTATATAGCAAATTGGCTCAGTTTACAGGGCAGAAATGAGGGAGTATGACACTTTAAATCTAGTAGTATCGCATCCTTTCTATTCAAAAATAATGATGAGGCAAAGGAAAGACACTAATCTTTAAGGGAAAAAGACAATTACAATTCCAAACTGGTTTTATTCATTCAGATTGAAGCTACTTAATGTCTCTGTCACTCATTTTCCCCAAGTTTAAATGGGGCTGATACTGTTTGCCTCTTCTCACTTGGAATTAGGTCTTTAAACCTTTTATAGAAAAAGTTATATAATTATTAATGTCACCTATTAACTAACATGGCTCTTGGTTCTTCTAGTAAATATAAGATGGTACAAAATAGATGTCACTCCATTTTAGAATGGAATTTTGTTTGTTTTAGTGATGCTGGTGGTAATACCCAATTTTTTGGTGGTAAGCCTGGGATCATGTTTGTTTGTTTATAACATGCTAATTAATCAGAAATTTCTAAAGTATTTTTTGATCAACACCTTCAGTTTTCTCTCTTTACTTGTCATAGTCTTTAAACAGAAAAGCAAAATGAAGACTGAACACAGTATTTAAAGTCCAACAATTGGCCCAAGCAAATTCACCCCACTTATTGCTGGAATTGCTGGCTATCTCCATAGTTCCATTTCCCATCTTGTAAAATAAAAGCAATAAAGTGTTCCCAGATCAGGAAAACTTAGGTTCAAGTGTTCTTCTCTGTCATATATCAGGCAATTCACTAAAACTATCATGGTGAAGTTTCCTTACAGGTCAAGAAACACACACACACATACACACAGTGAGAAGATTTTAGTAGCTCTCAAAAACTTATAAACCTCTTGCAGACATTTTAGAGAATATCAGCCAATGCAATGAAAGGCTTCTTTACCACTGGTCATTAGTTCTTCAGATATGTGATTCCTCTTTTAAGTGATTCCATAGTGGGAGATGAAGTTTTGAAGTCAGAATAATCTGATTTCAAGTCCCACCTCAGACAATATATTGGCTGTATAAACACAGGCAAATCAGTTTACCTCTCAATGCTCTAGGACAGAGATGCCAAACACTGCTCAGCTGGCAATGAAGCAGATTAAAATGCATTTGAGAAATAAATAAATAAATAAAGATAATGGAACATATATAATAATATGTGGTTTTTTTAAGTCAAGCACAAGGATTCTTATGTTTGTTTAGTACTCTCTCTCTTTCTGTTTGAGTTTGGCTCTCCTGTTCTAGGTAACATTTTATTAAGACTATAAACTCCAGGAGAACAATCATTAGTAAGAGTTTCCTCATGGGAATTTCCTTGTAACCAATAAAATCACAGGCTCAATCTATGAATGAATGATAAATACCAAGTTCTAAAAACCCCTTATTTACAATTTAGCTCATAGTATATGTAAAAAGAGGATTGTACTTTCTGATCTGCACCCTCAAGGCTCATAGTGCAGAAAGGACCATCATCAGTGCCTTAACACATAAATGATCACTTTTACTAATGGAGACACAGGAATAAAAATGTACTCACAGAAGAGTTGTGATTTCCCACCATTGGAAGAACTTTTTTAAACTATAAAAAAATAAACTTTACCTACCACTCTTTTATAGAAAAAGGGTTAAGAGGAAGGAAAAGAATGTTTTTTTATAGCTTAATGGTCAAGTTCTTTTCAAAGAATTCATAATTAAATTAGGTCAAATTAAATAATTAAATAATTAAATTAGGTAAATCTTTAACACACTCCTAATCTAGTCTGTTCAGATATCAGATGAAACAAATCAGGTAGATAAAAGAGATTTACTTGAAATGCAACTAGAATATAATGCTATTTCCAATAATTTTCTATCTTTTTGACCAGGCCCAACCCTTGGATATTCTACTTGAAATTTATTCCAGTTTTAATATCTATGTAACTACTGAA
Source organism: Macrotis lagotis (assembly GCF_037893015.1). Lineage (NCBI taxonomy): Eukaryota > Metazoa > Chordata > Mammalia > Peramelemorphia > Peramelidae > Macrotis > Macrotis lagotis. The sequence goes on from NC_133658.1 coordinate 495,620,927, forward strand.
GTTATTCTCCTATAGTCTACATTTTTTCTTTTACAAGATCATCACACATACATTTACCAATAAAGAGAAGCAAACTCTTCAAACAATGTTATCTACAAAGCTTTTCAAGTTATGCACCATGAGAAGTCATTTTCAAAAACCATTTTTTCCAAAGTCATTACTCTTCTCCTCTGGTGTGTCTTCATGCATCAGCAGAAGATGAAAACCCCAAATATGTGCTTTACTGGACCTTACAGACAGGAGAATCAAAGGAGAGAGAGAGAGAGAGCATTTTTTGGAGGAAGTATATATGCCTACCTTCACCAAAGATAAAAAAAGGAAATTTCCATACTTTTCCAATATGATTATAAACAGGCAAAATAAACCTTTTTTTCGGTTTTTGCAAGGTAAATGGGGTTAAGTGGCTTGCCCAAGGTCACACAGCTAGGTAATTAAGTGTCTCTGAGGCCGACTTTGAACTCAGGTACTCCTGACTCCAGGGCCGCGCTCTATCCACTGCGCCACCTAGCCGCCCCTAGTCAGGCATTTTTTTGTAACAAAGAGGAAAAAAAATCAGTTAAGTAAAATGACCAACATCAGCCCAATAGGGCAGAATAACCAATGCTCTTCATCCATAGTCCCCGACCTCTTTAAAAAAGGATCTCCTCACACTGTTGTTCTATTAGAAACCAGGAGGTATGGGAATTCAGGGAAGCCTGGATGGATTTGCATGAACTGATGCTGAGTGAGAAGAGCAGAACCAGAAAAACACTGCATTACCCTAACAGCAACATGGGGGCAATGATCAACCTTGAAGGACTCGCTCATTCCTTCAGTGCAACAATCAAACAATTTGGGGCTGTCTGCGATGGAGAATACCATCTGTATCCAGAGAAAGAACTGTGGAGTTTGAACAAAGACCCAGGACCATTACCTTTAGGGGAAAAAAAAAAGAAACTGCTATCTTATTGTCGGATCTTGCTACCTCTTATACTTTGTTTCTTCATTCAATTTGGATCAATGTAGACCATGGATACAATGTAAAGACTACCAGACTGCGGGGGGGGGGGGGGGAGCAAGATTAGGGGGAAAATTGTAAAACTCAAAATAAACTCTTGAAAAAAAAAAAGGATCTCCTCCTCTTTCGCACAGCCCCAAAACAGCAACAGCATTCATGAAGTGACAGGGAGTTGACAGTCTCACTGACATTCCGACCCTCGGACCGGGCTGAGTCCCGGGGCAGCATCTTCCAGCTTCCTCCCCTGAAGGACTCCGCAGACGCGCCGCCCCGGCGGCTCGGGGCTCCCCCTGCCAAGTCCGGGCTTCCCTTGGGCGAGGGGGGCGGCCTGGCCGCGGCTCCGGGTCCGGGCTTGGGGCCCGGGGCGCGCGCCGGGGAGCGGCCGGGGCCGGGCCGGGGGAGCCGAGCGTGACGCAGCCCCCTCCGGCGGCCTCTCCGCGGCCCCAGGCCCGGGCGCCGGCTCCCGGCCCCCCGCCCCGAGCCCGGGGAGCGGGCCCGCGCGGGCGCTCCCATTGGTGCGAGCCGCGCCACCCCCGGCCTCGGCCCTCCGCCATTGGCCGGCGCGGGGCCGCGGAGGGGACACCCGGGCCCGGGGGCCGCGGAGGGGACACCCGGGCCCGGGCCCCGCACGCCCAGGACGGCCGGGGCCCGGCGGGAGGAGGCGGCGACCCCCGCGCCTCCGCCAGCCCCGCGCCCCGCAGCGGGCACGCACGCCGCGCACACGCGCGCCCTCCCCCCACCGCGCGCACCACTCTTACACGGGTGGGCAGGGGATGCAGCGCAGTCCATGGCACCAGGAGAGGGAGGAGGCGAGCGCCCCGGGTCCACACTCACTCACACACGCGCGCACGCACACGCACACGCGCGTACGCACATGCAGCGCTCGGAGCAGGGTGTGTGGCGGGGGGGAGATGCAGGACACGCCGCCCGCGGGGGAGGGCGAGCCCCGGCCCGGCCCCGCGAGGCCCCCCCGGCCCGGCCCGCGACCCACCTGCAGCGGCGGCGCCGGGTCCCGCGCCTCGGCTCCTCCTGCGCGACGCGTCCGCCCCGCTCCCGGGCCGTGGCGCCGCCGCCCGAGCGGCTGCGGGGCTGCCCCGCGGCGGGCAGGGCTGGGGCTGCGGGAGGCGGCGGGGCGGCGCGGGTCGGGACTCCCGCGGCTTCCCGGGTGAGCGGGCCCCGCGCGCCGCCGCCCTCTTATACGGGCGGCCGCTCCCGCCGCCCCCCGCCCCTCCCCTCCCCTCCCCTCCCTGCCCCCCCCCGGGGCGGCCCTCGGAGCCGCCGCTCCTCCCTGCGCCGGGGCCTGCGCGCCCTCCGGGCCCGCAGGGGGCAGGAGAGCGGGCGCGGGGGCCGGGGGCGCCTCGGGCTGCGGCCGCGCCGGGAGCTGGGCCGGGGCCGGGGCTGCGGCTCCGCAGGCTGAGGACGCGCTGGGCGGGCGGCCTCCGATGTCACGGGGAGGAGCCTGCTCGTCCTGCCCCCGCCCCGCGCCGTCTCGCGGGGCCGCGGAGAGTGGGGGCGCGTGGCGGGGCCGGGGAGGAGGGGCGGCCGGGGGCGAGAAAGCAGGGAAACGGCTGCTGGGGGCGCGGGGCGCGGAGAAGCCCGCGGGACAGACTACTCGGTCCTAGGAGACTGGAGGGCTTACTTCTGCACAGAGCCCCCTCACGCACGGAGGCACGCGCGCGAGCGCACACACACACACACACACACACACACACACACACCAGGGTCTAAAGAAAGTCGTCTCCCGCGAGTTTGCAAATTTGCACACACACACATAGAAAAGGGTCGAAATAAACTTGTTTCCGTGAGTTTGCAAATTTACACACACACACACACACACACACACACACACACAATGCAGGGTCTAAAGAAAGTTGTCTCCCGCAAATTTGCACACATACACATAGAAAAGGGTCGAAATAAACTTGTTTCCGTGAGTTTGCAAATTTACACACACACACACACACACACACACACACACAATGCAGGGTCTAAAGAAAGTTGTCTCCCGCGAGTTTGCAAATTTGCACACACACACATAGAAAATGGTCGAAATAAACTTGTTTCCGTGAGTTTGCAAATTTACACACACACACACACACACAATGCAGGGTCTAAAGAAAGTTGTCTCCCGCGAGTTTGCAAATTTGCACACACACACATAGAAAAGGGTCGAAATAAACTTGTGGTCTAGACAAGGCCAAGACTCCTGGGAGTTTGCGAATGCATTCCACCTCATGAACTTCAGAAACTGAAAGGACAGACATCGCGATTAATTTGACAAAACACCCCCTCCCTTCTTTCCTTTTCTTTACTAATGTCACTTCAACCACTAAAAGAAAAACAATTCGAATATTAAAACTTCACAGCAGTCCTCTTCACTAGAAGAACATCCTCTCCCTTGCCTAAAACATACTGATTTGAAAACTAACTCTAAGTGTGGTTATTTTACAGTTATTTATTTACACTGTAGCTTAGTTGGCAACATTTTAAGTATATTTTATCCTTCCACGTAAAATACCTTTAGTAAAACTCTTAGAGACCATTTGAAATACTGGCTGATATAAAAATATCACTTTATTACCCCTTAACATATCCACTAAAGATATGTAGTAGCATTTATGTAATTCTCCCTCTTTTTCCAAGTTCTTAACAATCATTAAAGGTTTGACACAGCAACTCCACAGAGGGGTCATCACCATTTTACAAAAGATTTAAAAAAAGACAAAGTACAAAGTCAGGAGTAAAACTGTGCTAGGTTTAAAAAGTTTATCCCCATTACCCTCTTGTCTAAGCAGATCACGAGTCTAGGCTATTTTGCAACTAGCATCTATCTCTGAAAAGATCTCCAAGGGATAAACAACAAGGAAAATGAATGTGAAATGAAAAAGAAACTGTTTCTTCAGTGAAGGAGGGAGTGAGTCATCCTCAGACAGCCAACTTAAGGAGTGGTTGAAGATGTGATTCAGGGGGAGGGACCTCTTATTTTGTCTAAGAATGTAATAGTTTTCCAATATAATTTTTTTACAAGTCACACCATTTTGACATAACCTTTGTTTTACATGTGCTCATTTATTGATATTTGTTGAATTACTGTTCTAGTTATGAATATGGAATATGAGCAATATGGATTTTGCATCCATGAATAATGGTGCCTAGCAGTTTTCCTGAAGCATACTGTGAAAACTCATCTTTTTTTAGTTCTTTTTTTTTCCTTTATTCAGAAGAAAAACATACTTACCTTATTGATATGAGGTCCTTATGAACTTGGTCCTCCTGTCTCAACTCTCTCCCCAACCATACATCCACTATTCAGCTATAAAATTGATCTTCCTCAAGTGCAAGTCTGACTGTCATCTATTCCCTATTGCCTCCAGGATCAAATATAAAGTTACTAGTTGTTCAGCAGCTAAAGTACTAGCCAGCCTAGAATCAGGAATACCTGAGTTCAGATCTGGTCTCAGACACTTAATAGCATGTGACCAACAGAGTTGTCTAAAAGTTGATTGAAGAAACTCCGTTAGACTGAGCAATTTGAGAACAACAATTATTTTTTAACCTTTCTTTGTATCTCCACACTTAGCATTCCAGCCTGGCACAAATTAGGCTCTTAAGTAATGCTAATTTGCTAATTGACTGACTGACCTACCAGTGCCTCATTTCATCCCAACATTGAATCTGAACCAACAGGATTCTGACTTGAGTTAGGCCTACCCATAACAACCCTCCCCTGCCTTTACCAGCAAAGCAAGATGCAATTAATTAATATTCTCTGCCTTTCCATCCAATCTCTTTCTTTGAATATAATACTTCTTCCATTTTCAAGAAATGTTCATTAAATCCATGTGTTTCCTTGTGGGTTTTTTTTTTTGCTTTCTAGGACTCTATAAAAATTTAATCTCCTGTTCATGAACTTTATGTTTAAATAGTTTCCTTTATCTCTTTAAAAATACCCTCATAAAAGGTGAGGCTTCTTCAGGTTGAAAGCCCGGCCCTCTGCTTCAGCTAATTCAGCTAAGAGTACTGTTATGGATCTCTCCCCTGCATCCCTTCCCTGTGTCTTTTAATTTGAAAAACCTTCTGAAAAATTTTATTCTCCCATATTTTAAAAACAGATGGAAATGTGGTATTGGTACAACCATGGGACAACACATCATCCTTTGTCATCCCATTCACCTGACCTCCATGTTGGATATCCCCAGGGAGCTGAGATTTTCCAGGAAAAAGAAGGCAGCCTAGGGGGAAAAAACATGTTTCCTGACCAGAGAATGAAAAGCTCAGAAGTATCCATTCTCCCCCCTCTTTTTTACGTGCTGTGAGGTTCTAATCATATTTCTCCTTCCTCCCCAAAATGCTGGACAGGTCTCAATTCTCATTCTCTACCTTGCTTGAGTCCTCTAGAACCATAACAGTCTTTCCTTGTTCCCTAGACAAAACAAGATACTAACAGGAAGGAATTCTTTTCTAGTCAACCTTTATGGCAGTGGTATCAAACTCAAATAGATATAGGGGTCACTAATCCATGCAAAAGGATTCTTTGTGGACAGTATATTGATTTAGTATTAAAATATAATATTATCTATAATTTATTGTTTTTTATTTTGTTAAATATTTACCAATTACACTTTAATCTAGTTGTTAAGCCTTGTCAGGCTGCATGTTTGATACCTCTGTCTGTGCCATTAAATCAATATACCATTACTTTCAGTCATTTCCCAAGTTGATGGGCCTATATTTTATTTCCAAGTTGTTTTTTAAATCATGAATCATGTCAAAATATTTTTTCTACATAAAGATCTTATCTTGATGTCAGTAGGCATTGGGCAAAGTCCCTATAAAATAGTATCTCTTGTGTAATCTGGTTTCTACCCAAGCCTGGAGCGTTTTGCTTTCAGCTGCTTATCAAGAAAGAATGACTCTTGCTTTGTTTGAACTTTTGCCTCTATACTTCACTGGTGTTAAAATCGCCCTACTTTGCTTCTTTGACTCATCCTCAAGAAGTTTCCCAAGTAAGCAGAGGCCAAACCCTTTGTATTAGGATGAAATTGTTCCAAGCTCATAAGTAACTCTCACCTTTTTAATTTCTCTGGGGGTTTGTTACTGCATCTGCAAAGTATAGATAGTCTTGAATTGGTCTGGGATATAGCTCATCCTCTACATACATTCTTAGGTTCCATTACACCTCTTTGCCATAAAGAACCTCTACTTTAAATATTATTTTTTTCTCTTTCATTCAGTATGATAAGATCAGTAAAGTGCTTCCTTTGATATCTTGTTTTCACTGTACTGAACCCCCAAACTCTTCTAAATAGTCTAGATTATCTGTCCTTAAATTTTCGTGTTTCAGGGACAGAAGCTGCCCCTCTGATATTTTGTCAATCTTATCACCTTTTCTGACTCAGTTTCACCCCACTATTTTTGTACATCTGAGGACTATACAATCCAAGTTACCCACTGCTTTACTCTTGGGAGAGATGTGAAAATGACAATTTTTTAATTAAAATATTACAGTGTACCAGAAAGAAAAAGACCTAACCGCACCTTACAGGTGCAACTGTACTTTTTGAACTTATTCAAGACAGTCTGTTTCTTGGTCTTCTCTACATAGGAGACGATCTTCTCTGGATCAGTGTTCACACATTGTTGGGAGTTGATTTGGCCCACTGTTTGATTAATGAGTTTTGGTTTTGATTCGCTCCTACAAAATGATACATTCACACCAACAAAACTAAAAAGTATATTTAATAAAATGATTATAAAACAGGAAAAAATAAATCAGTTTTACAGCAATAGTAAGCAATAAGTCCTAATATAATAAAAAGAAGGGGCGGCTAGGTGTCAGGAGTACCTGGGTTCAAATCCAGTCTCTGACACTTAATAATTACCTAGCTGTGTGGCCTTGGGCAAGCCACTTAACCCCATTTGCCTTGAAAAAACCTAAAAAACTATACATATATATATATATATATATATATATATATATATATATATATATATATAAAATAAAAAGAAGAGCAAAACCTACATAAATATTAAGAGAAAACATCACCGATGCAAGGGAGCTTCAACATCTGAATCAACAGTGGCTGGGGAGTCCTGGGGTACAGCCTCCAGAGTCCTGATTGGGAAAGTCCAAGGCAGAGTGTCCTCTCCATGGGTGAGACTCCAATTAGGCTGGGGTCCAATTAGATCTTGTATAGCTTGAGATCAAAGAAGACTTCTTGCCAATTTTTTGTGGAATAAAACCAAATTTTCTAGGTTGTTCAAGGAGGGAGCCACCTCACCCTGAACCCCAAGAATTATAGTATTTACATTCAGGAATGGCTAGTTCTTGAAGAGATAGGCAATGTTCATCAAGTAAGGCTTTGAGAGTCTGGCCAGGACCAGTCAAGAACATTCAGCAGTTCTTTAAATACCCAAGCTGTTTTTAAATATATGCATAAGATCAGTCCTGCTCATCTCCCCTACCAGTACATCAGGGGTGAATTGGGGGTCAGTAATTCTCTGTAGCTAAACTATAAAGCCTTACCATGGAAAATCTTATATCTTATGCATTAACCATACATTCAGCCCTAAGATTAGATATGGTACAGGCCATTCCAACTTTGGGGGTTAATTTCCTATATATTTTCTTTATTCTGGTATATATGTATGAATTACACAAGAATAACAAAAGGAGCAATGCAGCAAACAATAGAAGAGAATGTACTAGTATGGAAAGATACTTTTGAGCTGAAGCTGATCTAAATAAAAAGTCATACCAATGATGATTAGTCTCAATAGTTATAAGGTGAGAGGCCTCAGGTAGTTTACCAGCAACTATATGGGTCTGTATTTGGTGTTCATTGAGCACTCTTTCATTTTTCTCCAATGGTTGCTTTAGAAAATCAGAATCACTTACTAATTGTATAAGAGGACAAATATATATTTGGAAGAGGTAAAGATTTGGGTACCCAGTTAAGAGTTACTGCATCCATCCGGTCAGGGGAAAAGTCAAAAATCATCCTGCCAGTGGAGACATGTACTTATCCACTTGGTCAGAGAAAAGTAAAAATTATCACCCTGCCAGTCGAGATATGAAATGTTGGATAGGCAGCCTGAGAGAGGGGCAGTCTAACCAATAGAAGATAGATCAGTTTGAATATTAGAGGTAATACATATCATATAACATAGAGAAATTAGACTGAAATCACAGAGATTAGAGGAATGGTCTAAAAGACCATGTGACCATTCCACACACTGTTCCTGAATTACACACCATACAATTCGCCAAACTATGAATTATATTCTTTCCATCAATATATTGCCCATTAATATGTGGTAATGTAAAGTAATCATATAGCACAAAAAGAATAACATGAAAATTACACATGGTATTGACTTTGAAATGAATAATAGTACCCAGCAAAACTGAACATCCTTTTTCAGGGGAAAAGATGGACTTTCAATGAAACAGGGGATTTTCAAACTTTCCTATTGATACAACTACAGCTGAACAGAAAGTTTGATCTCCAAGTACAGGACTCTGGTGAATCATAGAGGAGGTGGATGAGAAGGACCAACTATGAGGAACTTGATGATATTGAACTGTTTGTATTCCTGCATGGGAAGAAGATATTGATAACTCATATGAACTTTCTCATTTATAAGAGTTGCTAGAAGGAGCATATATAGACAGGACATAGGGAGGAGCAGAATATATTGGTATAATATAGTAAAAAGATCGAGTCAATGGGTGATAAAGGAAAGTACTGGGAGAAAGGAAAAGGAGTGAAGAAGAAGCTCAGAAAGTTCACATAAGAGTCAAGAAAAAACTATTTCAATGGAGTGGAAAGGAGGAAGTCATGGGGGGAATGAGTTAGCCTTCATGCTCATCAGAAATGGCTCAGAGAGGAAATAACATACACGCTTAATAGGGTGAGGAAATCTATCTTACCCTAGAGAAAAATAAGAAGAAAGGGATGGGATAAGGGGGAATGGGAGGAGGGAAGGGGGGGGGAATAGGTGATAGAAGAGAGGGAAGATCGAGGGAGAGGGTTGTCAGATTCAACACACTTTCGGACAGGGCCAGGATGAAAGGAGAGAGAGAGAATAGAATAAATGAGAATGGGGAGAAATAGATTGGATGTACAACTAGGGAAAATATTGAAAAATATTGAAACAACTTCTCTGGTGGACTTATGATAAAGAAAGCAATTTATCCCAGAGACAGAGCCATTGAAATCTGAATGCAGACTGAAGTACAATTTTTTTCCCTCTCTCTCTATTCTTGAGGTTTCTCATCTTTTGGGGAGGGGGGGATTTATGTTTACTCTTATAACACATTCAATTTTCATCAATGTATGGGCATGGAGACTGTCAGCCTTCTGTGGGGGGGGGGGAATTGTAGAATTCAGAGTCTTGCAAAAATGATGGGTACATATTACTATTGTATATAATTGGAAAACAAATAAAATGTTAAAAAAGAAAAAAAAAAGGGCTGCTAGGTGGCGTAGTGGATAAAGCACCAGCCTTGGAGTCAGAAGTACCTGGGTTCAAATCCGGTCTCAGACACTTAATAATTACCTAGCTGTGTGGCTTTGGGCAAGCCACTTAACCCCATTTGCCTTGCAAAAACCTAAAAAAATAATTTAAAAAAATTAAAAAAGGAAAAAAAAAGAAATGAGTAATAGTGCCTATATAGGAAGTATAAGTACAATGAAATGAGTAATAGTGCCTATATAGGAAATATAAGTACAATGAGGAGAGGTAACAAATATTGCAATCCAATGATCTCTAGGGAGATAATTCCTAAAAGCATTTTCCCACAATTTGGCATCTTCTGATCATAGTCATCGCTGAGCATTGTCCTTTTGCAACAGCATGTTCATGTTTTCCAGGCAACATTGAGTCCAGTTGAATAGGGTAGAAAGATTGTCATCAATATGAAAGTTAGCTAAGGAAGAAGCATTAAAAATGATTAAAAATTGCTTTTTATATCCTAGGGTTAGATGGTGGGGTAGGACTGTCATGGGTAACCATTGAGCATTAATTGTTAAAGCCTGAGCGACATCCTGTCCAGCACTGCACCTCAAGATCTACTGAATTTACTTAAGTCCAAACCAGTTCCAGTCCCACCAAGTAGGGTATCATACCAAGCATGTTTTTCCCTTTTGCTAGTCAAGTCTTTAGTATGGGGAAATGGATATTATAATGCCACAAAAATTTTTGGAACTTTGAACTACATTAATAGAGCTATGAGGAACTCTAATAATTGAAGGAGGACTTTGTAATGGCTTTTGCCATCATAATAATTTAGCATATTCTATATACAGATATCGATCTGTAATGTTGGTAGACTTAGTATACACAAGATATTTGTCCTGGTCCTTAGTAAGACTGAATGACAAAGGGGGTGGCTAGGTAGCACAGTGGATAGAGCACTGGCCCCGGAGTCAGGAGTATGTGAGTTCAAATCTGACCTGACACTTAATAATTACCTAGTTGTGTGGCCTTGGGCAAGCCACTTAACCCCATTGCCTTGCAAAAAAATAAAAGATTCAATGACAAAGTAGTTTCATGGGTAGAATAGTTTTATATGGCAGCGTCAATGTGGGGAATTCTGGTCTGTGGGGGGTAGTAAGTAGAATGGCCTTAAGGCAGCATGAGATATTTACCCAAAAAACATATAGTGATATTCACTATGGGGGTATTGTTTATCAATACAGTTCTCACAGGGGAAGGAACTTGCCAGAAAGTAGCATTTACAGTAGTCCAATTAACAACATTGCATGGTTGGTTGAAAGGTGAAGTTATCTTGTTGTCTGGAAGATGTGGAATACCTCCACCACAAATGGACACGGGTGTGATTAAATCTCCGGAGGGCTCCAGGAGTCCATGAGGCTGATCCATGCAGAAGAAACCACAACAGGAGGCACCTTAATAAACACTTCATCCATGTAAAAAACACTTGAGTTAATGAAACAGTATACCCTTTATTGTTCCTCTCGGTCCCATATTGAACCCGAGTTGGAGGCGGAGAGTCCGGTCTCAAAATGGAGGTAAAACAACCGCCTGGCCGTCCCCAGCCCGACTCCGGCCGCCGTCGCCGCCGCCGCGGGGAGGAGGGTCATAATCCAAAGGAACCAGAGCAGTTGAGAAAACTGTTTAGTGGTGGCTTGAGCTTTGAAACTACGGATGATAGTTTAAGAGAACACTTTGAAAAATGGGGCACTCTCACAGATTGTGTGGTGATGAGAGATCCCCAAACAAAACGTTCCAGAGGCTTTGGCTTTGTGACTTATTCTTGTGTAGAAGAGGTAGATGCAGCAATGTGTGCTCGACCACATAAGGTTGATGGGCATGTAGTGGAACCAAAGAGAGCTGTGTCTAGAGAGAATTCTGTAAAACCTGGTGCACATCTAACAGTGAAGAAAATTTTTGTTGGTGGTATTAAAGAAGATACAGAAGAATATAATTTAAGAGACTACTTTGAAAAGTATGGCAAGTTCGAAACTATAGAAGTTATGGAAGATCGACAGAGCGGAAAGAAGAGAGGATTTGCTTTTGTAACTTTTGATGATCATGATACAGTTGACAAAATTGTTGTTCAGAAATATCATACTATTAATGGGCATAACTGTGAAGTGAAAAAGGCCCTTTCGAAACAAGAGTGTGCAGTCTGCTGGCTCACAAAGAGGTCGTGGAGGTGGCTCAGGCAATTTTATGGGTCGAGGAGGAAGCTTTGGAGGTGGTGGAGTTAACTTTGGCCGTGGAGGAAACTTTGGTGGAAGAGGTGGTTAATGGTGGAGGTGGTGGTGGCAGCAGAGACAGTTATGGAGGTGGAGATGGTGGATATAATGGATTTGGAGGAGATGGTGGAAACTATGGAGGTGGTCCTGGCTACAGTAGTAGAGGAGGTTATGGTGGAGGTGGTGGACCTGGATACAGAAACCAAGGTGGTGGATATTGGTGGTGGTGGAGGAGGATATGATGGTTACAATGAAGGAGGAAATTTTGGTGGTGGTAACTATGGTGGCAGAAGGAACTATAATGATTTTGGAAATTATAGTGGGCAGCAGCAATCAAATTATGGACCCATGAAAGGAGGCAGTTTTGGTAGAAGGAGCTCAGGCAGTCCTTATGGTGGTGGTTATGGATCTGGTGGTGGAAGTGGTGGATATGGTAGCAGAAGGTTCTAAAAACTCAACAGAAGAGGGCTACAGTTCTTAGCAGGAGAGAGAGCGAGGAGTTGTCAGGAAAGCTGCAGGTTACTTTGAGACAGTCGTCCCAAATGCATTAGAGGAACTGTAAAAATCTGCCACAGAAGGAACGATGATCCATAGTCAGAAAAGTTACTGCAGCTTAAACAGGAAACCCTTCTTGTTCAGGACTGTCATAGCCACAATTTGCAAAAAGTGCAGCTATTGATTAATACAATGTAGTGTCAATTAATTAGATGTACATCCCTGAGGTCTTTTATCTGTTGTAGCTTTGTCTTTTCTTTTTCTTTTCATTACATCAGGTATATTGACCTGTAAATTGTGGTAGTGGTACCAGGAATAAAAAATTAAGGAATTTTTAACTTTTCAATATTTGTGTAGTTCAGTTTTTCTACATTTTAGTACAGAAACTTTAATGAAATGCAGTTTTGAAGGTGTTTCCTTGTTAGTTAACAAGTAGAGAAGATCATTGTTAGTTATTATTTTGTATGAATTTTGCTAAAGTTAACTGTAAAGAAACACCTGCTGACTTGCAGTCTAAGGGGAATCTATTCTTCCCAAACCAAACCATAATACCCATTGATATGAATGGGAATTGATAAAGTGGAGAGAATGGGTATTTTGTATGTTTTCAATGTGTGTTTTAAATAACAACTAGGATTGGGTATTTAAATTAGTATATTTGTGAATTAATAGCATTAAGCTTTACCTTTCAAATGAAATTTTCAAATTACCTTTTGGGTTGTGCATATATATATATATATATATTTTTTTTTTTAATTGTAATTCTTTGTGATTCAGTGTGTTAGCTCTGCCAAGTCCTAGTTGTGTTTATTAAAAAGGTAAAAAAAAATCCATTCTAGAGTTACCTTGACCACCTTTGAAACTGCTGCCATAACATGATGTTGGTATAGGAGGTATCTATAGTGTCCTCATTAAATTCCGGGTGATGGAGGGGGTGGGAGTTGGGGCAGTAGGTGTTTGGGTTTTTTTATTTCCCTCCCTTTTGAAAAAGTTTTCTTAATGAATATAAAGGAATATCCAACCACTAAGCTTGCTGTAACCAAGCAAATAGTGGATAAACGTTTTTTTTAAATTTTGTATTAATTGGTTTGGGGGGGGCGGGAAGAGGGCCAAAGACCTTCAAATACTTACCTTGGTTTAATGTCTTTTTAATTTATACAAGCTGTCAGAGCAAGAGAATAAAAAGCACGCATTGTGAAGCACTTAAAAAAACAGTATACCATTTATTACTCCCTGATTAACAGACTACAACAGTATTAACAGATTACAATAGAATTATCTTTGCTTTCCACAATAATTTCTGTGACCTTAGGTGTGTCATGTAAATGTGTCCTTATCCAAACTTTAGACTCCACTTTAGAGCCAAAACCTCCACTGTGGGTAGTACTGGAGGGTGGTTCTTTGATCTGCTCCCACTCTACCTTTAAACATGGTATAATGATTAATTGATACACTCTTGCTCTTTTAAAGGCTATGCATGTATTAGAGGGACTAAAATTATGAAGATACATCTTGATTTCTCCTCTATAATCACTATCTATAGCCCCACCCACCACTTCTGCATTTTGAATAGCAATACTTGATCTGATGACTGACTATAGTATCCTTTAGGAATTTCAACCCCTAGTCCGGTAAATAATAATCCAGATTTTCCCAGACCTAATGTTACATCTTGAGATAAGGACAAATCATAGCCTGCAGACTCAATGGTTCCATAAAAGGGGGCCAGGGCAAATATTTTATCACATGGCCACCATTTCAAGGTTCTGAATTTTGCCTGATTAAGTCTTATTTGTAGGTTAGGAGTCATCATTCAGGATAAAGAAGTACCTTCACCCAATGGATGGTTATTCAACTGTTGTAAGGCCTCAAATAAGTTTTCTTTCCATTTTTGTAAGCAGTTATTTCCTAACTTTTTCAATTTTTCTTTTAACAAACCATTCGTTCTTTCAATCAAGCCAGCCACCTGAGGGTCATTATAGGTCAATTCCTTTGCCTTTAAAATGTGACCCATTATCACTCTCTATTTACATAGGAAAACCATACTATAAAGTTATAATATCTAATGTTTTACAGGTGTTCTTTTGAGTAGCTCTTCTTTAGGGGCAGGCTATGAGTACTCCAGAATAGATGTCCACACAAGTACAGGCATATTGATACCCTTGACTAAAAGGCAAAGGCCCCAAGTAATCAATTTGGACAGACAGAGTGCCCATTCTTATTTCCCCAATAATAGTATTGGGAATTGGTCTTTCTTTAAATAATTGACATTGGGTGCATTAATCAGTGACTTGTCTTAACAGTGAAAGAGGAATTGATTGCTATGGCCTGAGCAAGGGCCCACCTATAAGAGGCTTGGGGTCCTAGATGTCCTGCAGTTACATGGAGTCATCTGGCCAAAATCAATATCTTCAGGTTCCTCAGTTTCCTTAGGAGCAACTTACATGATTCCGATCTTTGCCAACCCATCTACATATGCATTGTACTCATGTTCCAGAGTGTCCACACTGGCATTGGCAACTACATGAAAGCCTGAGATATTAGTATACTGGACTCAAATACATATATCTTTCCACATTTCATGTCCCCAAACTTGTTTCCCATGAAGATCCCAATTTTTTTGCATGCCACATAGGTATCCAAGTGGTTAGGCCATTTACTAGGCCTAGGAGTCTGTAAAAATATGACATTGTCCTCTTCTATTTCAATACTTGATATAGATATACAGCCATCAGTTCTGCCTACTGACTGCTGCCTTCCTTGCTTATACTTTCTAAAGTATTATATGCTACAGCCTTCCAATACCTAATTTGACCTAAATATTTAGTAGAGCCATCCTTGAACCAAGTGTGTTTCTTTTGTTCAGGACTCAGGGCATCAAATCTTTGATTCCATTTGACTAGTGAAATGGATCTCTGGGGGGGGGGGGGGGGGAGTGGTCAGTGGAGGCAGCACTGAGGTTAATTCAGACTCTTGAGATGCCAGATTTTCCTAGTTTAGCTCTGTTCTGTATGTACCAATTCCATTTACTAATACTGGACTCCTGTACATGTCCTGTCTTATGAGAGGCTGGAGTCCCCATTTATCCAGCTCATAATAAGTATTTAGGGCCTTAACAGAACTTTGTGATTTAAAGGGAGCTGTTCAGTTTCTACTAATATGCAGCCAGCGATAGTTGTTCAAAAAAGAGTAGCAGTCTAATGTTAAATTGTTAAAATTGCCCCAATCAATTTTAAGAACACATCTCAATTTAGGACAAATCTAGGTTGCACAATCCCAGAAGAACTATAACTTATTAGTTGATTCATAGTTCTCTATATTCTTTTCTACTTCACATTTATTTTAAATCAATTTTTAAAACTCATAAAACCAATATTTTATTTATACAAAGTCAAACTTGCACATACCTTCATTCTATATGCTTTAGTTCCATAAATTTGATATACTTAAAAAAAAACCCCAACCTTCTCTATGCTTCCTTATTTTTCCTTGTAACCCTTTCATTTTTCTCTTCACAGGTCTTTAAATCCAGTATTCATACTGTACAACTTGCATTTTCTCCTAACATACACCCCCCTTTCTTCTTCTATTTTATTTTATTTTTTTAGGTTTTGCAAGGGAAATGGGGTTAAGTGACTTGCCCAAGGCCACACAGCCAGGTAATTATTAAGTGTCTGAGGCTGGATTTGAAATCAAGTATTCCTGACTCCAGGGCCGGTGCTCTATATACTGCACCACCTAGACATCCCTCTTCTTTTATTTTAACACACAGTGTTCTTGACCAGATCCAAATGACTTATTTAAAACCTTACTTTTATGGCTAAATAGTAATAGTTCTATTTACAAGTTCTTGGGTAAGATTTTCTATGTCCCTAATTCCACTGTATACTTAAAATTTTACAGATTGTGATGCTCCTTGTACTTTAGTAAGATTAATTTCTCATCAGGTAAATTTAGAGTCATCCCCATTAAAATTTCAATTCTTAATATGTACTCCAGGAAAAAGGGAACAATCATCACTGAGTACTCTTTTTTGTGTAATTGACCTATCCGCATCATTATTTTAACTTGTTTTACCTAAATTTCTTTTCCTCCTAAGCCTGTAATTGTAACGGAAATTCCATTTCTAAATATACTAGGATTGCCATATATCAAAGAGGTCTCACCCCAGTATCCAAAACAAACAAACAAACAAACTTTAGTAACAGTTGTATATCCATTTTTCCAATTTATAATTAATTAACCTCATGAGAGATTGATAGTCCCTCTGTCTGATCTCCATTACCAGGGTTTGGTCCCTATCTACTATTCTCTTTTAAGAAGACTCAAATACTGGTAAAGGGAGGGTGCAGATGGAGTGGCCCTAATTTCCCTATTTTTACTTTCTTGTCCTTTCTTTTTATTCATCCTAACAAGTCAGGAGTAAAGAGTCCATCAATCTTATTCCTATCCACTCCTGCTCATAGCAGGGCAACAAACAAATCTTTTTTAGGACATTCTATTTTTTAGATTTTTGCAAGGCAATGGGGTTAAGTGGCTTGCCCAAGGCCACACAGCTAGGTAATTACTAAGTGTCTGAGGCTGGATTTGAACTCAGGTACTTCTGACTCCAGGGCTGGTGCTCTATCCGCTGTACCACCTAGCTGCCCCTGATTTTTGTACTTATTGAGAGATTGACCAGTAGATGTTCAGCACAGCTAAATCAAGATTTAGAGCCATCAATATACTCTCAGTTGCCTTTCTCTAATTGGGAGATTTTTATCCAAAACTTATGTCAGAGACTTGCCTGCTTCACTAAGCAGCAATGTCATTATCAAATTTTTGTATCCAGGGAGGGCCCTCTGGACTAAGGTAGTACAGGGGGCTGCTCCAACCAAAGCCAAATCATATGTGTCTACATCCCCCACTATAGTATGAACTTTCTTTTTATCAATCTCCCTTTTTTCCCTCCTATTTTTAAACTGTGGCATCCTAACAGCAGCTTTGCCTTTTTTCTCAGTTATTTGCTTGAGACATTCAGTTACTTGGGCTGGGGACCCTTTTTCATATGGGTTCCCCTATCTTCACATGGCCTGGTACCATATACCCATTCTCTAGCAAGGGATGAATATTATAAATCTTCCCAACCCAGTATATACATATCTCCTTGTTTTTCTATATTTTTCTTTAAAAATGGCATTTTTTAGAGCAAATCCTGTTTGTGATGGCAATCTTGTTTGATTAATGAGTTTTGGTCTCAATTCGCTCCTATAAAATGACATGTTCACACAAACAAAGCTAAAAAAGTATATTTAATAAAGTAATTATGAAACAGGTAGAAATAAATCAGTTTTACAGCAAATGTAAGCAATAAGTCCTAATATAATAAAAAGAAGAGCAAAGCCTACATAAATATTAAGAGAAAACATGGGGGCAGCTTGGTGGCACAGCACATAGAGCACCAACCCAGGAGTCAGGAGTACCTGAGTTCAAGTCCAGCCTCAGACACTCAATAATTACCTAGCTGTGTGGCCTTGGACAAGCCACTTAACCTCATTGCCTTGCCAAAAAAAGAAAAAAAGAAAACATGACCAATTCAAGGCAGCTTCAACATCTGAATCAACAGCAGCTGGGGAGTCCTGTGGTACAGCCTCCAGAGTCCTGATTGGGAAAGTCCAAGGCAGAGTGTCCTCTCCATGGGTGAGACTCCCAATTAGACTAGGGTCTAATTAGATCTTATATAGCTTGAGACCAAAAAAAAGACTTCTTGCCAATTTTTTTGTGGAATAAAACCAAATTTTCCAGGTTGTCCAAGGAGGGAGCCACCCTTCTATGAACCTCAAGAATTATGGTGTTTGCATGCAGGAATGGCTAGTTACTGAGGAGATAAGCAATGTTCATCAAGTACAGCCTTGAGAGTCTGGCCAGGACCAGTCAAGGACATTCAGAGGTTCTTTAAATACCCAAGCTGTTTTAAATATATGCATAAGATCAATCCAGTTTATCTCCGCTCCTAGTACATTGGGTTGAATTGCAGGTCCGTAATTCTCTGTACACCAGAGGTAAATTGAGGGCCAATAATTCTCTGCGGCTAAACTATAAGGCCTTACCATAGAAAATCTTATATCTTATGCATTAACCATACACCCAATTATTTAACAGAAACTGCAAAATTAACTCTAGTCAATTGACAGTTTCAGCTCTTGTGTTCTTCCAGCATCTTACCAAAGATTATTAAAGAACACAACACTTCCAAGTAGTTCATGTCCCCAGCTACTTTTCTCTATCAGTTGCTGAAAAATGGTTGGTGTCCCTAAAGATGCCTTGGGACATATACTCAAACTAAAATAATCCAGCTGGACAGATGAAAGCAGCCTTTTCTTTTCTTCCTGAAATCCAGTAATCTGGTAATATCCTCTATGCAACTAACTGTAAAACTAGAAACAATTGGCTATCTATCAAACGATCCAGGACCTGTGGCACTAGCAGTATAGTGTACTGGTTTGCTTTTATTCTTTTATTTAGTTGTTTTATTCAGTCTGGTAACCCATTTTCTTTTTTTCTTTTTTCACCTATGACTATGGGTGATATACAAGGGCTGCTTGATTCTGCATTTTTTTTTTCAGAAATCTTGCATCTAAGATAAAGGAATCCTTGACATTTCTCTGAACAGTCAGGAATTGGTGATCTGGATTCTGTGTGTTCTACCTTGAACATATTCCACTCATGAAGTTCAAACATGTATTTTCTTTTGGTAAGTTTCAGCTTCAACCTACCCTTCCACTCCTGTGGTACTGAAGAGCTCCTAAAGTCAAATATACTAGAAGTCAGAGACTGAATAATTAGTGCTCCTTTGATGTTTGTTGGCACTTCTTGTCTGTCCTCTTGTAAGCCTCTGCAAAATCTGTAAGGAGGGTCAAAATGTACAGGTATTGAGTCCCAACTTTTTCCTTTCTGTATCCTGCTAGAATTTTGAAAAGGATAGAATTCCAATAAATACTGATCCTCTAATGAGTATCAGCAGATATAGGAATAACAGACCTAAAGACTCCATATTTCTGTTGATATCATCATCTACTTTAGGAAACCTCAAAATTATCTCATCACATCCCAGATATGAATTGCTGTTGTTGTTGCTTATTTGATCCATCAAATCTGAGCCTTGTCATAAACTTTAAAGGTATTTTTCACAAATATTTATCATAAAATAATAGAAAATGGTAAGAATTAAATGGTTTTTTCAGAACAATTAAACCAATTCACAACTTTATAAGCAGTAAATTAGCATGACTGTCTTTCAAAGCATTTCCAAAAATGAGTTTTCCCATATCTGCTAGTTTAGTAGAATTAGGGGGTGATGGCTCTGGGTTTGTGTGTTTGTTTAATTCAAATTTTTCTAATGGCAAGTATGTAGCATTGTCATAAACACATCTTCACATCTTCCCAAGGAGATCAGGATGAACCTAAGAAATAGATGCCTAGGGCATCAGATTTAAATTTCCTAGCTTCCTCTTCCTTGATCCCTCCACTGGGGAGTTTAGCGCTAACTTTGAGACTGGTGGTAAAGCCTGACTTTAACAGATAAAACTTTCCTGTCCCCACCCTTTAGACATATCTAAAGAAGAGAAGCTACATAAGAAATAAGGAAGAGGAAGCTGCAGAGGCACTGCATTATGATGAATGGACATAATGACCTGAATCCAAGAAAGTGTGGATAAACCACGTGTTATATAGTTTGGTCCTCTTTCCCACAATCAGCCTCCTATCTCTTCTCTGTGCCATGGTTCTAGTGCTTACTGAATGTGCTTTATAAACACATACACACCATATTGTTAGGGGCCTCTGACTAGTATCACAGTTCCATTTAATCATTAACATCAGTTAGCTTTTACTTCATGGGTATTTGGGATATTTACTTCAAGAAAAAACATGCAATTATGTTCTAATAACTCAGGAACATAATCTCCCCTACAATACCTGGTTAGGGGGTTTAGGATCATAATTTAGCTCAGTTCCTATAAACATTGTTCCCACTAAGTTCATGTCAAATGTGGCATGACTATCAGGAAAATCCTGAGGGACTGGGGTCCCAAAGGTCACTCCTGAAGATTATTCCTTGTTCCTTGGATTCCAACTCCTGGATTCCCATGGGTTGCTTTTTTCTTACTTTTGAAAAACTCCTTTCACCAACACTAGAAAAGGACAAAAAAATAAGTCCAAAAACCAAGTACTACTCCTCAGGGTTATATGATCTCAGAGGGGAAGACAACCCTAATACCCTTCCCCTTACATAATTATCTCTCACTGGACATCATGTGAGAAATTCACTAAACTTCCCATATTAGAACAAGGCAATAGAGATGTTGCTGATCTGCTATCTATTTACTGTAGACTACAAATTTATCCAACAAAAGGAAGAACATTATAGAAGTGGACGGTTGAAGAGGAGGCAGGGGTCAGTTTATGAAACCTCTGCATGACAAAGAAGCTTGCTTCTGGGAGAATCATGGTGATGTAGAAGGAAAGTGCCTTGGAGAGACTCTGGAGCTTATGTAATTGGTTCTGTTTGGCGAACTGTGTGGTTGAGAGGAAGCAATTTCTATTAACTGTGTAGCCATAACTGTTGGCATCTTCAAAAAAACTGAGGAACCTCCTCATTGCCTTGTTCTAATTTGGGGAGTTTGGTGACAATGCATATGCCATCAGCATTCTAGTAGTTGGGAGAAGCAAACAAATTCTGAGACAGTCATGGCTAGGTGGTTTCTCCCCAGTCTTCAAGAGAAGTATCAGGTAAGAATATATTTAACTGCCATCTCTCAAATATTCCTGATCTAAGGATATGATAAATTCAAGAGGAAAAAAACACTTTAACTGATTACCTCCCAGGTAAGAGTATAGCCCTTAACTTACACTCACCTGCTTAAGCACCTTCCTTCCAACTGTTAAATAAAAGAACATAAAAAATATCAAATAGCAAGTAAACCAATTTATCTAACTGAAACTGCAAACAGAAACTTGAGAATTTTATCAGATTAGATTGTTCCAAAAGAATGAATAAACTCTCCATTTGGGAGCAAGATTAAGACCCTGGCTTTTAACCACATTGCCATCCCCCTTTTGAAGAGACATAGCATTTTAGAATAACATAGAAAACCCTGAGTGATCTGTGTTTTGACCCCTTCCCCATGGCAGCAGCAGCAAGGGAATAGAATACTACACTTGTTAAAAGAAGAAATAAGTTCTTGCTCAGGGTTGCAACTCTACCGTGCAACAAGAAATGTCTATAGGCTTGCCATGATGAAAAGTGGAGGAATGGTTTGATGTCTTCCCAAACTCCTGTTGCTGGTCCTACATGAAGGGTGAATTTTATTAGTAAAACTTCCATTTTATAAATGAAGAAACAGAGGTTGAGAAACTTCTGCCAGGGTCATACAGCTAGTAAGTATCGGAAACAGAATTTAAACTCGGATCTTCTTGACTCTAAATCCAGACTAAATTTAATATACTACCTAGCTGCCTCATTCAAAAAAAAGTCAGTGAAAGAAACTAGATAAACAAGAACTAGAAGCAATACAACAGTCTAGTGTTTGATTAACAATATAAATTTCTAGGGTAAGAACTACTTTTTTAATAAGAACTCTTAAAAAACTAGCAGAAATTTGGTTTATATCTATTCTTCCATAATATATTACAATAAATTCTATAAGTATAAGCAGGTTTAAACATGCTAAGTAGAAAACAAGACATAAGAGAATGGAAGAAGGTACCTTTCACAACTACTGTTAAGGGGAGAATTCATTGCCAGACAAAGGAAGCTTAGTGAATTCAAATGGCAAAATAGATAATTACATAAAATTTAAAAGTGTTGACACAGAGGCAGCTAGGTGGTGCAGTGAATAGAGTACTGGCCCTGGAGTCAGGAGGACCTGAGTTCAAATTTGACTTCAGACACTTAATAATTACCTAGCTGTGTGGCCTTGGGAAAGCCACTTAACTCCACTGCGTTGCAAAAAGCAAAAAAAGGGTTGGCTAGGTGGCACAGTGGATAGAGCACCAGCCCTGGAGTCAGGAGTACCTGAGTTCAAATCTGGCCTCAGACACTTAATAATTACCTAGCTGTGTGGCCTTGCATTTGCCTTGTAAAAACCTAAAAAAAAATTAAAAATTAAAAAAAAAGATTTTGACACAGACAAATCCAATACACGCAGAACAAGAAAAGAAGTAATCAGATGACAGAAAGACATTTATCCATTGTAACACTTTTATGGTTGAAACAACTGGCAAAAAAATCCTTCTGATAAAAATATGCTATTCAAGTTATATAGAAAAAGGAATCATTTTCTAATATATATAATTGAGCAAAAGAGTTGAACAATGTTTTAAATGCAAAATACAAAATCCTCAAATCATTCTAAATAAGAGACATAAAGTAAAACAAAATTTTATCACTCAAATTTGAAAGGATGATATTTTGAAAGGATTGAAGGGAAATAGACATAGAGATATACAGTTATGACTTAGAATTTTTGGGGGGTTTCAAAACTATACCACAAGTATATATATATATATATATATATATATATATATATATATATATATATATATATACACCCCAAGGAAGTCAATGACAGAAAGGCCTCATATCCATCACAACACTTTTATGGTTGAAAAAGGCCCCTTGACTGATTTACTGAACAAATTTATTTTATTATTATAATGAAATAATATTTTACTATTGGAACAAGGACAAGATCTGTAATTTCACTAGTCTAGGGAGTACACAGTTAAAACAATTCTCTCAATCAATGTAGGTGGCATCAGCTCTGCAATTTAAGTCTTAGAGAGTTACACCAGTACCTCAGGTTGCCAAAGGTAAAGACTCTGGAAAGAAGCTGACATGAGAGGAGCTGACAGTCTCCATCATGTCCCTGTTCCCAACTTGCTGCACTAGAGATGTTGGAGAACTTTTGCTTGGGTGAGATCTAGAACTCTGTCTCAGTTGAGTTGAGGTATCTCATTCTTTTTTGTTGTTGCTGTTATCTTTCTTTCTTTCTTTCTTTCTTTCTTTATTTATTTATTTATTTATTTATTTATTTATTTTTAGGTTTTTACTAGGCAAATGGGGTTAAGTGGCTTACCCAAGGCCACACAGCTAGGTAATTACTAAGTGTCTGAGACCAGATTTGAACCCAGGTACTCCTGACTCCAGGGCTAGTTCCTGCACTCTGTGTTGTTTAGTATATATTTTCTAATGTGCATTTTTTCTGATTTTCAGTTTTTCTATCAACCTAAATAGAATTTTTGGCTATTCATTTTGTTTGTTCAGCATGGAAGTTGAGAAAGAAATCAAGCTTTGGATATAAAACCCGGAATACTACTTCTTGAACTAATGAAACAGCAATTAAAACTTTACATGAAGTTGAAAATTAGATATAATTCTAACTCAGTATTCCCTCTCTCTGAGGACAGCAGAGTGGCCAAGTTGCTGCCCAAGTCTCTGGCTTCCCCTCCTGACAGAAAATATAATCTCTCTTGGAGAAGGGTGAGGGAAACTAGGGTAAGGATGTCTATTCTTCCTCCCTTTCAGTCACATGATGAAACCCCCATCCTACATAGGGACCGCACTTTCTTTTTTTTTTAAGGTTTTTGTAAGGCAATGGGGTGGAGTGACTTGCCCAAGATCACACAGCTAGGTAATTATAAAGTGTCTGAGGCTGGATTTGAACTCAGGTCCTCCTGATTCAAGGGCTGTTGTTCTATTCACTGTGTCACCTAGCTAGCCCAGGACAGCACCCTCTAGACTAATTTAAACAAACAAAAAAACAAACAAGAATAGGTATTGCATCTTGTCAGAAACTTTTTCTGCAACTATTGATATAATCATATTATTTCCTTTGTTGTTTTGTCACTAATAAGTTGTGTTTTTTTCATTAAAAGTTGTTTTAAATATTGAACTAGCCTTATATTGAAAACCTGCCTTTGCAAGCAAATTGGAAAAATAAAATAAAATTTCAATTAAAAAAATTGAATTAGCCTTGTATTCCTAATATAAAATACAACCAGGTCATAGTGCATACTCTTTTCTATTTGTTGCTGTTGTCTCGTGGCTAATATTTTATTTAAAATTTTTGCATCAATATTCATTAGAAATATTGATTTATAGTTTACTTTCTTTGTTTGATTCCCCCTGATTTGTGCCAAAGAAGGAATTTGGTAGTAGCCTCTTCTTTTCCTATTTTTTTCAATTTATGGACTATTAGAATCAATTATTCTTTAAATATTTGGTAGAATCCCTATTATATACCTCTGGTCCTGGGATTTTTTTTCCCCCTTTGGGAGTTAATTTATAGTATGTTCAATTTCTTTTTCTAAGATAAGATTATCTAATTATTCTATTTTTTCTGTTCATCTGAATAATTTATGCTTTTATAATAATTCTTCCACTTCATTTATAGTGACAGTTTTATTGACATATGGTTGAATGAAATATCATATCTTCTGATAATCTCCTTTATTTCTTCTTCATCATTTGGTTTATTTATTTATTTATTTTTTGGCAAGGCAATGGGGTTAAGGGACTTGTTCAAGGTCACACAGCCAGGTAATTGCTAAGTGACTGAGGCCAAATTTGAACTCAGGCAGTGGGGTGGAGCCCTGACTCCAGAGCTGATGCTCTATCCATTGTGCACCTAGCTGCCCCCTCCTCTTCATCAGTTGTTAATCATCCTTTTTTATTTTTTGATACTGGTAATTTAGTTTTCTCTTTTTTTGCTATTAGTTAATGAATTATTTTATTGAGCTTTTAAAATCAATTCCTAAGTTTCTTTATTTTTTCTAATTTTTCTTTCAATTTTATTAATCTCTCCTTATATTTTCAAAATCAGTATTTTTGTTTTTAATTAGGAGTTTTAATTTGTTGGATTTCTAGGGTTTTTTTAGTTGCATGTTCAACTCAGCATTCTATTCTTTCTTTTATTAATCAAAGTGCTAACAGATACAAATTTTCCCCTAAGTACTACTTTGGCCACATCTCAAAAATTGTGGTATCTTGTATCAATATTATCATTATCATAAATTGTTTTTATAGCATTTCATATCTTCACAGTCTCAAATGAATGATATAGAGGTTCTGCTGTATCTTTTGTTTATATATTACTTTTTTAAAAATTTTGAATTGATATATTAAAATGCAGTATTAAAGTTGTCTTTCAATAAGGAATCACATATATAAGAACACACAAAATTCCCCAATAAATATAGTTGTCACTGAAAGTCCAGGAAAGTTCCTTCCCAGAAAGAATCTCAGGGAACTCTTGTGTTCAGGAAAAAATACATTCAATTCTTGAAGAGCCTGACTTCTAAAAGAATGGAGTTAGACTCTATATCTGTGTGTGTGTGTGTGTGTGTGTGTGTGTGTGTGTGTGTGTGTGTATACACTCTGGTTAAAAGTCTAAATAAGAGTTGACAAAGAGTCTAAAAAACTGATCCTAAAAAGGGAAATTCTTTCTTCTCTCTTTTTATAGCCAACTGAATGGACAATTTTTCCTGGCTCAGTCATCAATCATCTTTTTATTCTTCTACCAAACTTATGATTTCTCTGCTGTACAAAGCTCTCAGTGAGGAGAAACTCTCTCTCTGCCAATGGTCCTACAGAGCAGCACATGTCCTGGAACTTGTCATCTGAAAATTACCTGGAATACTTTAAGATTGAGTGATGCCCAGGATGACATGAGTAGGTGTCTGAAGTAGGCCCTAAACTCAAATATTTCTGAAGCAAGATCAACCAGATCTGTGATTTCATCAGTTTTAGGAAGTCCCAAAGAAGAAATTCCCTCTTTCCAAAAATATTACTTTCTCTGTAACTTATATTCTTAGTTGCCTGGGGACACTGAGAGGATAATGAGGTAGTTTTAGTTTAGATGGATGCATGAAAGATACAGAAGAATCCATGTCCCACTTTTATTCTAGCATTGATCTACATTGAACAATGACTAAAAACCCAAAGAAAACAAACCATGGCCTGAATGAAACAATAACAAGACACTATGACCACTGGGGACAGTAGACTTTCCAGTGCCCAAATCAGGAACAGTAAAGCAGACCTCTGACCAGGAACAAGGTGCTCTGAGTGTAGATAGATCGGGGGAAGTGAAAGGCAATAGTAAGGATTGAGGAAAATGAAACTAGGAACCAGCAGGTTGACCTGTTGGGTTGGGTTGGGCTGACCACTCAACAAAGTATGTAAAATAAAGTTGAGTCCTAACCAGCAAATTAAGAATTGAAGTTAGGGAAATTAATAAAAAGAAAAAAGATACTAAACAGTGTGAAGAAATATTATAAGTTAAGAATCATCCAAGGAAAAAAATAGAAGAAAAAGAATAACACCACAATGACAAGAAGTAACTCAAAGGAGGTACAGTTAAGATGGCAGAGAAAAGGTAGGGACTCTCCTAAGCTCTCCCAAATTCTCCTCCATACAATTTTAAATAATGCCTCAAAACAAAATCTGGACTGATAGTGTTAAGGGCTGCAGTGTAACATAAGGGCAGAATGCCCCATATTGTGACCACATGTTTCAAGTAAGCTCTCCACTGATCTTGTCTATATCTAACTACAGGCTAAAGCAAGTCTTCTGATAAAATCACAAGATGTTGAGCAAAATTCTGTACAAGGATGCACCGTTGAAATTGCTTAAACTTTTCTTTCTCCAATGTTAATATTGTGGTTTTCTGCTATAAAAAAACCTGTCTGATACTCTCATTAAATGGCACTGCTAGTTGTCCTTCCAACAACCCCACCTGCCTATATGCATTTCACTTCTCTCCTGAGCCATGTGACCTCTCTGCTGATCAGAGAAGCATTACAGACAGAACCTGCAAAAAGACAGGGTGAAACAATTTTGCAGCCCAAGACAACTTAAAAAGATCTGCAGGGAGGGTCTGTCTTAGCAGAGTGAGAGTGGACACAGTCCAGTGCAAGCCACACCAACTTCCACACCCAGTAAACCAGCAGTAGACCTTAGGGACAATTGAATTATTTGCAGCAGCAACAAAAGAATCTAAAGTTAAAATGCACAAATGGCAAAAGGTTGGACAATTGGTTGAAGAAGATTACTGGGGTCCCTGTGCTGGCACTGGTTGCAAGTCTCAGTTGCATTGTCAATATATATATCTCAGTCACAAGCCCAGGTAGGTTACAGTCCCAGGGCCAGGAGGAGGACTAATACACCAGAACTTGCAGCCATGAAGAACAAGAAACCTGGTCACAGGTATAAAGCAGAAAAGAGTGCTTGTGGTTACTCATGGACCCAGAGCACAGGTCAGAAGAGCAGTAAACAAACCTCTTCTTAGATCATACCATCTTGGATGACCTCACAGACCCACAGAACTAGTTCTGAAAACAGCAGCACCCTCCACTCGGGGAATAGTCCCAAACTTTGCCATAAAGTTCAAAGGCAAGATATAGACTAGAAAAATGAGCAAACAAGAAAATAATCTGATTATGGAAAAGCACAGTGGTGACAAGGAAAATCAAAACATAAACTCAAAAAAATATAATAAAGGCAAATTGTTATATACAAAGCTGCAAAGAAAAATATGACATAAGAAGCCCAAAAAGAAGAGCCAAAAAAAAAAGATTTTAAAAATCAAAATAAAAGAGGTATAGGAAAAATTGAAAAAGAAATGTGAGTGATAGAAGATAAAGTCAACAATTCGGTAAAGAAAGTAGAAAAAATACTAAAGAAAATAATGCCTTAAAAAACAGAAAAGGTCAAATGACAAAAGGCACAAAAATCTACTGAAGAGAACTCCTTAAAAAGCAGAAATGGCCAAATGAAAAAAGAGGTACAAAAACTCATTGAAGAAAATAATTCCTTAAAAATTAGAACAGGGTATGCATTGATCTAAGTTGAATCTGATGAGAGAGAAATCATATCCTTAAGAAAGAAACATAGGGGCGGCTAGATGGCACAGTGGATAGAGCATCAGCCTTGGAGTCAGGAGTACTACCTGGGTTCAAATCTGACCTCAGATACTTAATAATTACCTAGCCATATGGCCTTGGGCAAGCCACTTAATCCCATTGCCTTGAAAAATCGTAAAAAAAAAAAAAAAAGAAAAAGAAACATAGTGTATGAGATATAACAAAATTACATAATAAGTTACCTTTTTTTAAAATTAAAGATACCAGTCTTTGGTCTTTGTTCAAGACTAACTGCCTTCTGTGGGGGGGGGGGGGGGGGGCGGGGGAGGGAAGCAAGATTGGGGAGAAATTGTAAAATTCAAAATAAATAAAACCTTTCAAAAATAAAAAGTAAAAATATTAGAATTGGGCAAGTGGAAACTAATGACTCCATGGGACATAAAGAAACAATAAAAATCAGAAGAATGAACCCCTAGAATAAAATATGAAATAATACCTCATTGGAAAAAACAGCTGGAAAACAGATCCAGAAGAGATAATTTTAAAATCATTGGACCACCTGAAATAAATAACTTTTTAAAAAAGCGAAGCATCATATTTCAAGAAATTAAAAGAAACTGCCCTGATATTAAAAATAGAAATTAAAATAATCCACTGATCATCTCCTAATAGAGATTTCTGAATGAAAACTTCCAGGAATATTATAGCCATATTCCACAACTACCTGATTGAGGAGAAAATATTGCAAACAGTCAGAAAGAAATAATCCAAATATCATGGAATCACAGTCAGGATTACACCAGTTTAGAAGTTTCCATATTAAAGAGTCAGAGCACTTGTAACATGATATTCCAGAGGGTAAAGGAGATTGGATTACAACCAAGAATCACCTTCCCAGCAAAACTGAATATGATCCATGGTGGGGGGGTGGATATTAAATGAAAAAGACTTTTAAGCATTCCTGATGAAAACATCAAAGCTGAAGAGAAAATCTGATTTTCTAATATAAAACTCAAGAGAAGCTCTTAAGACTTATAAACTAAGGACTCTAACTAAATTTTCAAGAGACAGAATCCACAGAGTCACCCAGTGGAGCAGTTCTCTAACCCAAAGTAACCTGGAAAAGAGTGGAAAAGCTCTGCTCCCCAGGATTGGAGGGGCAGCTGCCAGAGTGAAGAAACTTCAGCCTCCTGGAGGCAGCCCCAGGGTACTGGGAGCCTGGCTCACAGCAGTGAGGGCAGTTTCCTGACTTACACCCCAGGGAGCACCAGGAACAACTTGGGGGATCAGCAGGAGTACCTTTGCCATAGCGAGCATGTGAAGCCCAGCCCTCAGGGCACACAGCCAGCAGCATAGCCACTGCAGCCCAGATCCAGGAACAGGAAGCAGAAGCTGGTAAACAGGAGCCCCCAGGGCATGAGTACTGAGCCTAGGGAGGGGAGTGGAGAGAGACTGCTGAGCTCTGTCCTCTGACCCTGGAATAGGATTCTGGGGCTCTGACCACATTCAGATCCTGATTGCAGTCTAGGCCTCCAATAGAATAGCAGGCCTCCCCACACCTCAGCCCTGTGGCAGAGGGATGCACTTAAGGTCATTCACAGACCAGGAGGGAAGACAGAACCTCACACACTCAAAAGCTCAAGAAGCACCCTAAAACCAGGCACAGGCAGGAGAAATGAGTAAGCAGAGAAAAAAGAGGAACACCATTGAGAAATATTTTGCCTGTGATCCAAAGAAGAATCAAAACACTCAATTTGAAGATGAGAAGTATAAGCTCCTGCATCTAAAGACTCCAAGAAAAATATAAATTGGGCTCAGGTTATGATAGAGCTCAAAAAAGACTTTGAAAATCAAGTGAGAGAGACAGAAGAAAAATTGGGAAAAGAAATGAGAGAGATGCAGGAAAAACATGAAAAAGAAGTCAGCAGCTTAGTCAAGGAGATCCAAAAGAATGCTGAAGAAAATAATATGTTAAAAACCAACATAGGACAAATGGATAAAACAGTTCAAAAAGTTGTTGTGGAGAAGAATGCTTTAAAAAGCAGAATTGGCCAGATGGAATAAGAATTAAGAAAGCTCTCTGAGGAAAACAAATATTTCAGACAAAGAATGGAACTGAGGGAGGTTGCTGATTTTACCCAAAATCAGGACACAATACTTCAAAACCAAAAAAATGAAAAATTAGAAGAAAATGTGAAACATCTCATTGAAAAAAACAACTGATATGGAAAACAGATTTAGGAAAGATAACCTAAAAATTATTGGAATACCTGAAAGTCATGACCAGGAAAAGAGCCTTGACATCATTTTCAAAGAATTACTACAGAAAAATTGCCCTGATATCCTAGAAGCAAAGGGAAAAATAGAAATGGAGAGAATCTACCGATCTCCCCGAGAAAGACATCCAAAAAACACAACCCCCAGGAATATTATAGCTAAGTTCCAGAACTCCCAAGTCAAAGGGAAAATATTACAAGCAGACAGAAGGACACAATTCAAATATCATGGAGCTGCAGTCAGTATCACACAGGACTTAGCAGAAACTACATTAAAAGCTTATAGGGCTTGGAATATAATATACCGGAAGGCAAAAGAGCTTGGAATGCAAATGAGAATCAATTACCCAGCAAAACTGAATGTCCTTTTCCAGGGAAAAAGATGGACTTTCAATGAACCAGGGGAATTTCAAATGTTCCTGTTGGAATGGCCAGAGCTGAACAGAAGGTTTGATCTTCAAATACAGGACTCAGGTGAAGCACAGAGATTGTAGGAGAAGGGGAAAATATGAGGGACTTAATGATGATGAACTACATGTATTCCTGCATTGAAAAATGATAGTGATAATACTTATATGAACCTTCTCATTCAATAGAGCAGGTAGAGGGAGCTTTTATAGATGAAGCACAGGAGAAAACTGAATTTGAAGATATATTGTGGTGTAAAAAATGGAGTCAATACATAAAAGGGAAATATAATGGGAGAAAGAAAAAGGAGAGGAGGAATAGGCTAAGATATTTCATATAATAAGATTTTTCTTTATTACAATGAGCTATTGCAATGATATGGAAGGGGGGACGGCAAGGGGTAATGAGGGAATCTTTGTTCTCATCAGAGGTGGCTCGGAGAGGAAACAGCATATATACTCAATGGGATATAGACATCTGGAGTAAGAAGGAGAGGGGGGGGACAGGGGGAAGGGGGGGGGATGTGAGTGATGAAGGAGAGGATGGATCATGGTGGGGAGAGTGGTCAGATATAACACATTTTCTTTTTTACTCCTTGCAAGGGGCTGGGATTGGATGGTGTGTCCGGGACCATAGGGCCGGGAAGATGCTGGGTAAGGGGTGGTATGTGGGTTCGGGGCCTCTTGGCCCCAGGGCTTGGGATCTGTCCGCTGTGCCACTCAACTACCCTACAGCAAAGACAGAGTGAAAGGAGAGAGAAAATATAGTACAAGGTAGTGGAGAAGTACAAATGGAGGGAGTTGCGACCAGAAATGGCAACAGTGGAAAAATATGGAAGCAGCTTTTGTGATGGACTTACCATAAAGAATGTGATCCACCCACGACAGAGCTGCTGGTGTTGGAACACAGACTGAAGCACATTTTTTTATTATTATTTTTTTTGGGAGGGTACAGGGCAAATGGGGCTGGGTGGCCTGCCTGGGGCCTCACAGCTGGGTGATTGTTGGGTATCTGAGACCAGATTTGGACCCAGGTGCTCCTGGCTCAAGGGCCAGTGCTATGTCCGCTACCTGGCCACCCCTACTATTATTATTACTATTTTATTTTGGGTCTTTTTGGGGGGGGGGTTTGCAGGGCAATGGGGTTGGGGTGGTTTGCACGCGGTCACACAGCTGGATGATTGTTGGGTGTACAGGGCCGGATTTGGGCTTGGGTGCTCCTGACTCCAAGGCCGGTGTTCCATCCACTGCGCCACCTGGCCATACCTACAATCATTATTATTATTTTTTTTATTTTAATTTTTTTTTTTAGGTTTTTGCAAGGCAAATGGGGTTAAGTGGCTTGCCCAAGGCCACACAGCTAGGTAATTATTAAGTGTCTGAGAGCAGATTTGAACCCAGGTGCTCCTGACTCCAGGGCCTGTGCTTTATCTACTACGCCGCCTAGCTGCCCCTAATTTTAATTTTAATTTTTTTTCTCTCCCCTTTATTGTTCATGTGGGTCTATATTTTTTGGGGGGGAGGGGGTTATTTGTACAAAATAAGAATAAATGAATTTTAAAATTTTAAAAATAAAAAATAAAACTCAAGAGAAACATAAAAAAGGTAAATAGGAAAGAGAAATAACAAGGGATTCAATAAGATTAAACTTAATATTTATATATGGGAAAATGTTTCTGGTAACTTAAGAACTTTCTCACTAGGACATATATATATATATATAGAGAGAGAGAGAGAGAGAGAGAACAAGACTGAGTCGAATATTGAAGGGATGGTGCTGTCATTTTGGAGAGCAATTTGGCAATTTGGAATAATGCTCAAAAGGCTATAACTCTTAAGCCCACAAGATTCCTACTAGGTCAGAATCTCAAAGATATTTAAAATGAGGAAAAGAACATATATATATTTAGCAGTGTTTTTAGTGGTGGTAAAGAGCCAGACATTGAAGAGATACCCATTAATTAGGGAATGACTGGATAAGTTGTAGTATATGATTGTGATTATACTATAAGAAATGATGAGCAGAATACTCTCAGAAAAACATGGGAAGATTTACATGATCTGTTGCAGAGTGAAATGAGAAGAACTAGGAGGATATTTTGCACAGTATTAACAATATTGTATGAAGATCAACTATTAATGAATTAACTATTATCAGTAATACAATGATTCAAGACAATTCCAGAGAAAGAACTGATGGAATCTGAAAGCAGATCAAAGCATACTTTTTTAAAACATTATTTTTCTTTGTAGTTTTTTATCTGTTTTCTTTCATAACATGACTTATATGGAAATATATTTTTATGACTGCACATATATATCCTATATCTAATTGTTTTCCCTCCCAAGGAGTGGGGAGAAGAAGGTATGAGAAAATTTGGAACTAAAAATAAATGTTAAGAATTGTTTTTGGAGGGGAGGCTAGGTGGCACAGTGGATAAAGCACTGACTCTGGAGTCAGGAGTACCTGGGTTCAAATATAACCCCATTGCCTTGCAAAAACATTAAAAAAAAAAAAAGAATTGTTTTTGGGGCAGCTAGATGGTGCAGTGGATAAAGCACCAGCCCTGGAGTCAGGAGTACCTGAGTTCAAATGTGACCTCAAACATTTAATAATTACCTAGCTATGTGGCCTTGGGCAAGCCACTTAACCCCATTTGCCTTGCAAAAACCTTAAAAAAAAAAAGAAAGAAAGAAAGAAATTCCCTTAAAATTAGAATGTATCTCCAAAAATACAAAAGACAACAAGAATTAGAACAAATCCAAGAGATTTAAAAAAAAATAGAAGGATTATGTAAAGGCAGTATTTTAAGGGGGAAAACTCACCTGGAAAGCAGATAACTTAATGTCATGACCAAAAACAGTCCTAGGATATTTCAAGATTTCATCAACAAAAATTAAGTTCTATTTTAACCAGAGGGCAAAGTAAAAATATAAATAATCCAACAGTTGGTTTATCGATGGGACCCCAAAATAAAAATTCCCAGGAATGTCAAAGATAAAACGAATTTCCAGGTCAAATTAAAAATACTGCAAGTAGCCAAAGAGTTCAAGCACAAGAAACCACAGTCAAGATCACATAAAACCTGACAGGGACCATTATAAAAAAGAAAAGCTCTTGAAATAGGAAATTGCAGAAGGCAAAAGATAAAGGCTTAACCCTGAAAAACAGAATATAATCATATAGGGATTAAAATAGAACCTTAATGGAAGGATTGATGATTTACTCAGAAGGTCTTCCTGACCCCTGGGCTTTCTCTCTCACTTTCTATTTTCTTTGCCATAGATTTTTTTGATTACATAAATATTTTATTTGTTTTCCAATTATATACAGTGATAGTTTCTACCTATCATTTTTGGTAAGGTTTTGAATTTTACATTTTTTCCCCCCAGCCTCCCTTCCCCCCCCCCCCAGAAGGCAATCTGATAATCTTTACATTGTTTCCATGCTATTTGGCATAAATTTTTGCCGTGTGAACCAGTAAAGGATTACTTTGTCATCTCAATACTGAGTGCTGAGCTTGGTCACACATTCATCCCCATGGAAACAGAGGTGGAGGCCAGTTTCCATTTTTCTAATCCTGTTCTGCAGAGCAATACATTCCCCTGATCATATTTGTTATATTACAACAAAATTCTTTGTGGGGAGAGTGGGGAGCCATACTTGTGATCAATAGCAATGTATGAAAAATCGATTTTTAAATGTATGTTGTCCAAACTGTAACATGTGACTGGATGACCTTTAATGGTCAAAATCAGTGCCTACACTTATGACTGGCACATGGAACTTATATTGGATAGGAGAGACTGGATTTGAAAAATGAAAAATAAAAAAATGAAAAATGATTATTTTTAATGATACCAAATTTCTTCCTGATATAAATCCATAAACCAATATTATCCTAGTTTTATAGTCTCAAATCACAAAACAGCACAATCCTCGAGGACTTAAATTTGTCAATGACCCAAGTTCAAAGAAAAGAGCACATAGTGGGCATAGGTAAACTACAAGCATATGTAAGGAGGGACAGTTAGGTGATGCAGTGGATAGAGTACCAGCCCTGGAGTCAGGAGGATCTGAGTTCAAATCCAGCCTCAGACACTTAATAATTGTCTAGCTGTGTGACCTTGGGCAAGTCACTTAACTCCATTGCCTTAAATAAATCAAATTTAAAAAAAAGAAATGCTATATGGGATAATAACACAGAAATATGTGATCAGAAAAGGTAGACTTTTATGTAGCATGCTACAATGATACACAAGAAATTTAAAATATAAGCAAGTAGGGAGGGTGGGGAAAAACTTGTCTAATTCAAAACCTTACAAAAAATGATAGGTACATATTACTATTGTATATAATTAGAAAACAAAATGTTAACAAATAAAAAAGAAAATAAATAAAATATAAGTAAGGGTCAGATAAGTTGAAAAGGCAGTGATAGGATCTAATCTATATTATTGCCTATCTAGACATGATCATAGATACATTAAAATAATGAAGTACAACTTTAGAGTGTGGAGTTTTTTGTCTTGATTCAGTGGTTTCCAGAGTACAAAAATTTGAAAACTGATACTTTCTCTCAATTCTTTAACTCTTGCTTCTATGCCTCTTTTATTATCCTGGTTTGGTGGTTTAGGCTAGAAATTAAAATAATATGAGACACTCAGACTATTTAATATTTCATAAAAAGAAGTCAACTTAATGACATAGACCTAGCTCTGGTAGATGTAACTCACTCATCCTCATTAAAAAACATATATCTATTCAGCAGAGAGTATTGGTTCAAATGGATATGGTAATTCACACAATAATGGGTAATCTGTCTCAACACTCAAGACCTAGATCACTAAAGTATTAAAAAAAGCTTCCCCAATTTTTAGGGGAAAACTATCAAAGTCTATGTAGGGATACTAGTAGTTATTGCTCCTACCACATCCCTCCCCTTGGTATCAAGGTTCTAAAGTTTTTTTAGAGAAAATTCCTCCACTGAAATGGCTCTAGGGTTGTGTTACCTAAAACCCTAACCTTGGATAGTCAAAAAGCCTAACATAAGTAGCACTGAAGGAGTAGTTTAAAAAGTAATTTTTTAAAAAAGGAAACTAAAAAAAAAAAGCAACAAGTGGAATAGTCTCCTGAAGGAGTACATTTCCCAGGGTCACTATCTATGAAAAATGATACAGACCAGAAATCCCAGATTTTGACCTTTCTGAAGGACCAAGAACTAGTTCTATCTAGTAGTTGATGTTTGGAGAGAGTTCAAAGTAGTTCTCCTGAAAAAAAAAAAAAGCAGTGACAATGAGCAAAAGAAGCACCAGGAACATTTGGACTATTATTGTATAGATGATGATATTTTTGGCACAGCTTCTATTCTCCATTTCAGTTCCAGATCATCTTTATTAGGTCTCTGTTCAGATTCTTGGGTTTTCTACCATGTCTGCTCAGGAATCTCCTTTCTTACAGATAAATACACATTCTTTATCTATAAAGTAGTTCTACAGAGATACTTTTATCTCCTCAGTGTTGTTAGAAAGCAAGGAACTTCCCCAAAAATTCCACCCTAGATTCCCCAAGCCTTAAAAATCAAAAGTTCTGAGACAAATTGCTGAATATAGATTGCCAGTTTACTTTCCTTTTTCTTAAATTGGCTATGATGCTTTTCTAAGACTGTTGACAATAACCAGGAAATGTTTGCTCTGGCACTATCTTTATCTTTTATGTCATCTTTCTTTAATACTAATCAGACTAATCCTATCAAGTTGGGGAAAGTGCTTCTATAGAGAGATGTTAGAATCCATTAATAGGACCTAAATTGACAGAAGGTCCCTAGCCACAGGGTACCATTCTACCATATATGACCAATCAATGACCTAGTCTTCTTCATTGTCCTTCCCTCACCCTCAAGCCCCCTATAGCTACAAAATCATTCTGATCCAATCCTGTCAACTGATGCCAAATGTTGTGGACCAGGTCTGACTCAGACCAGTCCAGCATTTCAGACATAGAACTGAAACAATATGAGAAAAATGAGACTTGTAGAACATTCAACACTTAACAAAAATAAGTTTATTTAACAATAATATTGAAAGACTACTGAGTAAGGATACATGTGTTTAGGTAGATATAGCCCTGCTTTGCTTCCATATTAAATCTTCCTTGTCAGAATGGTATGTTTGGTGTGATGAATGTGGTGATTCAAATAGCAATGAGAAATCTGTCAAGTCTAAGACCACTTAAGCGCTGTACTTCTATGGTCTAAGTGACCAGGAAGCTGGAGTCCTGATCCCTGTGTGAATCAAGTCCTAGAGACAGCTTTTCTACCTTTCAGGGAAAAATTAGCGATCTTATATG
Organism: Macrotis lagotis; assembly: GCF_037893015.1. Taxonomy (NCBI): domain Eukaryota; kingdom Metazoa; phylum Chordata; class Mammalia; order Peramelemorphia; family Peramelidae; genus Macrotis; species Macrotis lagotis. Next base: position 495,658,081 of record NC_133658.1, read on the forward strand.
TCAGGCACTCAAGTAGATATTATCCTTAGTATAATCTCTTTCGGTGGAATTTCAGAAAGAATAAGTCTGGATAATATTACTGTATTACCAGAAATTACAGCCAATATTCAAAGCATAAAGTATCACTCAGTTACAGAATTGCTATTCCTTGTCTCCTGATTGTATCACCGATGCTATCAAAAAAGCACCAAAACAGCTGCGGCTAGGTGGTGCAATGGATAAAGCACCGGCCTTGGAGTCAGGAGTACCTGGGCTCAAATCCAGTCTCAGACACTTAATAATTACCTAGCCGTGTGGCCTTGGGCAAGCCACTTAACCCCGTTTGCCTTGCAAAAACCTAAAAAAAAAAAAAGGCACCGAAAGAAGAAGGTATTCTTTCTCCTTCCCTCCCTGAGAATGTGAGGTTGAGGAAAGAGGATGGAAGCAAGCATAAAGGGGAAAAATGAGGACAAGATGTCATTCCAACTTTATGCCTAACAAGAAGCTTCCTTCCATGAATATCCTTTGTTTTTAAATGTTGTAAAAGTAATGTTACCTTTTTTTTTTTAACAAGGCAAAGGGGTTAAATGACTTGCCCAGGATCACACAGCTAGGTAATTATTTTCTGAAATCAAATTTGAACTCAGGTCCCCCTGACTCCAAGGCTGCAGTTCTATTCACTGTCCCACCCAGCTGCCCCAATGTAATGTTATTTTAAAAGTTGTTGGTTTTTTGACAGAGGCAAGGAGAAATACGGGTTTCCTTTTTACCCAGTTTGTATAGATTTATCTACCTTGTTTTCCTGAGGAAGAAGGTCAAGACCTCAGCTTTACATTCTGTAGAGAGCCCAGTTCATTGAAGATTTATTCTGTGCTCTTTTTGCAGCTGGTTGGTTCATTTGGTTTTAGCACCACGATAATGAGGCCACAGTCATGCATTTAGTGACCTTTGGGCCAGTTAATTTCAACTCTGTACTATGGTCACAGCCTGAATAGCTGTGCCTCCCAAGCTGCTATGCAAATACATGCTTTATGGTCACAAGGGGATCTGGCAAGAGTGTGCAGACAGATCAGTGCAAATTCATCATCATTCTTGGAAAAACAACTCAAAGTACAGTCTACAAAGATGCTTTTTAAGAATAGATGATGATACAAGTTTGTTTTTTCCAGGATATTGTTTAAGACATATTGCACTTTTCACTGAACTTCTTTAGATTTCAGGTATTCTTCCATAATCATTAAAACAATAACAATACTGTCCATTGATTAGTGAATTCCCCAGCATGGTACAGAGAAAACATAGTACTGATTTGGAGGAGACTTAAGTTCAAGTCCAGTCTTAGCACTTTCCTAAAAAGGATTTGAGACAATTTTCTCTCAGTTTCAGTTTCTTCTTCAGTTCTACCTCTAATATTCTACAATGACAGTCTTCTTTGGATTAAAAAAAAACTACAACATGCACTAGGAATTCTTGACTCTTTTCAAAAGAGAACTTCTGATTTGCTTCCAACTCTACAAGCAAGGAAATCATCCTTGTGAGGGTATGGTACACATGCTATATTATCATATTAAAGTTTTAATTAGTAAGTTTTTTAAACCATGAAAGAGAATTGCATTCCATATTCTACACCATAATTACAGACAAATAGATATCTAAATACAAATACTTCGACTTGAGATTTAGAAGGATGTTTTTATTAGGTGAAAGAAAATGAGCCCAGCCACTCTCACATCTTTTTTGCTTTTTAAAGCTCTCTGCTTAGGCATAAGACCAAGTAACTATTTTACTTAGATAAACCTGAAACTCTGAAAAGCAGAGTCTTGGGGAGGACATAAGGCAGTTATGTTTGTTTCATTTTTAAGCTAACATACTTAATGAACCTGGACTGCATCCATTTTTTCCATAGGCAACTGCAAACTTTCCTGCATGTAATCTAGGACAAAGGTCATGGAAAGTACTTCTTGAAATAACTTAAGAGAGAAAGAATTTTAGAACCTTCTGCTTTTTCCTTCAATTGAGGGAAGGGAGTATGAATATTTTGTGTAATATAATTTATTCATTCTCTAAATTTATGAGGCTCTATTTTCCCCTTAAAAAAATCACACTTTAACTATCGAACTGCCTTCTGTGGGGGTTGGGGAAAGGGAAGTGAGATTGGGGAAAATTGTAAAATTCAAAAACAAATAAATTTTTAAAATTTAAAAAAGATCACACATATGAATGTATTTAGACTGTGGAACAAAAAATCAAGAAGCTGGGTCTCCTCTATTGGTTATAGTCATTGCTGTTGATTGTGTGAGATGGACATAAATAGAACTTATTGCTCCCCAGTAATAAATATGAGATAGAAATTGGATATAATAAGGAAAAATAATCCAAATATTCCATCATTTTAACTTTCTAGACTTAGTTTAATTTAATGCCCACATGATTGGATTTTAGTGAGGTTCTGATTATAGATTTTTTCTATTTTCCTTGCAAATGTTAAATTTGATTTTGCTTCAGAATATTAGCATTTTATTGAAAACAAATCTGATAAATATTCTGAAATTTTTGACAATAGGGTCCTACAATTTTAATCCTGGTTCTGCCATTAACTGTATGATTTTAATCACATTTTATCACATTTATAGCTGTTTCCTCAGCTATAAAATAGAGATTAGCAATATATATGAGTTATCACACTAAGACAGTATGAGTTTAAAATGAGAACAGTTTTGAAGAGTATTTTGTTTTTTTTCTTAAGGTAATACAAATGTAGCATTCTTTGGGTTAATCCTCAACTTGGAATAGGTTCTTCAAAGAAAGGGCACCCCATATTAAAGGTACTCTGTGGGTCCACACTCCTACAGCTAAAGGTTACAAGTTCAATATTCATCAGAAAAACACATAAAAGCATGTTTTAGAATTGTAGAGTAGGATAATATACAATAGAATAGCCCTCTCATTTCTTATAATTCATGGCACACCCTTCTAAAAATATATAAACCAACAAAGATTGAGTAAATGTAGAGATTTCACGTAAGGAAATCTTCACACAATATGGAAAAATGTGTATTCTCATATGTCCAATGTTATAGGACCTTCAGGCCTTTCATAATATTTCCCTGCTGCTATCTGGGGAGTGATGGGTCTTTGATAGGTATGTTGCTTAATTGAACTCACAGGGCTTGTTCTCTTATGATTGCATTAGGAATTGTTTGGTTAGAGATGTTTTTCACTGGCTTTGGCTTATGGCTAGTCTGAAATCCTAACAAGGTCACTTATAGGCTCTTTCAGAAAGAACTAAAACCCCTGGGGCAGCTAGGTGGTACAGTGGATAAAGCACTGGCCCTGGAGTCAGGAATACCTGGGTTCAAATCTGGTCTCAGACACTTAATAATTACCTAGCTGTGTGGCCTTGGGCAAGCCACTTAACCCCATTTGCCTTGCAAAAATCTAAAAAAAAAAAGTAAAATCCTTATTATAGGGTCAATGGAAAGCCTACCCAGTGCAGCTTCCTTATAGTCTGAGGTCTATCTATAGTAATTGTCAGGATCTCAGTTTCAAGTGTCAGTATCTTTTTACTTAAATCCTCTCTTCAGGGGTGGCTAGGTGGCGTAGTGGATAGAGCACCAGCTCTGGAGTCAGGAGTACCTGAGTTCAAATCTGACCTCAGACACTTAATAATTACCTAGCTGTGTGGCCTTGGGCAAGCCACTTAACCCCATTGCCTTGCAAAAACTAAAAATAAATAAACAGATAAACAAATAAATAAATCCTCTCTTCAAGAGGAGAGATCTTAAGGTCTTTAACCTCTTGGTCACCTCATGTTCCCCTTCATGTTTGAATTCTCTTTTGCTCAATCACTCAAATTAAGAACAGTAGTTACTTCCTCCCCACCTTAAGCTTTGTTTCTTAGTATTTTACTCTTTACTCCTTTTTTTTCTTTTAAAGTCAACAAAACAGAACACAATAAAAATTTTAATGGTTGTAAGTTGTAAAAACAAAACAAAACAAAACAAGCTTCCTCATAATTAACTTTGTCCAAAGATGATTTGCCTCATGAAGTGGCAGGTTCAATGTATAAGAATATTCATAGCAGCTCTTTTGGTGGTGATAAAGAACTGGAAATTGAGGGGATGTCTATTAATTGGGGAATGGATGAACAAGTTGTGGTATATAAATGTAATGGAATATTTTTGTTCTATAAGAAATGATGAGCAGGCAGATTTCAGAAAAACCTGGAAAGAATAACATGAATATCAATGATAGTGAAAAGAACAGAACTAAAAGAACAATGTACACTTTAACAGCAACACTGCACAATGATCAACTATAATAGACTGAACTCTTCTCAAAAATATAGCAAAGACAGTTCTAAAAATAATCTGAAATGGAAAATGCCATTCTCATCCAGAGAAAGAACTACAGATTCTGAATATAGATCAAAGCATACTATTTTCACCATTTTAAATTTGTTTTTTTACTTTTTCCTTCTCATGGTTTTTCTTTTTGCTTTGATTCGCCTTTCACAATATGGCTGTTTTGGAAATCTGTGTAACATGATTGTACATGTTTAACCTATATCAGATAGCATGCTATATTGAGGTGGGGGAGGGAGGAGTGAGGAGAAAAGCTTACAAATAAATAAAAATAAAAAAGTTTACAAAGAAATATTGAAAATTATCTTTATATATAATTGAAAAATAAATTAAAATTTTTTAAATTTTAAAATGAATTTAAAAAAGAAGTGATGGGTTCTCCTTTAGGGGGCTTCAAGCAAAGACTAGATAAGTACTTGTCAGGTGTGCTACAGCAGGTTTCCCTGCTTTGTATATAAGTTGGACTGGATTATCATTGAGGTCTTTTCCAACTCTCAAATTTTGTTTCTGGAATTTCTATAATCAATAAGACTTGATAGTCTTCTATTTTATGAACAATTTATTTTCTCCCTATAAGATTGTGTGCATATATTGTGTAAATATATATTTTAATAAATTATTGTTGGAAATTTTAAAAAATGAAAGTTAAAATTGTTTTTACATATAACTGGAGAAAAATAAAATACTAAATATTTTTTTAAATTCCCATAAAAAATAGAATATAGAAGTGGAGGGGTCCTTAGAACATGGAATGTCAGAAGTGGGAAGTTCCTTAGAACAGAGATTGTTAGAGCTGGGAGGGGTCTTAGAACAGATCTTACTACTTCTCACCTTTTTTTCCTTTTTTCATGTATTTTTAAATTTTTTTTAGGCAATGGAGTTAAGTGACTTGCCCAAGGTCACACAGCTAGGCAATTAAGTGGCTGAGATCAAATTTGAACTCAGGTCCTCCTGACTCCAGGGCCAGTGCTCTATCCACTGTGCCACCTAGCTGCCCTACCTTTCACCTTGACTTATTGCAATAATAGCTCACTAGTTTGGTCTCCTGTCTCTACTCTTTTCCCTCTCAAATCAACCCTCCAGATAAATGATAAATTTATATTCCTGAAGCACTAGTCCATTTTACTCCTCTCCTCAAAAAGCTTACATGGCTCCTTAATGCCCCAGGGATATGTTTGCCTTTTACCATTACCTGGAATGCTCTCTCTCCTTACTTCTACTCTTGGAATCCCCAGCTCCATTCATGGTTCATTTCAGGTGTCTCTTCCCACAAGAGGTCTTTCCTGATCTCAGTTAATGACAAAAAAGTTACTTTGCATATACTTTGTATTACTTATCCACTGTATCCCCATGGTGGAATATAAACTCCTTGAATAGGAGTTTATTGCTTACAAACCAATAAGCTCTATATTCCATGTTCTTTGCCTTGAAAAAAAAACAACCTAAAAAAATGATATGCTGTGGAATCAAGGGAAGAGAAAGAAGATCTCTGCACTCAAGGATCTTACCTTCTATGGGGGAGATGACTGTGGACATGAGTTCTGTAATGCTTATAATAACCCATTAAATATGCTAGAACTTCCCTTTTTCACAGGGAAACCAGACAATGGAGAATCATGACAACTAGCCAATCAGGAGCAGTCCAGGGCTGCTTGTCAGACTAGTGATCCTTCATAAAATAAGCTTTAGCTGAACTAGGAGATGCTTGCAGCTGCTGAGATCAGTCTTGATCAACTCAGAGAGAAAAGCAAACATCTTGCTTTCTGACTTATCTAAAGAGTAGCAATTCTACTTTTTTATTTATTGTATTTATAAATATCTTCTCCCTAGACCCCAATTCCCTCCTGATTTCCTAACTCAATGGTGTTTCTCCCTTAATACTGACTGAGCCACAAATGCTTCTCCCATTCCCAGTTCTCTGAGCAAATGAGAAGCTTGTAAGCATCTTCTTCTTGGGCAATTAATGCAGTTATAATTTTTGTAAACTGTGATCTGACTCTGTTTCCTTCCAGGACTTCCTTTTGGATCTTTCATTTTAGCAGTTCACAAGTGTTTTTATTTTAACACAACACATAAAAGGGAACTGATAGTCAGATGCCAACAGGGAGAGGTTATCAATGTGGGAGTATGATAATACAATCTGAAGAGTCAGCTGGAAGGGGAATTGCAGTTAGTAATTGCATCATTTTTGTTTTTGTTTCTCCAGCATCTATCATAGTACCTTTTTGCACATTGTAGGTATTTGAGTAAATGCTTATTGGAGTGAATTTAGACCAACCCACCTATTTTGTTTGGAAACTGGGCCCAGAGAAAACAAGTAACTTTTCAAGAACACACAAAAAACCTGAATTCCAGATGCCGCAAATTTCTCACAGTTCATACTTTTTTGAGTGACCTTGTTTGGGTCTTCAATTATTCATTTAAACTATTATAGTTTAATACCCTTGTAGACTGGTCCTTCCTACTCCTGAGCAGACAGGAATGAGAGGGAGCTGTCAAGGAGAGTGAGTGGCTCCTCCCAATTTGACCTTATCTAGCACTGGTCACAAGACAAACTAGAAGCCTGTCTCAGGGACAGGTGTAGAAGATTAGATGTTGTACATGGATTTAAGATCTCTTGGTAAAGTATTTAAGTATTAATTGCCAAAATCATTTGGTCATAGATGCCTTTAGTCTTAAAATATATTGAAAGAATTCATAAGCATTTAATAGTGTATAGTTTCATATTTAATATTACAGCAAAACTTTCAATACAGAATTCTTATTTATATTTCTCATAAAACAGTTTGAGAAACATTGGTTTAAAACACAGTATACATAAATGATATTCCTACCCTATGACTGGTTGGTTTTTTTTCCTTGAGGTAATAAGGCAATCCTATATTCTCATTAACCTAAAATTAACACTGTCAAAGAAAAGGTATAGTGTGGTACTGGTGGGAATGCCTGAACAAGACCATGAAGGAATACCATCCAAGGGATTCTATGAAGTCTAATTAAAGAGAGGGTGTGTGTACTTCAAGGGTACTGTAAGCAGTTACAAAGGAGGCTAAGAATAACCCAGAGAGCTGCTGGATAAATGCCTAGTAGCCAGTAGGTTAACATAATTTTCTGATGGAGTCTCTCAGGACATTTAAGTGACCTGCTGCCCTTGAAAGCTCTTCATAGCAGAATGACTCCCTTGCTTGAGATCAAAAAACAAAATTCATTCCCTAACTAGGGAGGATAAAACAAGTGGATGAGGAGGAAACAGAATTCCACTCATTTACCACAAGTTGTCTCTCCTGATCTATGATCTCAGAAACATGAAAAAATAGAGATCTCTAATCAAATAATTCAAGTTCCTTCATCTAGGCCTCTCTGTTTACACACCTCATAGTCAGGATTTTGAAAATTCATTTTTTAAAATAATTTTGTTTGATTTACTAAATGTGTTATCCTGGCTTTATTTGAGCTATAGTTTATAAGACTCTAAGGTCAGAGATAGAACCTAATCTAATTGCCTTAGGTTAAGGCAAATATTTGGTATGGATGTCTGGGTAGAATGATGGTTACAGAAACTAGAGGTGAGAGCATTTTGCTGTCCTTTAAGAAAATCCAATATTTGGAAACCTGGACTTACTAACACAGACATTAAGCAACAGTTATTTTTCCAAAATATTTGTATTTTCTATAAGATTATCATTTAAATCCTCAGGAGTATTCATCATGATTATATCTGCCAACATTTTGTTTATATGGTTCTTAAAGAATACACACACATATGTTCTGTAAAAAAAATGTTTTCTAATGGTATTTGGATTTTGTCCAGGTCATCTAAGATGTAGACATTCACTAGAGACCTGCTTCTTTGAGGCAGACAAGAAGACTGGTATATATATTCTGCATTGTCTTACTATGAGTTTGGAGACAGCTCCTTTCCATTGGATTTGCAGATAAAATAGATTGTGTCCAAAGTTACTGGAAAACTGGAGGAAGATGAAAAGCAACATACCTGGCCCTTAGGAAACAGGACAGAAGTAAACCCATGATATAAACATGTTACCTCTGTTTCAGATTTCATTGGTATGGAACTCATTCCCCCTTTCATGAAAATGAATGCCCTGCCCTGCTCTGGGTGAATAGTTGGTGGATTCCAATGTTTTCAATGATCTTTGGGATTTTCTTCAAACTTTTGAGTTGCTTCAGGAACTTTCAGCTTCCAGTTTCAAGAAGGAAAATAAAAGAAATCAACTCGATTTCCCATTGCTGAAAGAAAGGAAGAAGAGGGGCGGCTAGGTGGCGCAGTGGATAAAGCACCGGCCCTGGAGTCAGGAGTACCTGGGTTCAAATCCGGTCTCAGACACTTAATAATTACCTAGCTGTGTGGCCTTGGGCAAGCCACTTAACCCCATTTGCCTTGCAAAAAACCTAAAGAAAAAAAGGAAGAAGAAATCAAAGAGAAGCTGACAGTAACCAACATGTATTTGGTAGGTTGCTACACCAGGGATGTGAAGAACTTCTCTCAGGTGAGATCTAGAAATCTCGATTAGGCTGTATTTTTCCCCCAATATTGATAGGAAAGGGATCAAGCCTTAAAAAAAAACTAAGGGTTTTACTTTTCCCAATAATGACATAAGGATCAGAAGTTAAGTGGAACCTGATCATATCTCCTAGGCTAACAATATATAAAAGACTCAGATAGAAGTAATTCTAGTCTGGTACTTTGTTTTTCAAAGCAATCAGGGTTATGTGACTTGCCCAGGGTCACACAGCAAGTTAAGTGTTAAGTATCTAAGATCAGAATTAAACTTAAGTCCTCCAAACTGACAAGCTAGTGCTCTACCCACTGCACCACCTAGCTGTCCCCTGACACTCCTTATTTCTGAAGAGAGCAGAATAGCCTCCAGCCCAACTTCCTGAATTTCCTCTTGGCAGTATTTAAAATCTCTCTCAGAGAAGGGGGTGGGAGTGGGGAAAAAATAAAAAATATCTATTCCTTGAAAATTACTTGAAAATTAGAATTGGGTAAGCAAAAGTTAAGGACATTATAAAACACCAAAAAATTATAAAATAAAATCAAAAGAATGAAAATATAGAAGAATGTGAAACATCTCATCAGAAAAACAAGTAAACTGGAGAGAAGATTAAGGAGAAACAATATAAGACTTTCTGGCCTTATCTGAAAGATACAATCAAAAAAGAAGAACTTTGATACAATATTACAACAAATTATTAAGGAAAATTGTTCTAAAGTTCTAGAACAAAAAGGCAAAGCAGAAGGAGAACCCAGGAAGAAAACATACAAGAATATTATAGGCAAATTTCAAAGTTCTCCTGTTAAGGAGAAAATATTGCAAATGACAAGAAAAAAAAATCAGTTATCATAGAGTTACAATCAGAACTACACAAGACTTAGCAGTTTCTACATAAATGATCATAGATGTTAGAACACTATATTTTGTAGAGCAAAAGAGCTGAGGTTATGACCAAGTTTATGGGTAAACTAAGTTTATGGGCAAAATTAAGTATAATCCTGAATGGAAAAAAAAGACATTTAATGAATTAAAAGACTTTTAGGTATTTGTAACAAAATGAGTAGAATTCAATGGAAAATTTGATATAAAAGTTTCAGGGGAAATATAAGGAAACCATGAAAATAGAATTATAAGAGACTTAAGAATGTCAAACTGTTTATTTCTTATATGTAGAAGTATTGTCAATACACTTATGACATTATTTGGGTAATTTGAAAGAAAAGCTTGGGCTGAGCTGTGTATGATGAAATGATTCTAAAGAATAAAACTGCATAGGCAGAGATAAAAAGAAGTTATTACCTCATGGAAACGAGGCATAAAAGGAAAAACTGATAAAGAAGCAAGAAGGGGTAAGGGGCTGATAAGGCTGGAACCTTAATCATCAGAAATAGGTTAAGGGAGTGACTTTTAGGAGGGTATGTAGATTAAGAATTTGGAGAGGGAGGGGATAAAAGGGAAACTCTTAAGTAGATTAAGGTGGAGGATGGGTGGAGAGGTTAAAGGATATATTTTTAGAAAGCTGTGTCAATTTAGCAATAGGACAAGTTAGAAGAAATAAGTAAATTAGACTTAGTGAGGAGAGAGGGTGATGATGTTTGTCCTTCATTTTCAAAGAAGACCATGATCTCAGGGAAGGTGATGAGATGACAAGCACATGAAATAGATTTGAATGAGGGGTGTTGTGTTAAGTCACCAGCCTTACTTTCTTCTCTAGTGCCTTCTGGGTCCAGTGCCCAAATATGAATCAGGACAAATGGAGAAGGCCCTACATGCAAGGGTTAAGTGACTTGTTCAAGGTCACACAGCAAAGTCTCTGAGGCTGGATTTGAACCCTCTTCCTCCTGCTTCTAAGGTTAGTATTCTATCTACACCACCTAACTGCCTGGGGTGATAGGGTAAAAAGGGCAAGAATGATAGTGAGGAAAAATAGGAAGGAGGGAAATACACAAGTAATTATAACTTAAAATGTGAAAAAAAATGAGTTTATCCATAAAATACAAACTAATAATAGAATGCATTAAAAATCTAAATTCAACAATAAGCCACTTTCAGAACACAATAAAAATGAGAGAGACATATAGAGATAAAAATAGAGGGCTGGAGTAAAATTTATTATGTAAAAATGTAGGAATAGTAATTATGATCTCAAAGTTAAAACTAAAATAGATTTAATTAAAATAGAAAAACATGGAAACTATACTGTGTCTCTAATATTAATCAATATTATTTTAGATCTTTTAAAATAACTATGAATTATAAAGTATAAAATAAGTTATACCCAACTGATGAATGATCGAAGGATTTGAACAGGCAGATTTTCAGCGAAGAAATTAAGACCATATGAGAAAATGCTCTACAATTTCTAAATCATTATTAATTAGAGAAATAAAATTAAAATAACTTGAGATATCTTACACCTATTAGAATGACTAAAATGATTGATGATCTTCAACTAGCTTGGTGCAGCTAGGTGGTGCAGTGAATAGAGCACCACCAGCCCTAGAATCAGGAGGACCTGAGTTCAAAATCAGCCTCATATACTTAATAATTGCCTAGCTGTGTGGCCTTGGGCAAGTCACTTAACCCCATTGCCTTGCCAAAAAAAAAAAAACCCAAAACAAAACAAAACAATTGGGGAATGGCTAAACAAAATGTGGTCTGATTAGGATGAAATACAGCTATGGTTTAAGAAATGATAAGCTAATTGATTTAGAAAAATAGGTAAAGACTTGGACCAATGAAAGAAGCTATCCATCCAGAGAAAGAAGTGAGAAATAGAAATATGCATGGTATGGTCTTACATATATGTATATCTGTGAAGATATATATGTGTGTATGTGTTTTTTATATATGTATATATAAATATATGTATATATTATATAAATATATATTATATATATATATATATAAAACACACACATGTACACACACAAATAGGTATATATTTCTGTTTAATTGAAGCCTTCTGGGGGATAGGGAGTAAAAAAAATGAAGAGTGCATAGGAGAGAACAAAAGAAACTCTAAAAGGAAGCTCAGAAAAACTGGGTTTCTCTAAAAACAATATGTAGGATTTATTAGTTTTAATGAAATGGAAATTTATTGTTTTATATTAAATCCTCTCATATTCTGCTGAGTATGCAGAAAGTTTTTTTTTCTTTTCTTGTTTTGTTTAAAATAAAATTTAAAATTTTTAAAAGAGAAAAGCAAAACAAAAAATAAAATAAAAAACCAACTAATAATTAATGAAAGCAAATGATGATGATGAAACATACTAAAATTTTTAGGATGAAACTAATGTAGTCCTAAAAGGAAAATCATAACCCTGAAAACAGACATTAAAATAGAAAGGAGAGAATTAATAAACTAAACAGTAACTTTTTTTTTTTTAGGTTTTTGCAAGGCAATGGGGTTAAGTGGCTTGCCTAAAGCTACACAGCTAGGTAATTAAGTGTCTGAGGCCATATTTGAACTCAGGCACTCCTGACTCCAGGGGCAATGCTCTAACCACTGCGCCACCTAGGCATCCCAACTAAACAGTAATTTAAAAGAAAGCTAAACATAACTAAAATAAACACAGGGTAAATATTAAAAAATAAGATTAATTGGAAACAAAAAGACATAAAAATAATAAATAAAAATGCTTCTTTGAAAAGAACAATTGATAAACTTTTAGCTTATCTGATTAAAAAAGGGTAGAAAATATATCATAAAATAATAAAATAAACAAGGTGAAATCACAAAAAAAGACCCAGAAAAAATAAAAATAAGAAGAAGATATTATGTAGTTATATAGTAACAAAATTGAAAGAATGGAAGAAATATTTTCAGGAAGTCAGAATCCAATAATGTTGTTTACAAGAAACACACTTGAAACTGAAAAGTAGGGGCAGCAGTGGACAGAACACCGACCCTGGAATCAGGAGGACCTGAGTTCAAATTCGACCTCAGACACTTAACAATTACCTAGCTGTGTGACCTTGGGCAAGTCACTTAACCCCATGGTCTTGCAAAATAAAATAAAATAAAATTAAAAAAGAAACTGAAAGGTAGGCACAGAGTCAATAAGTTAATAATCATTTATTAAGTATCCTCATGTGCCAGACAGTGCTAAGGAAGAACTGGGTGGGGGAAGACATAAAAAAGCAAAAGACTCTTTCTCCTCAATGACTTCACAATCTACTCAGGGAGGCAAAGAGCAAACAAATACTTACAAACAAGTTATATACAGGATGAATAGAAAATAACTTAAAGAGGGAAGGCACTAGTTTAGAGAGATTGGGAAAGATTTTCTGTAGAACAGTTCTGTCAAACAGAAAGGAACTATGGGCTGTATATTGCCTTAGAAAACTACAAATTAGCATTAATTATGCTATATATTTATTTTATTAAATATTTTCCAATTACACTTTAATCTGATTCTAGTCACTCTTGGGAGAAAATTTCCTACCTCTGGGGAAGAAAAAAGGAATTTAGTTGGAGCTTAAAAATAGTCAGGAGGGACAGCTAGGAAATGCAGTGGATTGAGCACTAGCCCTGGAGTCAGGAGGACTTGAGTTCAAATGCATCCTCAAACATTTAATGACTGCCTAGTCATGTGACCCTAATCCTATTGCCTTTAATAAATAAAATTTAAAAAAAAATAAAGTCAGGGAGGCTAATATGATGGAAGAAAAGATAAAGAGGGAGAACATTCCAAGTATGGGAAATAGCCAGAGAAAATATTCAGAATCAAGAGATGGAACACCTCATTCATACAATGGCAGATTTGGATCAAAGTGTGTAAGAGGCAGCTAGGTTATGAAGAACGTTGAATATCAAACAGGATTTTGTATTTGCTCCTGGAGGTGATAGGAAGTTGTTGTAGTTTAATGAGTAGGAGGCAAGGGGATAACATTGTTGGACCTGAACTCTAAGAAAATCACTTTAATCTAATATACTTCAGTTGAAGCAAAAAATGCATTTTAGTGATCATGATCTCAGATAAATGAACAAAATAGTCCCAATTAAGTTTTTTGGTACAGGACTATGTTATATTGAGAAAATACATGTTTTCTGTAAGTTTTATTTGTGATTTATTTGCTTTAGATTCATTTTATAGGATAGTAAGGAAGAAGTTAACATAAACTGCAACTATAATTGATCCCTTAAGAAATTCATAATCTGGCCCAAATTTGGTACAAAATATTAAGCATTGTAATGAAAGGAAAAATTACTTTTTTCAGCAACAAAAGGAGTTAAAAGAAATAAACAGGAAAATTCTGCTTTAAAAAAATACCACAGATAATGAATTAATATCAATATTAAACATATATGCAAAAGCATACAAATTCTTTTAAAATTTATATCATATTATTACAGTAATTTTGTGAGAGTAATCATAAACCCCCCCCCTCCCAAAAAAAGGATGAAAAACCTCAAGAATAGTGAGAGAGGAAAAAAAAGTGTACTTCAGTCTCTGTTCAGATTCCAATGGCTTTGTCTCTGGCATCAGTTGCTTTCCCCATCATAGCCACCAGAGAAGTTGCTTCAATATTTTCCCCACAGTTGCTATCACTAGCTGTATTTCCCTCCACTCTATTCCTCCACACTCTCATCTATTCCATTCTCTCTCTCCTTTCATCCTGTGTTCAGAAGTGTGTTATATCTGAGTACCCTCTTCCGTGATCTTCCCTCTCTTCTATAACTTACTCCCTCCTTCCCTACCCCACCCCCATTTCCCCTTATCCCATCCTTTTCCTCTCATTTTTCTCCAGGGTAAGATAGATTTCTATACCCTATTAAGTGAGGTTCTTTCCTCTCTGAGCCACTTCTGATGAGAATGAATGAAGGGTCACTCATTCTCCCTTGCCTTCCCCCATTCCACTCCATTGAAAAAGCTTTTGCTTGAGTCTTACGTGAAATATCTTTAACCTCTTCTTCCTCTGCTTTCTCTTCCTCCCAGTACTTTCCTTTATCACCCATTGACTCCATCTTTTTACTATACCATTATATTCCTCTACTTCCTGTGCCTTGTCTTTATAAGCACCTTCTAATAACTCTTATGAATGAGAAAGTTCATATGAATTATCAGTATCTTTTTCCCATGCAGGAATACACACAGTTCAACATCATTAAGTTCCTCATAATTAGTCCTTCTCATCCACCCCCTCTATGGTTCACCAGAGTCCTTTGCTTGGAGATCAAACTTTCTGTTCAGCTGTGGTTGTTTCAATAGGAAAATTTCAAAGTCCATCTTTTCACCTGAAAGAAGATGTTCAGTTTTGCTGGGTAGTTGATTCTTGGTTGTAAACCAAGATCTTTTACCTTCCAGAATATCATATTCCAAGCCCTACAAGCCCTTAATGTAAATGCTGCCAGATCCTATGTAATCCTGACTATAGAGCCATGGTAGTTGAATTGCTTGTTTCTGTCAGCTTTTGGTATTTTCTCTTTGACTTGAGAATTTTGGAGTTTGGCTATTGTATTCCTGGAACTTTTTCTTTTGGGATCTTTTTCAGGAGGGAATTGGTGAATTCCCTTAACTTCTATTTTACCCTCTGCTTCTAGGATTTCAGGGCAATTTCTTGAAAAATGAAGTCTAGGCTCTTGTCCTGGTCATGACTTTCAGGTAGCCCAATAATTTTTTTTTTAGGTTTTTTCAAGGCAAATGGGGTTAAGTGGCTTGCCCAAGGCCACACAGCTAGGTAATTATTAAGTGTCTGAGGTGATATTTGAACTCAAGTACACCTGACTCCAGGGCCAATGCTCTATCCACTGCGCCACCTAGCTGCCCCCTAACCCAATAATTTTAAATTATCTCTTCTGGATCTGCTTTTTTTTTAATTTTATTTTTTTAGGATTTTGCAAGGCAAATGGGATTAAGTAGCTTGCCCAAGGCCACACAACTAGGTAATTATTAAATGTGTGAGGCCAGATTTGAACTCAGGTACTCCTGACTCCAGGGCCAGTGCTCTATCCACTATGCCACCTAGCTGCCCTCTGGATCTGTTTTCAAGGTCAGTTGTTTTTCCAATGAGATATTTTACATTTTCTTCTAATGGGGGTGGGGTTGGTACAGTTTTATTTCTTCCTGATTTCTTGCAAAGTCATCAGCTTCCTTTAGTTCCATTTTGCATTTGAAGGAATTATTGTCTTCAGAGAGATTTATCTCCTTTTCCAGATGGCCAATTATGCTTTTTAAGGTATTCTTCTCATTGGCCTTTTGTGTTGCTTTTTCCATTTGGCCTAAACTGGTTTTTAACATATTATTTTCTTCAGTATTTTTTTGTATTTCTTTCACTAAGCTGTTGATTTGGTTTTCATGACTTTTCTGCATTGTTCTCATTTCTCCTCCAAGTTTTTCCTCATTCTAACTTAATTGATTTTCAAAGTCTTTTTTTGAGCTCATCTATAGCCTGAATCCATTTTCTATTTCTCTTGGAGGTTTTGGATACAAAAGCTTCGATTTTGTCATCATCTGAGTATGTATTGTGGTCTCCATGGAACCAATGCAATTTTCTATGGTGTGATTCTTCTTTTTCTGTTGTTTGCTCATTTCCTCAGTCTATGACTGATTTACCACACTTCCAAGGTTTGGGGTTTTTTTTGGAACCCACAAGGTCTTATAAGAGGCTCTGACTGCTCTCTTGCCTGTGTTCAGGCTCTCTCCTCTTCCCTGGAACTGTGAGGAGGGTCCCTGCTAGGCTACAGTATTTGGGAACCCAAACAGCAACCTGGATCTAAGTGCAGTTGAACAGCTGAATCCTGCCCCAGGGAGAGCAGAGAGGCCTCTGCAGTCTCCCCCAACCCTCTTATCATCTATGGGCTGAGAGCTCTGGACGTGTTGGGTGGCTCTGCCGACTCCCACCGCAGGCTCTCACTGCAGGGCTGTTCTAAGGCCCTTGACACTCATTCTGGTGCAACAGAGTTCTCTCACCAACCCTTCCAGCTGTTGCCAACTATTAAACTGCACCCTCTGCCATGGATCCAGGTTCCCAGTCTGGCTGTGCTGCACTGCAGCTTCAGCTTTTTCCAATCCCCAGTTCCAGTGGTACAGACCTGAAGAGCCTCTAAGTTTTCTTAGACTGGGAAATTGTATTACTCAGTCTTTCTGTGGGTTCTGACCCTCTAGATTTTGGCTACAGTCATAATTTGTTGGCTTTTGGAGTTTTGGGTGAATAAGTTTCCAAAAATTCCTGCCTTCATGCTGCCATCTTGGCTCCGACCCCTCCCCCTAGCATAAAAATTCTTTTTTTTTATAGGGTTTTTTTTTTTGCAAGGCAATAGAATTAAGTGGGTTACCCAAGGCCACCCAGCTAGGTAATTATTAAGTGTCTGAGGCTTGATTTGAACTCAGGTACTACTGACTCTGCGGCTGGTGCTCTATCTACTGTGCCACCTAGCCACCTCTCCAGCACATAAATTCTTTTTTTTTCACATTTTGTTTTCCAATTATATACAATAGTAGTGGCTGCCTATCATTTTTTGTAAGGTTTTGAATTGTATAATTTTTACCCCCTCCCTTTCCTCCCCCCCCACAGAAGGCTGTCTATAGTTTTTACATTATTTCCATGTTATACATTTGAGGTAAATTGAATGTGTTATAAGAGTAAACATAATCACCACCCCCAAGAAGATGAAAAACCTCAAGAATAGAGAGAGAGAGAAAAAAAATGTACTTCAGCCTGTGTTCAGATTCTAATGGCACTGTCTCTGGGGTGAGTTGCTTTCTTTATAAGAAGACCACCAAAGAAGTCAGCATATAAATTCTTTTTTTTTATTAAATCGTTTTTTATTAAAGATATTATTTGAGTTTTACAATTTCCCCCCCAATATTACTCCCCCCCCCCACGGAAAGCAATCTGTCAGTATTTACTTTGTTTCCATGTTGTACATTGATCCAAATTGAGTGCCATGAGAGAGAAATCATATCCTTAAAGAAGAGACAAGAAGTCTAAGAAGTAACAAGATCAGACAATAAGATATGTTTTTTTTTCTAAATTAAAGGGAATAGTCCTCGAACTTTGTTCAAACTCCACAACTCCTTAACTGGATACAGATGGCACTCTCCCCTGCAGACAGCCCAAAATTGCTCCCGATTGTTGCACTGATGGGATGAGCAAGTCCTTCAAGGTTCATCATCACTCCCATGTTGCTGCTAGGGTATACAGTGTTTTTCTGGTTCTGCTCATCTCATTCAGCATCAGTTCATGCAAATCCCTCCAGGCTTCCCTGAAATCCCATCCCTCCTGGTTTCTAATAGAACAATAATATTCCATGACATACATATACCACAGTTTGCTAAGCCATTCCCCAATTGAAGGACATTTACTTGATTTCCAATTCTTTGCCACCACAAACAGGGCTGCTATAAATACTTTTGTACAAGTTATGTTTTTACCCTTTTTCTGCATCTCTTCAGGATATAGACCCAGTAGTGGTATTGCTGGGTCAAAGGGTATGCACATTTTTGTTGCCCTTTGGGCGTAGTTCCAAATAGCTCTCCAGGAGGGTTGGATGAGTTCACAGCTCCACCAACAGTGTAATAGTGTCCCATATTTCCCACAACCCTTCCAACAATGATCCTTTCTGGTCATATCCACCAATCTGAGAGGTGTGAGGTGGTACCTCAGAGAAGCTTTAATTTCCATTTCTCTAATAATTAATGATTTAGAGCATTTTGATCTCCTCATCTGTAAATTGCCTTTGCATATCCTTTGACCATTTGTCAATTGGAGAATGACTTTTTGTTTTAAAAATATGACTCCGTTCTCTATATATTTTAGAAATGAGTCCTTTGTCAGAATCATTAGTTGTAAAGATTGTTTCCCAATTTACTACATTTCTTTTGATCTTGGTTACAGTGCTTTTATATGTGCAAAAGCTTTTTAATTTAATGTATTGGTTTTCGGTGATGTTCTCCAACTCTTCCTTAGTCATAAACTGCTCCCCTTTCCATAGATCTGACAGGTAAACTAGTCCTTGATCTTCTAATTTGCTTATAGTATTGTTTTTTATGTCTAAGTCCTGTAATCATTTGGATCTTATCCTGGTAAAGGGTGTTAAGTATTGGTCTACTCTAAATTTCTTCCATACTAACTTCCAATTATCCCAGCAGTTATTATCAAAGAGGGAGTTTTTATCCCAATAGCTGGACTCTTTGGGTGTATCAAACAGCAGATTACTATAATCTTCTCCTGCTTTTGCACCTAGTTTATTCCACTGGTCCACCACTCTATTTCTTAGCTAGTACCAAACAGTTGATGACTGATGCTTTATAATATAATTTTAGATCAGGTAGGGCTAAACCACCTTCTTTTGCACATGTTTTCATTAAGCTCCTGGAAATTCTTGACTTTTTATTTCTCCATATGAATTTACTTACAATTTTTTCTAACTCATTAAAGTAATTTTTTGGAATTTTGATTGGTAGGGCACTAAACAGATAGTTTAATTTTGGTAGAATTGTCACTTTTATTATATTAGCTTTACCTATCCATAAGCAGTTGATATTTGCCCAATTATTTAAATCTGATTTTATTTGTGTGAGAAGTGTTTTGTAATTGTTTTCAAAAGGTTTCTGAGTCTGTCTTGCCAAATAGACTCCCAGGTATTTTGTATTGTCTGAGGTTACTTTGAATGCGATTTCTCTTTCTAGCTCTTCCTACTGTATCTTGCTAGACATATATAGAAAAGTTGAGGATTTATGAGGGTTTATTTTATAACCTGCACTTTGCTAAAATTGCTAATTGTTTCCAGTAGTTTTTTGGATGATTTCTTGGGATTCTCTAGGTAGACCATCATGTCATCTGCAAAGAGTGAGAGTTTTGTCTCTTCCTTCCAAATTCTAATTCCTTCAATTTCTTTTTCTTCTCCAATTGCTGAAGCTAACATTTCTAATACAATATTGAGTAGTAGGGGTGATAATGGGCACCCTTGTTTCACTCCTGATCTTACTGGGAATGCCTCTAGCCTCTCCCCATTGAATATAATGCTTGTTGATGGTCTCAGATAGATATTGCTAATTATTCTAAGGAACAGTCCATTTATTCCTACACTCTCTAGTGTTTTTAGTAGTCTGTACCCCATAAGGAACCAAGAAAGAAGACTCATGAGTACAAAGACATTAAATCATGTGTGTGTGTGTGTGTGTGTGTGTGTATAGTAGCAAATAAATTAGAAACTAAGGAGCCATTCATCAATTGGAGAATGGCTAAACAAATTATGGTATGTGAATGTGATAGAATACTACTGTGTTATAAGAAATGAGGAAAAGATAGTTTCAGAAAAAAGAAAAAGGAAGATATGTGAAAAAAACAAAGTGTAGTATAGAGAACCAGAAAAATTGATACAATAAAAATTATATGAAAAGATAATCATCTTTGAAACACTTAGGAACCTTGATCAACCTGATGACCAAGCATAATTCCAAAAGATTTATAATGAAACACATAGAGGGTGATGGACTCAGAACGCAAACTGAGGCTTATTTTTTGTTTTATTTTGGGGACATGGTCTTGACAGAAATTTGTTTTGTTTGGCTTTATGTGCTTGTAATGGATTTTGTCTTGCTTTCTCATGACAGAGATGAGGGAGAAAGATAGAAAAGAATTTGATCTTGAAAAATAAAATAAAGTTGAATTATTAAAAAAAACATTAATAAGAAAGTTAGGGAAAGGGCAGGGTTTGGAGGAAAGATGAGTTCAGTTTTAGAGATAGGCACTTGTAGATTCCAGAGTGCAGATCTGGAGAGAAGTCTGCACCAGTAAAGCTGAAAGAAATCTACATAAGAGATCACTGAAAGCACAAGAGCTGATATCATCAAGTGAAACAGTATAGAAAGAGAAGAAAACCCAGGTCAGAAAGGGATGTGGATAAAGTTTTAGCAAAGGAGACAGAGAAGTAATAAGTAGTTAAATAGGAGAAAGCACTGTCACGAAAACCCAGAAAGCAGATACTATTAAGGAGAAGAGTGACTGACAGTGCCAAACTGTGCAAATAGGTCAAGGATGAAGGCTGAGAAAAGACCCTTAGATTTGACTATTTATTTATTCATTCATTCATTCATTCATTCATTTTTAGGTTTTTTCAAGGCAAATGGGGTTAACTGGCTTGCCCAAGGCCACACAGCTAGGTAATTATTAAGCGTTTGAGACCGGATTTGAACCCAGGTACTCCTGACTCCAGGGCCGGTGCTTTATCCACTGTGCCACCTAGCCGCCCCTAGATTTGACAATTTAAAGATTATTAATAACTTCAGATAAAGCAATTTCAGTTTAAGGAAGTCAAAAAGCAAGACTACAAAGAATTAAGATAGTGAAAGTAAGAAGTGGGGTCACCTATTTTAGACAGTCTTCTCAAGTCTAACCACAAACTATAGGAGAGATATATAATAAGTTGCAGGATCACAGAGCATAAATTGAGGGGGTGAGGATAGGGAAGGTGTAGACATACCATTATTATGTAATTTATAAATATGCATTTGGGTGAATGTTGAAAAACATTCATAATATGTAATTGGAAAAATAAAACATCAACAAGAAAAAACCCTCTCTAGACCTTATAATCTTCAAATTGTTTATCTATTATCAATATTCCCTCTCAGATCCAAACTCCTAGAAAAAGTTAATTTACACTCATTGACTCCACAAAACCTCTTCTCACGTTTCTACTCTTATTATCTGACATAAGATTTCATAAATAGCTCTTTCAAAAGTCTCTTAATTGCCAAATCCAATGGTTTTTCTGAATTCTCATCTTAGACTACTGTTACATTTGGCACTGCTGATTCCATTTTCTTCCAAGATAGCTTCCTTTCTGGATTTTCATATCATTTCTCATTTCTACTTCCCTCAGTCTCCTTTGCTGGTTCATTACCCACATCATGCCCCAAGTCTCCCAATGCTGTCTTGGACCACCTTCTGCCTCTATATTCTCCTTTAGCAACCTCCTAATTATTCATGGCTTTGTCACCCCATATAGATAACTCATTAGTTTTATATATTTGGACCTAGTCTCTCTCCTAAATTCAAATCCACCAAGTATTGGATATTTCACAATATATGTCACACCTCAAAGTCAACATGCACCAAATAAAAATAATTTTCTTTAAATTCAAAGTCATTCATCTTCTAAACTTTCCTATTTCTTTTGCAGTACCATCATCCTTCCAAATACTCAGGCTTACAATCTCACCTTTGTCTACAAATGTGCATTCTCACCAAACACCCTATCTGATCAGTTACCAAATTTTACTTTTCTACAACATCTCTTTCACATTCATCTTTTTCTCTTTCATACATCTATCAACCTAGATGTGAAAATATGGAGAAAGGATCTTCTAAGAATATCAGTTGCCTATTCAAAGAAACTTGTGGTTCCTTATTACCTCTAGACTCAAATTTGGCCTTTGAATTTCTTTATAACCTAGCTTCAACGTATTTCTCCAGCCTTCTACACTCTGTTCCATATATATGCCAGTCCCCCTTCTATCTTGTGCAGACTATTCCCCAATCCTTCAATCTTCTTGACCTTGCAGAACCCCATTTCCATAGATATTCTACATGTCATCTTTTTTACATCATGTCTTTCTTGATCCCAGTTAATAGGTGTTTAAATGCTTGACTGAGATTTCCTGGGCAGAACCAAGATGACAAAGAGAAGCTGGGAAAGCCCTTTGTTTTTCCTAACTTCCCTTTGAAACAACTTTATTTTTTATTTTTTAGATTTTTCAAGGCAACTGGGTTAAGTGGCTTGCCCAAGGCCACATGGCTAGGTAATTATTAAGTGTCTGAGGTCGGATTTGAACCCAGGTACTCGTGACTCCAACGCCAGTGCACCACCTAGCTGCCCCTGAAACAATTTTAAATGAAGCCTCTAAACAAAATCTGAAATTTCAGAACCCAACATATCTTGGTGGGACTTCAAAAAGATCTATCTCACTGAGGTAAAAGAGGAGGAAACAAGTGGGAGGCTGGTAGGCACAGCACAGCACAGATCCATAACCAAGGCCCCTGGGTCCCCCTCAGTGGGCCAACCATCCAGCAGATGGCAGCACAGGCCCCAGGATCAAAGGCATGCTGTAAGCCCCACAATACCAGTGCAACATGCAGGACTGGGTTGGGTTACCATAAGTTAGGGAACAAGCTGCCAGCACTTGAGGTCCAAGCACAGAAAGCCAATGACCAGTCCCCTGGCCCCTAGCACAAAAAAGCTTGGGACTGTATCCCTTGAGCGCAGAAGCAAAGCTCAACTTTTGAAACGAGCAAAAAAACAAAATGAGCTCTAATCATAGAAAGCTACAATTAGAGGCAGAGATCAAAATGGCATCTGAGAAGAGGAAAGCAGTGACAAAATGCCTACATGTGAAGCCTCAAAAGGAGATGATGAAATGGTCTCATCTGAAAAAAAAAAAGTTTTCCTTTTGGAAGAGCTCAAAAAAGATGCAAGAGACTGATGGAAAATTTGGGAAAGGGACAAAAATTGACTGAAGAAAACAATTTTAAAAGCAGAATTGGTCAAATGGAAAAGAAGATGCAAAAAGCTACCTGAAGAAATTAAATCCTTAAAAATTAGAATCGGGAAAGTGGAAATTAATGACTCTATAAGACATCAAGAATCCATCAAACAAATCAGAAGACTGGAAAAAATAGAAGAAAATGCAAAGTCCACACAGGAAAAACCGACTAAGGTCCAGAAGAGATCATTTTTAAATTATTTGACAACTTGAAAGCCATATTCAAAAAAAAGAACCTGGACATCATCTTTTAAGAAATTATGAAGAAAAACTACCAAGAGGGTAAAATAGTCCTTGAAAGAATCCACTGATCACTTTCTGAAAAATGATTCCAAAATAAACACTCTAAGGAATATTGTAGCCAGATTTCAGAATTATCAACTAATAGAGAAAATACTGCACACAGCCAGAAAAAGCAATTCAATAACAAGAAGCCAGTCAGGATTATGAAGCTTCAACATTAAAGGAATAGTTCATTTATTCTCTCTCTCTCTCTCTCTCTCTCTCTCTCTCTCTCTCTCTCTCTCTCTCTCTCTCTCTCTTCACCCCCTCCCATGTCTCTCTGTCTCTCTGTCTGCTTGTCTATCTGTTTCTATCTCTAATTTTGCTTTAGGTCTGTTGGTGCAGGCTATGGTCTAAAGATGGCTAGGTCTATACAACTCAT
Organism: Macrotis lagotis; assembly: GCF_037893015.1. Classification (NCBI taxonomy): domain Eukaryota; kingdom Metazoa; phylum Chordata; class Mammalia; order Peramelemorphia; family Peramelidae; genus Macrotis; species Macrotis lagotis. Next base: position 495,682,100 of record NC_133658.1, read on the forward strand.
ACCCAATCAATCATGTGGCATCAAGAAACTTAGATCACAGAGATATGTTTCTTTTACCAAGAAACAAAGAAAATGCAGGTCAACAACACCAATGCCATGCAGGCCCAAGCAGAGGCCATCAAGGCCCTGGGCCCCAAGGCCTCCAAGGCCAAGCCCCTCAGGCCCAAGATCCCCAAGGCCAGGGTCCAGCATGCCGGTCACAAGATGGTCACTAAGCTGGTCACAAGACAGTCACTGAGCAACAAGGCTCTAAGGTTGGTTCCAAATGCCCAGGCCCACCAGGATTATTAGGTCTGCTTCTAAGCACTGAACCCAAAGCTGCCAAGTCCACTGAAAAGGCCAGTAAGTCTGATCCCAAAGCCAAATCTGCTGCCAAGGTTAACAAGTCTGATGCTAAGGCTCCTAAATCTGCCATGTCCAAATCAGAGATGCTAGGGCTAAAGTTGCTAGTCCTAAACCTTCAAAACAAGTGCTTCAGGACCTAAACCTAAACCATCCAGGAAGGGGATGATTATTCACTATTTTGTACAAATAAAGGAAATGGTGAGTCATTAAAAAACAAACATACAAACAACAAAAAATTAAAGGATTGGAAAGGCTGGAATGTGATATTCCAGAGAGCAAAGGAGCTTGTATTATAACCAAAAATCAACCACCCTGCAAAATTGAGCACACTCTTTCATGAAAAAAAAGATAAGACATTCTTCTTCCTTAAGGATATGATTTCTCTCTCATCACAGTCAATTTGGATCAATGTATACCATGGAAACAATGTAAAGACTGACAAACTGCCTTCGGGGGGGGGGGTAAGATTAAGGGAAAAAAATTGTAAAACTTAAAATCTTTAATTAAAAATAGAAGACTCAAGAGAGTCATAAAATGGTTATGTGGAAAGGAAAAAAAAACTTAGTCAACAAGACTAAACAGTTTACTTGTAGCAGCTTCGTGGCGCAGTGGATAGAGCACCAGTCCTGAAGTCAGGAGGACCTGGAGTTCAAATCCAGCCTCAGAAATTTATTAATTGCCTAGCTGTGTGACCTTGGGGAAGTCAGTTAAGCCCAATGCCTTAAATAAAATTTTTTAAAACTGTTTACTTATAATGCTTGAGAATTGCATTTCTATTAGGAGAATTGGAAGAAGTATACTTAGACAGAGGATGTGGGTATAAGTTGATTATGATGTGATGTTATTTAGAAAAATTAAGACATATAAAAAGGATTGTGTTGGGAGGAGGAGGAGGAGATATAAGAGAATAAATCACATAAAGAGGCACAAAGGGGGACAGCTAGGTGTTGATGTGGACAGAGCACCAGCCCCGGAATCAGGAGTACCTGAGTTCAAATCCAGCCTCAAACACTTAAAAAAAAATTACTTAGCTGTGTGGCCTTGGGCAAGTCACTTAACCCCATTGCCTTGCAAAAACCTTAAAAAAAAAAAGAGGCACAAAGGAACTATTAAAGTAGAGGGAAAGAAGGGAGGGGGTGAACAATGAGTAAATCTTACTCTCAAAAGATCTGGCCCAAAGAAAAGTTTATCTTATCTAACAAAAAAGTAGGAGGGGAGAGGCAGGTAGGAGGCTCAGTGGATAGAGCACTGGCCCTAGAGTCAGGAGTACCTGAGTTCAAATGTGGACTCAGTCACTTAATAATTATCCAGCTGTGTTGGCCTTGGGCAAGCCACTTAACCCCATTTGCCTTGCAAAAACCTAAAAAAAAAAAAAGAAAAAGAAAACCAGAAGCAGATAGAATAGTGGATTAAAAATCAGAATACTACAATATACAGTCTACAAGAAACACATCTAAAAACAGACAGATACATACTGGGTAAAGTAAAAGCCTGCAGTAGAGTATATTATGCTTCAGTTGAAGAAAAAGCAGGGGTAGCAATCCTGATCTCAGACAAAAGCAAAAATAGACCTAATTAAAAGAGAAAATGAAAGAAACTATAACTTGCTAAAAGGCACCATAGTCAATGAAGTAATATCAATACTAAATTTATATGCACCAAGTGGTACAGTATCCAAATTCTTAGAGAAGTTAGGTGAATTACAGGAAGAAATAAACAATAAATCTATACTAGTAGGGGACCTCAACCACCTTTTCTCAGAATCAGATAAATCTAATCACAAAATAAACAAATAAGAAGAGGAGGTAAAAAGAATCTTAGAAAATGATAGACCTCTGGAGAAAACTGATAGAAAAATATCTTTTTCTCTATAGTACATGGAACCCTACATAAAAGTTGACCATGGCATTAAAAACCTCACGAAAAAATGGAGAAAGGTAGGAATATTAAATGCATCTTTCTCAGATCATGATACAATGAAAACTACATATAATAAAGTCATGAATAGAATAAAAATTAATTGGAAACTAAATATCCAAATCCTAAAAGTAGGTCAAACAACAAATCATAGAAACAAAAGAATAACAATAATGAGACAATAATATACCAAAACTTCTGAAATGCAGCCAAAGCAGTTCTTAGGGGAAATTTTAAATATCTCTAAATGCATACGTGAATAAAATAGGGAAAGAGGAGATCAGTGAATTGGGCATGCTTAAAAAAGCTTGGAAAAGAACAAATTAAAATCCAATCAAATCCCAAATAGGAAATCCTGAAAAATCAAGGAGAGATAATAAAACTCAAAGTAAGAATATTATGGAATTAATAAGTAAAACTAAGAATTGGTTTCATGAAAAAAACAGTAAAATAGATAAACCTTTGGTTAATTTGATTAAAAAGACATCAACATATAAATATATTTATCAATATAAAAAAGGATGAAATCAGGAAATTAAAACAATAATTCAGAACTATTTTACCCAAACATGTATCAATAAATCTAACAATCTAAGTAAAATAGATGAAAATTTTAAAAAAATTAACACTTCCCAGATTAAAAGAGGAAATAAAATCCTTAAATAACTCCATTTCTGAAAAAAAAAATTGAACAAGTCATCAATGGACTCTATAAGGAAAAAAATCTCCAGGGTCAGATGGATTCACAAGTGAATTTTACCAATATTTAAAGAACAATTAATTCCAATGATTTATAAACGATTTGGAAACACAGACGGAGTCAGGGGTGGCTGGGTTACACAGTGGATAGAGCATCAGCCCTAGAGTCAGGAGGACCTGAGTTCAAATGTGATCTCAGACACTTAATAATTACCTAGCTGTGTGGCCTTGGGCAAGCCACTTAACCCCATTTGCCTTGTAAAAAACCTAAAAATAAATAGATGGGAGTCCTATCAAATTCTTTTTATGATACAAATATGGTACTGATAGGAAGTGTCAAAACTGAAAAAGAAAATTATAGAATAATTTCCCTAATGGATATTTATACAAAAATTTTAAATAAAATATTAGCAAAGAGATTACAGCAAGTTGTCACTAGGGAAATACACTGACCAAGTAGGATTTATACCAGAAATGGATAGTTAGTTCAATATAAGGAGAACTATTAGCATAATTGACCATATCAATAATAAAACTAAGAAATCATGTTAATCCCAATAGATAATGAAAATGTTTTTGATAAAATACAGGATCATTCCTCAAAAAAATCCTTTTTTTTTGTAAGGCAAAGGGGTTAAGTGGCTTGCCCAAGGCCACACAGCTAGGTAATTACTAAGTGTCTGAGGCTGGATTTGAACTCAGGTCCTCCTGACTCCAGGGCCAGTGCTCTATCTACTGCACCACTGAGCTGCCCCCAATACAGGATCATTCCTAACAAAAAATACTAGAAAGCATAAAAATAAAAGCATTTTCCTTTGAAATGATAAAAAAAATTAAATTAGATATTTACCCAAAACTATAGGCAAGCATTGTATGCCAATAGAATCCTTCCCAATAAGATAAGGCATAAACAAGGATGCTTATTATCACCACTATTTTTTTTTTAGGTTTTTGCAAGGCAAATAGGGTTAAGTGGCTTGCCCAAGGCCACACAGCTAGATAATTATTAAGTGTCTAAGGCCTGATTTGTATCAGGTATTCCTGACTCCAGGGCCAGTGCTCTATCCACTGTGCCATCTAGCCGCCCCATCACCACTATTATTGAAAACTGTACTAAAAATGTTAGCTTTAGCATAAGAGAAAAAGAAATTGAAATAATTAGAATAGGCAATGAGGAATAAACTATTATTGAGTGTCTGAGGGCAGACTTGAACTCAGATCCTCCAGACTCCAGGGCCGATGCTCTATCCACTGCGCTACCTAGCTCCCCCAAACTATCATTTTTGTAGATGATATACCATACCTAGAGAATTAACTAAAATAATTACTTGAAATAATTAACTTTTAACAAAGTTACAGGGTATAAAATAGATCCACATAGATCAAAAGCATTTCCACATATTACCAACAAAGTCCAATAGCAAAAGACAGAAATTCCATTCAAAATAACCAGATACATAAAGTATGTGGAAGTCTACCTGCCAAGCCAAACCCAGGAACTATATGAATACAATTACAAATCATTTTTCACACAAATAAAGTCAGATCTAAACAAATGGAAAAATATCAGTTGCTCGTGGGTAGGCCAAGTTAATATTGACCTACTTATTCGGTGTCATACCAAATCAAACTACCAAAACATTATTTTATAAAGCTAGAAAGAATAGCAGAATTTATCTGGAAGAACAAAAGATGAAGGATATTAAGGAATTAATAAGGTCAAAAGGGTACAGGATATAAAATGTGCTACCACTTTATTTTTTTGCTTTGTCCTTTGTTATTAAAGACCATGACATCAGTGAAGTGATACCATGACAAGCACATGAACTGGACTGGAGGGAGGGGGTGCTGTGAGAAGTCACTAGTCTCTCTCCACCAGAGCCATCTGGGTCCAGTGACTAAGATGAACTAGGATGACTGGAGATGGCCTTGGATGCAAAGCAATCAGATTTAAATGACAGGGTCACACAGCTAGTAAGTGTTGACTGTGGTCACATTTGAACTCAGGTCCTCCTGACTTCAGTATTCTATCCCCTGTAATACCCACTTGACTTAGGAATCATTTTCCTTTCAGATCTGTTGATGAAAGAATTTATGGCAAAAGAAGAGGTAGAGAACATTATGAAATACTCCAATTGTAAAGATAATTTTCAATATTCATTTTTGTGAAGTTTTTTTCCCTTCCATTCTTCCTCTCTCCACCCTAGGATAGCAATAGGGAAAAGTCATGGGAGGAAAAAAGTGAAAATAGTATGCTTTGATCTGCATTCAGACTCCACAGTTCTTTCTCTGGATGTGTGACTATAGGCAATTCATTTAACCTAGTTTGCTTTTGATTACATTAAATTGAAAAGTGTTTGCACAAACAAAACCAACACAACCAAGATTAGAAGGAAAGCAGAAAGCTGGGAAATAATTTTTAAAGCCAGTGTTTCTGATAAAGGTCTTAGTCCTAAAATATAGGAAGAACTGAGTCAAATTTCTAATACAAGTTATTCTCCAATTGATAAAAGTTCAAAGGACATGAACAATTTTCCGACAAATTAAAGCTATTTATAGTCATATAAAAATGCTCAAAATCATTGACTAGAAGTGCAAATCAAAACCATGAAATACTACCTCATACTTATCAGATAGAATAAAATGACAAAAAATAATGGTCAATATTAGAAAGTGGGAAAATTGAGACCCTAATGCATTGTTGGTGGAGTTGTGAAATGATCCAACCATTCTGGTATGCAATTTGGAACTATGCCCAAAGGGCTTACTGTGCATACCCTGTGATCCAGCAGGGTTTACTTTCAGGACAGCATACTAGAGATCACAAAAATGGGAAGACTCACATGTACAAGAATATTCATAGCAGTTCTTTTTGTGGTGACAAAGACCTGGAAATTGAGAGGATGTCCATCAATTGTGAAATAGCTGAACATGTGGTATTTGAATGTAATTCAATATTATTGCTCTAAAAAAATGGATTTATAGAAACTGATGCTGAGTCAAGTGGACAGAACCAGGAGAATATTATATACCATAAAAACAGCAATTTTGTGCAATGATCAATTATAATGACTTAGCTCCTCTTAGCAGTTCAGTGATCAAAGACATTTCTAAAGGAGATGTGATGGAACATGCCATCCACATCCAGAGAAAGAACTATGGAGTCTAAATGCAGATCAAAGCATACTATTTTCACTTTTTTCCTCCTATGACTTTTCCCTATTGCTATCCTAGGATGGAGAGAGGAAGAATGGGAGGAAAAAAACTTTACAAAAATGAATGTTGAAAATTATCTTTACAATTGGAAAAATATTTTTAAAAATAAAGTTTGACTGACTAGTTATTTTCTTCCCCAAAATTAACTTATTTTGTGTGCATGCGTGTGTGTGTGTATGTATATACACACTCATATGTGAGTTTGTGAATTTATCTTGTGACTGATACAATAGGGAACAATTTAAACATAAAGCAAATTTAATGGCTGCTTATTTATGATTTTCACTAAGAAACAGATTTCACTACTTTATAACTCACACCCCTACAACTCTTCTGACATTCACTTCCACAAGTAAATATCTGGAATTTTTTTAAGGGAAAGTGAAATCAAGATCTTCTGGTATAGCAGAAGGTATAGCCAGAGGAGGGTTACTCTGTACCAAACCTATCTCCCACCATGACTTCCAGCTCTGAGGCCAGAAGTTGCTGCCCAACTTTGTTAGTGTGGTTTTTACAGAACCATTTAACATAAATGATGTTAAATTGTTTTGATTAGGTTACTATCTTTTTCTGAGCATTGTACTGTACTCCATTTTCTCTATAAATTTCATTTAGATGATAAGTGATATAGCAAACTAGACAGACACACACACACACACACACACACACACACATATTGTCTTCCCTGAAGGTAAGGAAGGACCTTTTTCACTCTCATCTTTTATTGGACTGACAGGACAGAAAGTGACAACAGCAAAAAAAAAAAAAAAATATATGTTTTTTTACATATTCTGTCCTCAGAGTATGGTTAAACTCCAAAAAAGTTAAAATGCTCATGTACCCACATATTGTTGAAAGTAGAATATGACTTCTTATTGAGTCATTTCAGTCATATCCAAATGAAGACTCTATTTTGAAGTTTTCTTCCCAATGATACTGGAGTAGTTTGTCTTTTCGTTCTTCATTTCATTTTACAGCAAACTAGGTTAAGTGAATTGTCTTGAGGTCAGAATTGAACTCACAAGGATGAATCTTCCTGATTTCAAGCCCCAATGCTCTATTCATCATGCCACCTAGCTGCCCATGTCTTGTATCTTTTTCAACTCTAATGAGTATGTACCCTGGCATTTTTCTGGAATGAAAAACTCACTTTTAGATTCAGAGCTTTCCAAGGTTAGCCATACAAGCTTTGAAAGTGATCCACAGAAAGAATTGGTGGTGCTGAAAGTTGATTGAACAATACCATTTAAAATTTTTTTGTGTTTTTTTTCTTTTGTTATATTTTCTCTTTTATACCATGACTAGTAGAAATGTTTTCAACATAATCTTTTTTTTTGAATTGAATCTTTTTTTTCTTTTCTCGGATACATTTTATTATGAAGGGCCTACCCTACCACTAAAAATTTATTTATATCAAAATTGAGAATCTTAAAAAAACAAATGTTGAATATGTAATTGTAAAAAATAAAATACTATTTATAATAAGAAAAAAAAGGTGACTCAATTGCAAGAAACCCAGGACAGTTAAGATATTTCATGAGCTAATTCCAACTGTAAACACAAATACTTATGAAATACAGAAAGATCTTGGTCAAAACAATCATTTTCACTAAAGGAATCCAATTTCTTTCCAATACTATTAATTTTCTTCCCAGGGCCCTTTATCAAATAAAAAGAAACCATGCTTCTGAACTGGTCCTTGTGCCAAAACTATTTTTATTGCTGAAAAAAATATGTTTTTAATGTAATTCCTTGTTAATGACATCCAGGAATGCCTTTTTGCCTTGCAATGTAAAATATTTCTTCTACCTACTTTTTTGGAATCCTCAAAGATCACCCAGAAAAAAGCAATCCTAACATTAAGAAACCATTAAAGAGCTTTCCTTGTGTTTCTTTTAACTCTTCTAACAGGAGATATGAAAAGCACCCTTGGTCTTAGGAGAGACCACAAAATTCGTTTATTTCTCCTTTTTAAGGAACCTGCTGATCTACTGACACTTATATTTGGCCTTTTTGGAGGAGGAAGAAAATCACAATCTGCTGAATTTTCTGTACTCTTTGTCAATTCCCTCTTGGATAACTTGGACTTATCTTGTTGGGGAGGAACAATGTTGTTTCTACTAACCCACTTATGTTTCTTTTTTATCATTCTAGTGGTGTCTGTATCCTGACATTCTATCTCTAAATCATTAGTTCTACTTAACTGTAATTCCTTCAAATTAATCATTTCTGAAGAAACCTTTGAGGATACCTGTGGAGAAATGTGGTTGCTTCCATTAACAACTTGCTTCTTTTGCTTTGTGACCAATTTAAGAGTACCTGTGTCATTACTTTCTGACTTTGGAGAAACAACAGGATGTGCTGGCACTCCTTTCACAGAGGGAGTTTCTATAGAAGCCTTCTGAAGAGTGGTATACAAGTTTTTCTTTTGTCCTGTGGTCTCTATCTTCTTACAAGCATCTTTTTTTCTGCTTTTGCAGAGGGCTGGCATCACTTCAAGGTCTGTCAATCCATGTTTTTTTCCATTCTTTTGGATCTCTGCTACATCATTTTCACTTGGCTCCTGGAAACCATCTGTTACTTCTATGGCTTTTGGTCCTTGACCCTTTTTTCTTTTACCCAGTCTCCCTGAACTGATGTTTTGAGGATTTAAGGGAATAGCTGTATCAGACATATCTATCTCATATAGAAAAGAATCAGTACTCAAATTCTTCCTTTGATTCTTCTCCTTTCTCTTCACAGTTTTTGACCTATCTTTCTCAGAAGTCACAGCTGCCTCTATATTCTGCTTTTTATCTTTTCCCCCTGTAACAATGACAAGAAAGACAAAATTATTTCTAGTGGTTATACCCCATTGCATAGCAATAACTATTTCTCTGTTGGCTCCAAATCATTAGAAGGCAGTGTGAATGGATGAAAAAACATTTATTAAACACTTTGTACATGCTAAGTACTGAGAATATCAATAGCAAACAATCCCTGCTTTCAAAGTGTTCACATTCTCACTAAAGGAGACAGAATTCCTTAGCTCAAAAGTCCAAAGGATGAAGGAAGAGGGAGGCCTCCAAGGAAGGGAAGTCTTTTTTAACTGAAGCACTTGAGGAGAAGTGACAGGGCATGACCATACAACTCATGAGATTCAAGGGCGGACCTTCTTGACTTCAAGAAGAATATTCTATCAACTACCCCAGAGCAGTCAAACATGAGGCCCCTGGAACCTATGAAGCCCACAATACTCCTGAATGGGCCCAAATCAGGATAAAACGTAATTGGGAAATAATTAACCAAATAAAAATAAAATAAAACATAGATAATATTATATTTTAAAACTAAGTCATTATGTGGCCCAAAGGGATCATATGTACAGGCTAGTAGCCCAAATTTCTACTTGACTTTGGCATTACTGATCCACACCAAATTCAACTTGAGAAGGAAGTTTGTTAGTGATGCAGCTAAGGTTCCAAAGTCCCAATGAAAAGATGAGGACAAAGTTGAGCTGGATAGCAAGGGCACATGGGGAAATGGAACGTAGTGCTCTTATTCTATTAAGGAAATAACCTTGTTTTAATTAAGTTCCCCAAGTATCATGATGGGGAAAGTTTTAAGTGTTTCTTAGTAGCATAAAACTGCTCTAAGACTTTTGGGACACTTTGTATGCATATTCAGGATTCTGCTATTGTTAGGCTACTGTGAATTTGGTTACTAAGAATTTCTTCTTCACTGAGGTAAATGAAATGATAATTTAAATGTTCAAGGTCATGCTTCAAAACTAAAGACATGGAAGCACTGTGGTAATCAATTAACCCAGAAGGCCAGCTTAATCACAACTTTCTAATCCACATTATCATATCTATAATCAATAAACTCTTGCTAATCCACATTACCACACATATATATATAAATAAAACCAATGAGAAAAATTTTATATTAGTCACCTCAACCCTCATTTGCTACTCTTTTGAACCTTGATTATAATTTTCCTGTAGCCCTTCCCTATAAACTTAATATTTCACTACCTAATGAGTTTTAATAGCATTTGTAAATTCAGAGATTCTAGTGAGCAATTCATCAGCTGTCAATATCAAGGAAATAAAAGATATAATTCTCCATAACTCTCCAAATACATACAAGATTTTCAAAGTCTAAGAAAGACTTTGACAATGAAATCTTAGATAAATTGAACAGCTTGTCACAAAACTTTGAATTGACTTCCTACCTTTCTTTTTTTGCCCTTTTGATTTTGGCAAACAAGTCTTCTTTTGCTGAAGCTTGTTTCTGTTCAATTTTTTACTCCCAGGAAGGCCATCTTGAGGGAATATGCCTGTTAGATCAAAAGTCAAGTTCAATAGATTGTTTTTGACTAATCACCTGATCTAACCCATCTTAACTTAAAACTTACCTTCTACATAATTATTTCCTATAATCAAAGGAAGGAATCTCTCTTATTAAAAAGACATTATTCGAGGGCAGCTAGATGGTACAGTGGATAGAACACCAACCCTGGAGTCAAGAGGATCTGAGTTCAAATTTGGTCTCAGACAATTAATAACTACCAAGCTGTGTGACCTTGGGTAAGTGAACTAACCCCAATACCTAGCCAAAAAAAAAAACCCAAAACAAAAAAAGACAATAATTATTCTAAGACAAGTAATAGAACACCATTTACCAGCTATATGACATCACAGCTGAAAGAAAACAGTTTGAGTTGTTTTTCCAAGTACAACAATTTCAGGTCCGTACTTGGGATATTTAATATATAAACAAATATTTATACTCATCTCCAAAATCTATGCCAAGATAGGTCAATTAGAATTGGAACAATATTTTCATAAATTGGCATATCTGAGGCATTGAAAAAATTTATCTATAACATACATTGTTTTTAAAAGCTTAGTGTCAGGGTGGCTAGGTGGCACAGTGAAATACAACACCAGCCCTGGAGTCAGGAGTACCTGGGTTCAAATCTGGCCTCAGACACTTCATAACTATCTAGCTGTGCGGCCTCAGGCAAGTAACTTAACCTTACTGCCTTGCAAAAACAAAAACAAAACAAACAAACAAACAAAAAAAAAGCTCAGTGTCTTGGAGCAATTAGGTGTCTTGGTGGACAAAGCAAAGGCCCTTAGAATCAGGAGGCCCTGAGTTCAAACCCAGCCTCAGATACTTAATAATTCCCTATCTGCATGATCTTGGGCAAGTCATTTAGCCCCATTGCCTTGCAAAAATTATATAAAAAAAAAAAGCTCAGTGTCTTAAAAAATAATCCAGAGGCACCTACCTACACCTTAGCAATAAAACCATTAGGTTCCTTTTTCTAATATAGAAAAACTTCATCTTCATAGTGGTATTTTAAAAAAATTTTTATAAATATGATTATAAACACTATTACATTGTTGGTGGAGCTATGAACTCATCCAACCTTTCTGGAGAGAAATTTGGAACTATGCCCAAAGGGCAACAAAAATGTGCATATCCTTTGATCCAGCAATACCACTAGTGGGTCTATACCCCGAAGAGATGATGAAAAAGGGTAAAAACATCACTTGTACAAAAATATTCATAGCAGCCCTGTTTGTGGTGGCAAAGAACTGGAAATCAAGTAAATGTCCTTCAACTGGGGAATGGCTTAGCAAACTGTGGTATATGTATGTCATGGAACACTACTGTTCTATTAGAAACCAGGAAGGGGGATGGCTAGGTGGCGTAGTGGATAAAGCACCAGCCTTGGAGTCAGGAGTACCTGGGTTCAAATCCGGTCTCAGACACTTAATAATTACCTAGCTGTGTGGCCTTGGGCAAGCCATTTAACCCCACTATCTTGCAAAAAAAAAAAAAAACCTAAAAAAAACAACTACAAAAATTTGAAAATGTGATTATAAAAAAATCAAATACTTAATAAACAAGGGGAAAATCTCACATAAAACCCTAAGCCATGAAAAAGCCAGAATGAAACTAACAAATAAAGAAAATGCTTTGTTCAGCATCTCATTCAAGCATTGTTCAAAATTTCAATACTTATGATACTTTTTTTGATTAGCTGCATGAAATGTCAATAGTTTGAGTTGTATGGATTTCACTATCACAACAAAAGATTTTTTTCCTACTTCTTAAATTCTCCTCTTATACTTTTTTGTGGCTTTATAATATTCCAATTCAATAATCAATCTTAGTTCTTTTATCTACTGTCCACTTACTGCATGTATAAGCTGCTTTCAATATAACAGAAGCAACTATGAATATTTTGATAAGGTAGGTTGTTTTCATATGTTTATTGTTGTTTTTTGGAGGTTGCTCAAAATTCCATTCAGTGAAATCAATGAGTTTTAAAAAGTATGACAGGTTTTGTAACTTATTGCATAAATCTTATACTGACCACCACAATAACTGACATCAGTCTGCAGTTTGCATGTTCTTTTACTCAGATAGTCACCAAGCACTTATTAAAATAAATGACCACTTTGCCCCAGGTCCTAGGCTAAGATCAGAAAACACAAAGACAAAGAACAGTCCAAGCTTTCATGAAGTATACATAATAATGGGAGAAATAACATGAAATTAAGAAGGTATATGCACATACAGACATGCAGAAAGAAAGAGATAAAGATAATTTGAAACAGGAAGGAATTGGCAGTTGGAGTCTCTTGCAGAAGGTTAGATGAATTGAGCCAAGGTAACTAGGAGGTGGGAGGTGAATGGGCAAAGTATTCCAGACATAGTGCATGGTGAGATATGGAAATGTGAGACATAGGGTCATTTTGAAGGAACAGCAAGTAGGACAGATGTTATTGGTGAGCGTGACTCAGGTCAATGCCCCATTAGTTCAGATTCAAGTCCAAAATTGTCAATGAAAAGAGGCTTATTTAAGCTACAGCATAAAAAAAGATATTAAGTTAGAACAAGATACCCCTGATTCCATGTGGAAATGCACAGAACCAGCACAATAGGTTGTGGTGACATATGGCCAGTGATCATCCATCAAACATGAACTGCTGACTCCATAATAGTGGGCCTGTTTAATGTCACTATAGCCAGAAATAATATCAAGAAGTTGTATCAATAGAGATATCACTTGAGCTTTGGCCCTTGAACCAATCAAGTCACAGGGATGGCTATGTCTCCTTTCAGGAAATAAACTAACCTAAGTCATGTTAAGGAAGGGAAAGTAGGAGAAGGAATCCTGGTAGTAATGATCCTATCAAACCAAGGTAATCAGAAAGTATTGGGGGGGGGAGAGTAAGATCTAAGAGGACTGGGACTACAGGAAATCATGGGTGGCCAGATTTTAGAGAAGCATGTAAAGAATTACATGAACTGATGCTGAAGAGAGCAGAACCAAGTATACACATTAATAGCAACATCATGATTATGACATTAAGTCAAATGGGTATGGCATTTAATCTTTTTCAATCTCAGTTTCTTCATTTGTAAAATAGCAGCCACTTCACAGGGTTGTTGTATCAAAGGAGATAACATGTAAAACACTTTACAAACCTTAAATCACTATTATGAGTGTATAGAAGGGACAGTCACCACAATACCAGTGAAAAGTAGCCAGACCAAGTTCTTTTCTAAAACCAAATTATTGTCTCCAGTTTGTTCTAATTAATATTTTGCTTTTAAAACAAATTCTGGATAGATATTCAAGTCTAAAATAATACCAACACACAAACCCATATCCAGAGAAGGGTATGGCCCCTTTATAGGCCCCAGAGAAACAAGTAATAAGGAAATTCTCAAAGTTAAATAGGTAGTGAAATGTGTCAGGCAAACTCTAATGTTTACTCTCATCTCTCTCAAAACCTAAACAAGTAATTTTCTCACTATCAATGGATTTCACATTACATTAGTATCTTGACTTAGAAATGAGAACCAATGGAAATGCCTATCTAAAGGACAAGCCCAAAATATTCTTTGTAATCATCCTTCCACTTACACCTCACCTTTACTCGTCTCTTTCCTGTTTCTGACCAACTAGTTTGCAATATATGTTATCTTATACAAGAGACAAAGTGAAAGGATGAGTGATCCCAAGAACTTAAAAAAAAATTATCATCTTTATTTACAAAGGTTTATATTTACAAAGGGTTAGTAGTGTCGGCCATGGAGAATAGCATACCATTACTCAGATACTAGAAACATGCCTCTTCTTCTACCTGAAGTGTTACTAAATACTTCTGCAAAGTAAAAAGTGCAAACTTTTTTCCACTAAGGATCAATATATAAAGAGCAGCAGTAACCCTTTTCAAAGAAGGGAACTGCTACCTCTGTACAATTTAATTGTTACCTTCAGCAAGGCTCTGGAATCTGAAAAAGGAAAAAAAAAGACATTACTTCAGAATACTGAAAAGGCACTACATTCTCACATTAAGACAGCAAAAAGAAAAAACCTCTAGCCAGACAGACTTTCCTAAAATTCTCATTATTTAACTATATTGCCAATGGGGGAAATAGTCAAAAATATGAAGTTTTGTTTCAATAAGCAATTAAAAAAATTTTCTTAAGAGTCTGAAATCTTCCTATCTTACTCAGGTTAGAAATGCAGTGAATGGCCTGACTCAATCCCATTGTGATCAGCATGTAAACTTTTTTAACCTAAATCAGTTTATCCCTCCTCCTTGGTCATCTCTCTCTTCTCCCCAACTCAAACCCCACTCTTTATCATATGATTCAAGACTTAGTTCAGATACCCAAATTTGCTTTAGCCCTAGCTCAGAACTCCCAAGTGATCCCCCAGTAGCAGAAATCATGGACATCAGTCAACTTAATCAAGCACTAAGCTCTATCCAGCCAAACTGGCCTTCATATTGTTCCCTTTTCCATCTCCTAGAATCATGCCTTTGAACAAATTAGCCAGCATAACTGCAATTCTCTCCCTCCTCTACTTGTCTGTTCAAATTCTAGCTCAATGCAGGGGTCAATTCAACTGCCTTCTGCTTCGAGAAGCATTTCTTACTTCCTCACTGGTTAGTAACTCCTTCCCTCAATTCACTGGGAATTTATTTGGTATATAATCTGTATTTTCTTATCTGTAACTATGTTTTAAAGCCCACATAAAATGTTTATTTATGAATATATGTTTTCTGACTGAAAAAGACAAACAAAAAGACAAACTGATCAATCTATTAGGAGTCACTGGTATAATGAGATGGATGAACGAATGCATGGGAGTAGATGAGATGACATATAAAGAGCAGTGCTAAGGACATAGACCTGGGATAAACCCATATATAGGAGATAGAAGATGATCCAGGAAAGAAGACTGAGAAGGAGCAGCAGGAAAAGAAGAAAATAGTGTCACAAGTTCCTGAAGCTGCTGGAAGTATGTGAAGGATAAGAACTAAAGAGCTCCTCAGTAAAGAGACTAGCTTTGGTGCAAATTTGCAAAAGAATACACAACCTCTAAAAAGTGAACATGCTGAATGAAATATTTTAGTAGGTTAGATATCTCAGAGATATATCACTACAGAGATACAGAAGCTTTTCATAAGATTAAAGAGAATGGCTCCCAAAGTTTCTGGATAGTCAGGAAGTTTGCAGAGAAGAGCAAAAATAACCACCAAATATTATTCTTTGGCATGGAAATGAACTGGAAAGCGGGGACGTAGCCATAGACAAACACAATATATGTTATTGAAGTAGAGCTTTGTTCTGTTAAGAAACCCCATTTCAAGAAACATTGTTTCTAAAAGTACTTACTTTCTGACCAGTTTGTAGAGACGTTTCCTATTCAAGGAAGGAGTGCTTTGCCTGCTAGCCATTTCAAACAACCTATCAGCAATTTCCTCATAGTTAAACTTTAAAAAAAACAAAAACAAAAATTATTTCACTTAAAACAAGTCAGTTTTTTTCTGGGTCCTTCTAGTGTGAAACTACATAATGTGAAATGAACTACTTATATATAGCACACTGGGAGCTTTATTACTGTGCATAGCAATAAGATCCAAAAATACTACTAGTAGGTCTATACCACAAAGATTAAAAAGAACAAGAAAGACCCTTATGTATAAAATATGTACAATAGTTCTTTTTATAGTAGCAAAAAACTGAAAATGAAGGAGTTACCCATGTACTAGGAAACTGCTAAACAAATAAGATATAGAAATAAAATAGAATATGACTGTCCCATAAAAAACGAGAATGAGCTTTACAGTATTTCAACTAATATAGCATAAAGTCAGTAGAACCAGGAGAATAATTTACATAACAGCTTTTTATAAAAAAAAATAACTACCTTCTGACAGAAAAAATGACAAACTCAAGAAGGAGGAGACATTTCTGGACATTGACAACATGAGAATTTGGTTGCTAGACCAAATGTGCTAGACAGTATGTGCTAATAGGAGTTTTCTTTTTTAATGCTTTGGGGAGAGAGGGAGACGTGAAGAGATCAAAGCTAACTAAAAATTATCAAAATTAATTTTTTTAAAAATAGTGAACAGTCAATTTCACAAATTTGGTTTGGTCACTTATGTCAACTTCTTTGGAAAACTTCTGATTCATGTGCATAGATTAGCATGCTAAGTCATTTCAGAGGGTATGTTCACCTACTACTCCCTGATGAAGGGCAAATCTTCCATTACCCTTCTTGATAGAAGGGCAAGCACTGTCTTCTGCAAGAAACAAAAGTTTTGTGAGACCTACTCAGAGTATTCTTCCTTTTCTTACACTCACTCATCGAAAATTCTTGCAACTGACCATTCTTTCCCTAATCAAAACATTTCAGTGACTATTTCTAAAGAAAGAGTAATTCCATCTTTAACTAGACAAACACTAAAAAGGGATCTAGCATATGTGGCTAAGTCCTAGCTATTTCCATTCTTTGGAAAAAGAAGTAGGCAAAAGTATGCCAATATCTATGACCTAGAAAGTTCTACAGAAACTTGATTTCAGGACAAAGGAATCCCATTTTATGTGATTAAATAATAAGGACCCCCTACAATGCAGTATTTTAAACATAAGGATCTCTGCCTGAGCAAAAATAACCACCAAATGTTCTTTGGTGTGGAAATGAACTGTAAAGATGGGGAGGCAGCCACAGACAAACATAATATATGCTACTGAAGAAGAGCTTTGTTTTGTTAAGAAACCCCATTTCAACTAACACAGGGAGGGGGATAGAAATTCCTCCAGGATGTGAACTACTTTGATCATGGTATTATTCCAAATACTGAGACAGGATCACCTTGGGGAATCAGAAGGAATGAGACTTTTTGTTTGGATCACAGATTTAAAATTGGAAAGAGTTTGAGAGTTCATCTAGTTCTAATTATCATGTTCCATAAGGAAAAATAAGATCCAGAAAGCTTTCCTATGTTCTAAAGTCAAAATCAATGGACTTGGATTCAAATTTAGCTTTTCTGAATCCAAGTCCTCTGATTCAATAGGATCTCTTTACATATCAGTTTGAAACACGATCCTAAGGATGGGAGAAAAATGAGGGTGTGATTAAGAAAGAGAACAACTACCCTTGAGGTAGCCTCAAGAGCCCAAGGCAGGAGAATGGAATACAGAAAGGTGGTAAGAGAGGATAAAAAACCCAAAATTTTTCCGAGTTTTAATTTTGCCTCGAGACCATGATAGCAGAATTCACCTCTGTGGTATAACTAAAAATTACATAATAGTCCATATAGTCCATGTTATTATCTCCAGTCTGTTCCAATTAATCTGCTTTCTCTCTCTCTCTCTCTCTCTCTCTCTCTCTCTCTCTCTCTCTCTCTCTGTCTCGAGGCAAAGGATTTTGTTCTTGGCAACTGTCTCAGCAATACAACCTTACAGTTCAAATGCTGACCCTCTCAATATGTACCTGAAGGACATACTCGATGTTTTCCTCGTCATTACCCTGACTTTTCACTTTCGGCCTTTCTTCGCTTGAGGAAGAATCCTTAGCTTTTTTTCCTGTAAAATAGATACATATGTCCTCAACAATGGTTTACTGAAAGTCTATTAATTACAGTACACTACCTATGAAAACATATCCTGATAACTGTACAAAGGCAGTAAATAAATGTCAAACAAACAGTAAAGATTATAAGACTTTCAGAGAGGAGAAATTACTAGCATCTAGGTTGGTATACCAGAGGAAGGCTTTATGAATATGCAAGTTGTCTTAAGGCTTTTTACAAGTGAAATTCAAATAGGAGGCTAAGGGGAAAAATAGGAAATTAGGACAAGGCAGGTAAAGGGAAAAGTTGGGAACCAGATATTGAAGAAAGATAAAAAAAACATCCTAAGGAGACTCAAGTAGGTTAATACTTCTGGATCAAAGGCTGCTCATATGGATCAATGGTCAAAAAAAGTTGAAAAGACAGGCTGTGTGACTGGGATTGATTAGGGTTACTAATACTAAATTAAGGTATTTTTAACGTATTAGGAGGCT
Source organism: Macrotis lagotis (assembly GCF_037893015.1). Taxonomy (NCBI): domain Eukaryota; kingdom Metazoa; phylum Chordata; class Mammalia; order Peramelemorphia; family Peramelidae; genus Macrotis; species Macrotis lagotis. Next base: position 495,700,653 of record NC_133658.1, read on the forward strand.
CAGGTTCAATTTCTGAATGAGCAAATGACAAGGTTAAAACTATTTTGGAAAGATAAGTTTGAAGTCGGACTAACAGCAAGCAATAATATAAAGTTTTAAGATTTGCAAAATATTTTAAGTGTTATTTCATTTGATCCCCACAACAATTGTGTGAGGAAGGTGCTGTTAGCCCTGTTTTATAAATAAAGAAATCAAGGCTAAGGGCAAATGACTTATCCAACACCACACAATTGCAGAGTGTCTGAGGCAAAATTCAAATTCAGATCCTCCTTACTACAAATACAATCCTTTATCCCAATCACTTCAATCAAGTCTCCCCTCCTGCATACTCCAGAGTTTATTGGACCTCTGTGCCTGGATGAGCCACAGATTCAACATATCCAAATTAAATCAGCTGAGTCATCTAATTTCCAAATTTTACTATTTTTGACTCTTTCTTCTTCCTTATATCCAAAGCTAGCTAGTTGCCAAGCCCTTGCAATTTTGTCTCCACATCTCACAGCTATGCCCTTCTTTCCATTTACACAATCCCCACTCTAATTCAAGTCCTTCACATTTCTTAATTGGCATATTATAAGAGCTCTCTGGTCTTCCTTAAGTCTCTCCTTTCTAATATATCATTTTTCACAGCACCTAAAATAATCCTTTTAAGTCAAAAGGGCTGATAATGTAGCTGCCCTGTCCTGATTTAAAAAAAAAATCTCCATGGATTCCTCAAGTCTATAGCCTAACATTTAAGGCCTTCCACAATCTGTCTCTAAGCTACTTTTCTGAACTTATATTACTTTATTTTTCCCTTTATAAACTGTGCATTTTTTAAAATTTAAGTACTTCTTATTGCAAGCTTGCTATTGTCTACACAAAGGGTCTATAATTTTTCTGTATCATGGACCACTTTGGCAGTGTGCTGAAGCCTAAAAACTCTTTCTTAGAATATTTTAAAATGCATAATGTAAAATAAATAGGATGATAAGGGAAAGAAATGATATTGAAGTAATATAATACAATAAACATTTATTAAGGTGCCTGGCACTACGCTAAGCACTGGAATTATAAGACTAACTAGGTATAGATTTACTATAATCTAGTCAAAATCAAGTCTAAGTATCTGAGGCAGGCAGGTCTTTTTTTTAATAAGGCAGTGGGGTTAAATGACTTGCCCAAGGTCACACAGCTAGGTAATTATTAAGTGTCTGAGGCTGGATTTGAACTCAGGTACTCCTGACTCCAGGACCAGTGTTCTATCCACTGTGCAATCTAGCTGTCCTCCAGGTCTTTTCATTACAATAAGAGAATTAAACTCAAAGCCCAGTTCCTTGCTCTCCTAACAGTGCATCCAAATGTGCCTTTATCAAGGCAAGACAAACTAAGCCAGAAGTCCATGACAATTCTAAGAATATTCCTAGTTCAAGAGGCACAGCAAACTGAGAAAAATGACAAAAGATGGGAATGACAATGTTTCAGGGGTTATGCATTCTGAGGAATATTAGTAGGATGGTAGTGGGGATGTGAATCAAAACAGACATTTTAGAAAGCAATTTGTAATAATATAAATTAAGAAATTAACATGACAAATGTGATAAATATAGAGAAACATGAAAAGAACGCAAGCTGATAAAGAATGAAGTTATCAGAGCCAAGAAAGCACAATGACTATACCAATGAAAAATGGAAAGACCCACCATAAAACAACTGAAGGTGAATATTGCAAAATTACAAAGAACAAGTGCTTTCCCAAAAAGATATGGAAAACAAAACCACTATCACTACTCCTTCTAGGCAGAAGGGGTAAATCTACAGGTACAGAATATTTTGTATATTTTCCTATTTGGAGGATATATTGATCAGTTTTACTAATTGTTTTTCTCTCTTTTTTTTTAATTATTCTTTGTCGGAGCAGGTAGGTGGCACAGTGGACAGAGCACCGGCCCTGGAGTCAGGTTCAAATCCAGTCTCAGATACTTAATAATTACCTAGCTGTGTGGCCTTGGACAAGCCATTTAACCCAATTTGCCTTGCAAAGAAAAAAAACCTAAAATTATTCTTTGTCATATGATATGGCTCTGTAGAAGGAAGAGAAAACTTAAGCAATGTAAACACAAAAGTAGCAAAAAAAATTTATTTTAATCTATATGCATCTACAAAGAGAAAGATTGAGAGCCAGAGTTTTAAATTCTTTCCAGTGGTTTACCTTTCTTTTGCTTCCTAGGTAATCTTATGGATGTTATATCATCTGATTCAGCTTCAGATAGTTCACTGTCCTCTTGGTTTGCATTTAGTTCTCTTATTAAATCTTCAATGGCAAAGGGAGCTTGTTCCAAAATTGCTTCAAAGATGCCTCCGATTATATTATATAGCAAAGTAGAACTAGAGAGTAGTAACATGAACTATAAATGAGAAGCTTAAATATGGTTACAACTGTTTAAACTTTTGCTTTAAACCCAAATAACCGCACAACTCAAAGAAGTCTTATTATTTTCTACATTAGTGTATTCCCTCGCAAATGACCATTACTTTTTTCTTCCTAAAATGAATAATTATTTCAGAAAAACAGGCATCCTGAATGGTTCAAGTAACCAAAAGAATAGTCAAACCCAAAAAAGACATTATATAAACTTACTCTTTTGTCCTAGCTGCAATTTTGCAGAATGGAACAATAAACTTCAAGTTTTGATCAGCAGTAAGCTATTTAAGAAAGATAATAAAAAGAAGTTTAAGTTTAAAAGTCAGAAGAGATCATTCCCTAGTACCAAGGCTCATACCCAGATTCTCCTTACCTCTTTTGCTCCTACTTTAGTCAGTTCTTCCAAGTATATATCAATGAAATGGGACTTTACTCCACAAGGTGCCTGACTGTCTGGGTGAAAAATTTCTTTCATTAGGATATCCAGAAGTAGTTCAACCTGACTAAGGAGGCAGAGGGAGGGTGATAGAGAAAAGGCAACCAGTTACTAGAATTAAAAATTGAATTACTCTTTCCTTGCATTTAAGTCATGTCAGTTGAACAAGAAAAAAATTATTCAAATAAAACTCAAAGACAAGCATTTAAAAACACTATTTAAAAAAAGCAAAATTTAAACAAAAAAAAAATTCTAAAGACCAGAACAGGAAAACTAATTAAAAGGTGCATGAATTAAATTTCTTATTTCCACTTTATTATAAAGAGACATATTAATTTAACATCGTATCTAATAATTATAGATAGCAGAGTACCATAGTCATTCTATGAAATCCAAGATGATGGTATTGCCTGAGTTTCCCTCAACTCATACTTTAAGGTTTGCAAACTCCTTTTCACATAATAACCAATGAAGTAAACATATTAGACACATAAGAAAATAAAATTCTATCCCACCTTTGTTCTAAGATTTAAAAATTTAGAAAATGCAAAAATAACACTTAAGCATAAATATTTATCTAAATCATTGCTCATACTTTCTTGATGATAGTCTTAAAATACAGTAGAAGTATAAATGGCAATAAACAACTTACTAAATGCATAAAAATATGCCATCTTTTTGATGAACTATTCCCTGATTCTCTAAGCTGAAAGTGTTCAATTTCTTCTCAAATGTTTCCAGAGTATTTTGTCTGATAGAGCAGTTAGACTAGGGAACAGATTATCAGTCCTTGGAGTAAGGAAGACTTATCTCCTGAATTCAGATCTGGACTTAGATTCCTATTAGCTATGTGACCCAGAGCAAGTCATTTCATCCTGTTTGCCTCAGTTTCCTCATCTGTAAAATGAGCTAATGAAATGGCAAATCACTTTAGGATCTATGACAAGAAAACCCCAAATGGGATCACAAAGCATCAGATGCAACTGAAAAAGTGACTGAACACACTTTGTCTGATTCTCTCCTTAGTCTCCATCACAGCCAACCTTGTACAAAATGGTGTATTAATTACGATGATCAATGATATTTGTTATTGTTTCATTTTGTGATAGCAATGAATGCTTATGCAAGGGTGACTTTACCAATTCAAAACTGACTCAGAAGTCTGAAGGTTAAACCAAATGGATCTAGATTGAGCTATAATCCCGCCTTTAATTAAGTCAGTTTAGATCAGGATTTTGTGCCATAAATGTTTCATTTTAACCCCTTTATTCTACTTTTTAAGACAGAAGTTCTTAAATAGGACATTTTCAAAGATTAGAGATAGCCTATGTTTAGAGAAGTTAGAGATATTGCAGTAGCTTTTAGCATAGATAAGTCAAGCTTTTCAAAGATTATTCAAGTCCAAGATGAAACAGATGAAACAAAGTATAACAGAAAGTATGGTGAAAAAAGACACACACACACACACACACACACACACACACACACACACACAGAAAAAAGAAAAATACAAAAAAATGAAAAACTAATAAAAGACTGCTTTTAACACTGACAAAAGACAGGCATATGAACTCATTAGGAAAAATATGTCTTTGAATTCTCTTAATTAGATATGGCAAGTCACTTCATCTTTTTGTACTCCCAGTTTCCCCATGTTCAAAATGCAAGTTTTTACTACCTGACTTAATTGGTTATATGAAATAAAAAATTCTTAGTTCTTTACAGTATAACATTAAAGAATGAATCTTTCCTATTATTCACTAACAATTAAGTCAAAAATTTTTAAATTTACTGAGTCTACTGGTAGATACTGTGGGAAATACAAAAATGAACAATGTGTTCCACACTCTCAAATAATTGATGGTAAGGATCAGCTACATTTATAAGATTCAAAGGAGAAACAGATCTACATACAAATAACATTATAATGCCTAATACTTAGTTATAGGAAATGCAATAGCCTGTCTGCTGCTACATCACTGCTATTTAGCGCCACCATGAGGAGAATGGCAGAGAGGAAAGATATAATTTAGCTAACTTCCCTCAGCAGGGATCAATTTATACTGTTGTTGCACTTCACAGCCAACAGCTATGGACACATAGGGGCTTTCAATCTCAAATTCCAACACTACCAAGCTAATTTGGGGAGTAAGGTGATTAACAGCTGAGGAAGATGAGAGCAAGCAAGACAGACTATGAAAAGAGAAATTCAATAAACAAGTATATGAAAATTTGAATTTTTACAAATAAAACCTGAAGTAGGCTCATAAGGTTATTATCAGCTAATGTTTATATAGTACTTTAACGATTGCAAAGGATTTTACACCTATTATGTCTTATTTGATCCTCACAAAAATTCTATAAGGTAGACATTATCTCCATTTTATAGATGATGAAAATGAGGCTCAGGAAGGTTAAATGACTTGCTCTTGGTGATTAGAAATAAGATTCAAACCCAGATCTTTAATGACCATTCATCTCTCTCCAATTCCTCTCACTGCCTAACATGTTATTATATATTATCGAAAGGTTTTTTAATAGGTCAATCATCTAATTCACTTAACAAAAGTCTGAATTATTTGCTGAACACTGAATGCATGTTTGCTTCTAATTCTTAAGTATTTTCTCTAAAAATTAATTTTTACTGATATATTTTAACATGACCAAAATTTCTGCCAATATCCCTGTCCTTTTCCCTCCCAAAGACAGCCTATGTTACAAGTAATATTTTTAAAATAAAAATAACCAAAACTGATCATTACTCTTTGCAATTTTGCAACATTCCCTTTTGATTTTTATGATTGACAGTTTTTTCATTTACATTATTGTATGTATCACTGTGTACACTGTTTTCCTGACTGCAACAGATCATAGATCTATGCTTCTCTATAGTCATAATATTGTTTCTTATAGCATAGAAATATTCAGTAACATTCATGTACCACATTTATTTAGCTATTCCATAATCTATACAACCTTGTAGCATATTATAAAGAAAACAAAACCAACATCCAGTCCTGAATCCAAACTCTTTCCTCTTTATGTGGGCCAGTCATTACACTACCTGAGTTTCATTTTCCTGATCTACAATATGGTAGTTTTTTACTACCTGTTTCACAGGCAATTGAGAGGAAAATGCTTTTTAAAACTTTAGGAATGAAAGAAAAAATATCATAATTTTGATTTGACTAGTCCATGTTTTCCTAAAAATATTTCAGATCATGCAACCCAAAATTCACACCCAATTTATGATCCCACCTATCTTTAAAATAAACAAAGAAACTGTTCTTTAAACAAAAACAACTTTTTAAACTCTAAATTAGGCAAAGTCATAAAATGAATACTTTGGATGTAGATCATAATGTTGACATCAATACTGACCTTTCTTCCCATTCATTTCTTTTTAATACCTCGAAGGACTGGTTCAGAAGCAGGCGCATTAGCTTTGATAAAAAAAAAAAAGAATTAGTAAAAGAGAAAAATAAAACATAACCTTATCACAAAAAAAAAGTAGGATATCTGATAGATTCCAATCTTCCTAGTATTTAAAGTTCATGCTTATGAACATTTTTTTAAAAAAATTTATTTAAGGCAATGAGGTTAAGAGTGACTTGCCCAAGGTCACACAGCTAGGCAATTATTAAATGCCATAGTCTGGATTTCAATTCAGGTCCTCCTGACTCCAAGGCCATTACTCTATCCACTGCACCACCTAGCTGTCCCCTGGCTTATGAACTTTTAAAAGGTCATGGTCAGCTAGAAAAATCCTCCTTGAAACTAATATTGTAACTATGGCAACAAGTTATCAGTTTTCTTTTGGAAGAAAGGCTGACTCTTTTTAAAGTTTGGGAAAGAAACTTTTCATAAGCCTTTTTTTACCAAGTAACTCAAAATGAGATGTTTAGGCAGCTGTTTTCCTGACCAAGGTTCATACCTAGTAGCAGGATACTTAACCTGTTTCCAAAATTGCCTTTTACAATGAATTGCATTCACTTTTTTTTTTAAGGTTTTTGCAAGGCAATGGGGTTAAGTGGCTTGCCCAAGGCCACACAGCTACATAATTATTAAGTGTCTGAAGCTGGATTTGAAATCAAGTACTGCTGACTCCAGGGCTGGTGCTCTGTTCACTGCACCACCTAGCCACCCCTATGCATTCACTTTTATATTGCATGCTAGTGGCTTCTAGATTAGAGCTGAATACATCAATTTGGCCATCTCATTCTAGCAGGAAGCATTCAGTTTGTTTTCTTTTTTAAATTTGTTTTTATAATGCTTGTTGTTGGTTTCAGATAGACACTACTTATTATTCTGAGGAACAATCCATTTATTCCTACACTCTATAGTGTTTTTAGTAGGAATGGGTTTTGTATTTTGTCAAAAGCTTTTTCAGCATCCATTGATAATGATCATATGATTTCTGATAGGTTTGCTAATGATATAATTAATTATACTGATAGTTTTCCTAATACTAAACCGACCTTGATTTCCTAGGATAAATCCTAGTTGATCATAATGTATTATCCTAGTTATAACTTCTTGTAATTGTTTTGCTAAGATTTTATTTAAGATTTTTGCATCTATATATATATATATTCATCAGGGAGTCAGGTTTTGTTTCTCTGTTTTAACTCTTCCTGATTTAGGTATCAGCACCATATTGGTGTCATAGCAAGAGTTAGGCAGAGTTCCATCTTCACCTATTTTTCCAAAGTCTTTATATAGAGTTGGAACCAATTATTCCTTAAATGTTTGATTTCACTTGTGAATCCATCTGGCCCTGGAGATTTTTTTCTTAGGGAGTTTAATAAAGGCTTGTTGAATTTCTTTTTCCTCTTCATTTAATCTGGGCAACTTATAATTTTTGTAAATATTCATCAATTTCACTTAGATTGTCAAATTTATTGGCATAGAGTTGGGCAAATAATTCAGAATCATTATTTTAATTTCCTCCTCATTGGCGGTGAGTTCACCTTTTTCATTTATGATACTAGCAATTTGATTTTCTTCTTTGTTTTAAAATAAAATTCACCAGAATTTAATCAATTTTATTGGTTTTTTTTAGGGCAATCTGGGCCACTTAATACATTGTTGGTGGAGCTGTGAACTCATCCAACATTTCTGGAGAGCAGTCTGGAATTGTGCCCAAAGGGCAACAAAAATGTTCATACCCTTTGATCCAGCAACACCACTATTGGGTCTTTACCCTGAAGAGATAATGAAAAAAGGGTAAAATATCACTTGTACAAAAAATATTCATAGCAGCCTTGTTTGTGGTGGCAAAGAATTGGAAATCAAGTGAATGTCTTTAAATTGGGGAATGGCTTAACAAACTGTGGTATATGTATGCCATGGAACAGTAATGTTCTATTAGAAACCAGGAGGAATGGGAATTCAGGGAAGCCTGGAAAGATTTGCATGAACTGATGCTAGGTGAGATGAGCAGAACCAGAAAAACACTACATCCTAACAACAACATGGGGGCAATGATCAACCCTGATGGACTTGCTCATTCCATCAGTGCAACCATAAGGGACAATTTGGGGCTCTCTGCAATGGAAAATACCATCTGTACCCAGCTAAAGAATTGTGGAGTTTGAACAAAGACCAGACTATTACCTTCAAATAATGAAACAAAAATTATCTTATTATGTAATTTTGCTATCTCATACTTTATTTTTCTTCCTTAAGAATATGATTTCTCTCTCATCACATTCAACTGAGATCAATGTATACCATAGAAACAATGCAAAGACTAATAGAATACCTTCTGGGGGGGGGCGCGGAGGGGAAGGAAGAATAGGGGGAAAATTGTAAAACTCAAAATCTTTCTAAAAAAATTTCTTTTTATTCATTTTAAACTTAAATCCAAAAATGAAAAAAGAAATATATTCCATGTACACAGAAGAACACAAGAAAAAATTCAATATAAAATAATAAACTTCCATTTCAAGAAAACCAATATAAAAAATAATTCACATTGCTTACAAAACTACCCAGTTTTTGTTTGCTTTCTTCTAGGTTTTTTTTTTTGCTGTGCACTTTTTACTTTCTTTCTCCTTTCTTCCCCTTCCCTCTCTCACCCAGAGCAGGTTACACTTAAAAGTGTATACACATAAACACAAAGACATCTATAAACATATACACATATATACATATACACCCATATCCATATATGTAAGACCATAATATACATATTTTCACTTTTCATTTCTTTCTCTAGAAGTGGTTAGCATATTTCCTCATATGTCCAAGTCTTTCTAAATAAATAGCTCAGTTTTTCAACACAATCACATCCATAAAAATTTTTCCCTCAACTTTCTGCATTCCTTCTATTCTTGGCTACATTTGATTTTATTTACATAAGTAGTTTTTAACTTAAAATAATAGAAATTATCCATTTTATATGTCAATAATGCTGTCATCTTATAATACTATATGGTGTGATATTGTTGTATCTCCTTCCTTTTTATCTTTTACGTTTGATGTCTTTGAAATTTCCAACTGAAATAATTTTTTAGTAATTTAAGTGGTATAGAATAAAGAGATTAGTTAAGTAAGAAAATTTGAGTTTCAAATCAAAGGCAAAATAGCTATAGGCTATATCCCCTTTCCATTCTCAATCACTATTAAATTTAAATAATAAGTATAAGGCAGCAAAACTAGGAAACTAAACCTCTCTTTCTCTCCTACACAAACATGGGCACATATACTTACCATGTAGAACTTATCCAGGCGCAATCTGTCTATACCAATCCACTCACGGTTCATGGTTTGCCAAAAAGTCTGAACAAACAGGTGTTCTAGAGGAGAATAAAGATTTCTAAATCTTAACAATAATAACTATTAATACTCTGTAAAATAAGTGATAGAAAATACTTTGATTAATCATGACTTCAGAATAATTAAGGTGATACATGATTGAAGAATAGAACGCATTTTCAGAGATGGCCAATGTATTTATTTCTTTTTTTTAATTAGACTGATTTGTTACAAGAGAAGACTGGGACTAAGTGGAGAATCACTTGGAAGTAATAATTAGGGGTGGCTAGCTTGTGCAGTGAGTGGATAGAGCACCGGCCCTGGAGTCAGGAGTACCTGAGTTCAAATCCAGCCTCAGACACTTAATAATTACCTAGCTGTGTGGCCTTGGGCACGCTACTTAATCCCATTGCCTTGCAAAAAATTTTAAAAAAAAGTAATAATTAGATTTTAAAAAATGATAATTTTTTATAAAAAGGCAAACAGTTTGAAATCCTTGTTTTATTCATTAATTTTTATTATTCTGTGACTTTTGATGTATTTTCCTAATCCAGAAATAAACCAATAATAAATAAAGGAGTAATGAGGAAGAGAAGAAAGAAAACACAAAGAATTTTATCAATAATAAAACCACCTTTGTGATATTAGTGATTTCAAGACCATTATTTCTTCATCTGTAGATCAAAGACAGGGAATACAATACTTCCCACTAATCTTCAATACATAAATTCATTAAGGTAAAGTATTTTACCTAGAAACTGAGTCATCAATTTCTATCACTTGAAAGAATGAAAATTTATCTACCAATCAAAATTCAAAAAAATTACTTTAAGAGTTAGAAAAACTTGTAAGTAAATTCATATGTAGAAATAAAAAGTCAAGAATGTCCAGGGACTCAATGAAAAAAAGGGCAAAAGAAGGTGGCTTAGCCCTACCCGATCTAAAATTATATCATAAAGCATCAGTCCTCAAAACTGTCTGGTATTGGCTAAGAAACAGAGTGGTGGATCAGTGGAATATACTAGGTGCAATAACAGGAAATGATTATAGTAATCTGCTGTTTGATAAACTCAAAGAGTCCAGCTATTGGGTTAAAAACTCTCTCTTCAGGGGCATCTAGGTGGTGCAGTGAATAGAGTACCTGCTGTGGAGTCAGGAGTACCTGGGTTCAAATCTGATTTCAGACACTTAATAATTACCTAGCTGTGTGGCCTTGGGCAAGCCACTTAACCCCATTTGCCTTGCAAAAACCTTAAAAAAAAAAAAGCCCTCTCTGTCTTGTATAAAAACTGCTGGGAAATTTGGAAGTTAGTATGGAAGAAACTTAGATTAGACCAATAACTCATACCCTATACCAAGATAAGATCCCAATGGATACAGGATTGAGACACAAAAAAAATATTATAAGCAAACTAAAAGATTGAGTAGTAGTTTACCTGTCAGATCTATGGAAAGTGAAGCAATTTATTTCAAAGGAAGAGATTTAGAACATCACTAAATTTGATTACATTAAATTACATTAAATTTGTACAGACAAAACCACTGTAATCAAGATCAAAAGAAATGTAGTAAACTGGTAAACAATCTTTACAACTAATGTTTCTGACAGTGGGACTCATTTCTAAAATATACAGAGAACTGAGCCGAATTTAAAAAAAAAAGCCATTCCCAAAATGACAAATGGTCAAAGAATATGCAAAGGCAATTTACAGATGAGATCAAAGCAATCCACAGTCATATGAAAAATTGCTCTAAATCATTACTTATTAGAGAAATGCAAATTAAAGCTTCTCTGAGGTACCACCTCACACCTCTCAGACTGGCCAATATGACCAGAAAGGATAATGATGATTGCTGGAAGGATTGTGGGAAATCTGGGATACTATTACATTATTGGTGGAGCTGTGAACTCATCCAACCTTTCCAGAGAGAAATTTGGAACTATGCCCAAAGGGCAACAAAAATGTACATACCCTTTGATCCAGCAATACCACTACTGGGTCTATACCCTAAAGAGATGATGAAAAAGGATAAAAACATCACTTGTACAAAAATAATCATAGCAGCCTTGTTTGTGGTGGCAAAGAATTGGAAATCAAGTAAATGTCCTTCAATTGGGGAATGGCTTAGCAAACTATGGTGTATATATGTGATGGAACACTACTGTTCTATTAGAAACAAGGAGGGATGGGAATTCAGGGAAGCCTGGAAGGATTTGCATGAACTGATGCTGAGTGAGATCAGCAGAACAAGAAAAACACTGTACACCCTAACAGCAACATGGGGGCGATGATCAACCTTGATGGACTCGCTCATTCCATCAGTGAAACAATCAGGGACAATTTGGGGCTCTCTGCAATGGAGAATACCATCTGTATCCAGAGAAAGAACTGTGGAGTTTGAACAACGACCAAAGACTATTACTTTTAATTTAGAAAAGGAAAAAAAACCAAAATAATATTATTGACTGATCTTGCTATCTCTTATACTTTATGTCTCTTCTTGTGTTTCCTCATCTTCAGACTGAGTATATTGATCCTCCTTGGGATCATAGATAATGTATTTCTCAATGGTGTTCCTCTTTTTTTCTCTGCTTGCTCATTTTCCCAGCCTAAGCCTGTTTTTTGGGGTGCTTCCTGAGCTTTTGGGACACTCCCATAAGGGTCTCAGTGTGTGTGAGGCTCTGTCCTCCCTCCTGGTCTGTGAATGACCATATGAGCCCCACTCTGCTAAGGGGCTGAGGTGGAGGGGGCCCCTGCTGTTCTATGGCGGGGGGGGCCTAGACTGCAATCAGGATCTGAATGTGTTCAGAGCCCCATAGTCCTGTTCCAGGGGCAGAGCTCTGCAGTCTCTCTCTCTTCACTCCCCTCCCTCAGCTCTGCAGTCTCTCTCTCTTCACTCCCCTCCCTCATACCCTGGTGCCTCCTGCTCGTTTATATTTCCTGGATCTGGAATGCAGTAGCCATGCTGCTTGCTGTGTGCCTTGAGGGCTGGGCTTCACGTGCTCCCTCTGGCAGAGGTCCCTCACTGTTCCCCCAATTTGTGCCCAGTGCTTCCCGGGGCATAGGTCAGGAAACTCCCCTGCTGCTGTGAGCTGTGGCTCCCAGCACCCTGGGACTTCCTCTGGGAGACTGAAGTTCTTTTGCTCTGGCGGGCCACCCCTCTTCCAGGCTGCCCCTCCAACCCCGGGGAGCAGAGCCTTTCTGCTCTTTTCCAGGTTGAGTAGGAGAACTGCCTCACTGGGTCCCTCTGTGGGTTCTGTCTCTTGAAAATTTAGAGTCCTTAGTTTATAAGTTTTATGAGAGAGCACCTAAGACAGGATCCGCTCTTATCGCCATCTTGGCCCTTTATGTCTCTTCTTAAAAGGATATGATTACTCTTTCATTACATTCAATTTGGATTAATGGATACCATGGAAACAATGTAACAACTGTCAAATTGCCTTCTGTGGGGGATGGGGAAGGGAAGTAAGATGAAGTGGAAAATTTTAAAACTCAAAATAAAATCTTCAAAAAAAAATCCTTAAGCAAACAGGAAAAAAATTAAAAGAAAATAAATTTAAAGTGGAAAAAAAAAAATGAAAATTTATTAAGCAAATACTAAGTGCTAAGCACTAGGGGATATAAATATGTCCCCAATACTCTAATAGGAGGAAATAACATATAGAGGAGAATGACAAGAGAATGGTCCAAGAAGATCCAACAGGGTTGAAAATGGAATCATTGATAATGTCACTCCATGCACAAGTCTTTTCCAGAGACAAAGTTAGTATTCATTTGATAAAAGTTCTGAAAAAGTCAATAAAATGTAAAAAGAAAATTATTTTTTTTGGGGGGGGAGAAAGGGTTGAAGAAACACAGATGGCAACAGGGCAGATAAGGTGCAGAATAAAGATCAAGTTGCCAGATCATGGAATTTAGACCTGAATTTCTTAACTTACTACCCGTGTGACCCCAGGAAGAAGTCACTTCTGCTTAGGTCTCAGTTTCCTCAAAATTATAAAATGAAGGAGTTGGACTAAAATGATTTCTAAGTTCCCTTACACCTAAGACCCTATAATCTGGTATATATAATGCTACATCTAGTATACACAAAACCAGTTATCAATATACTCCAAAGGCCAAAAGCAGTCAATTTTATTTCTGGTGGGCCCAGGCCCTGAGAATGGGTCCTCTTGAATATCTATATGGGCCCTCTCTATATCTACAATAGTATTTTGTTGGGGGAAAGAGAAGAAAGGAAAAGGAAAAGATAAAACTGTGAGAGACAGAGAGAGAGAGAGAGAGAGAGAGAGAGAGAGAGAGAGAGAGAGAGAGAAATTTCGAAGGTTAATAACTCTTCCATTAAATTCTTTAAAATGAAGGGGCAGCTAGGTGGCGTAGTGGATAAAGCACTGGCCCTGGAGTCAGGAGTACCTGGGTTCAAATCTGGTCTCAGATACTTAATTACCTACCCGTGTGGTCTTGGGCAAGTCACTTAACCCCATTACCTTGCAAAAACTAAAAAAAAAAAAAATCTTTAAACTGCCTATTCTATCTTATGACTAGGACAGAAGCTAAATAACTGAATGATGGGATATTCTGTCCCCCAATAATAAAATTGACTAGGACATATATAAGTATCTTTCATTTAACTTGCTTGCTACTTATACTTCATGATTTTTTTTTTAGGTTTTTTGCAAGGCAAATGGAATTAAGCGACTTGCCCAAGGCCACACAGCTAGGTAATTATTAAGTGTCTGAGGTGGGATTTGAACTCAGGTACTCCTGACTCCAGGATTGGTGCTCTATGCACTGCACCACCAAGCTGCCCCCTACATCATGATTTTATGGAAAGATACCTGAGGTCATGGATTTTATTGGTGACTTCTTTCTTAGATTTTTGTCTCCTTAAATTACTAGATATCTCTGTTAAGTCTTTTCCCTACACGTAGTTAATTTTAATGGCATTTAGTTTAGCAGAAAGATAATGCAGTTGTCCTTTTTCCTTTAGTCTTCCATTGAAGTCTTCTTGATTAGAATTTTAAAATACGTTTTTACTAGCCCTTATAAGAATACATCTTTCCTATAAGACATGATCCAAAAAAGTCGAACATCATTTGGAGACTCCATCTTATTAACCAGGTGTTCATTTTTCAAATTTACTTCTCTCTTCCCAAAACTGTATTTAATTGATAGTAATAATGAAAAACATCAAGTGGTTACTTTAGATGCCCTTCAGTTTCTTGTCCAGACCTCCAAAATCTTTAGCAAAACTTCTGAATTCCATCTACAGGGTCACAGGTTCTTACCCTTCTCTGACATGACCAAACTGGTGAAACTTATAAGGCCCTTCTCAAAATAATGCTTTTAAATGCATAGGTTTACAAATTTTAAAATTATATTGAAAAAAAATTTAGATTTTTAAACATCCCAAAATCTGTCCACAAACCATGGATCCCAAGTTAAAAACCCCTATTGTAGAGCCAGCAGGGTCCTCAGAAGAATCTTATCCAACTCACTTATTTTACAGTCAAAAAAACTGAAACCCAGGGAAATTGTTACTTGCCATTATATTCAACCACACATAATCTACTAAAAAATAAGTTGCTTAAGTCTTTTTTTTAAGGTTTTTGCAAGGCAATGGGGTTAAGTGACTTGCCCAAGGCCACACAGCTAGATAATTATTAAGTGTCTGAGGCCGGATTTGAACTCAGGTACTCCTGACTCCAGGGTTGGTGTTCTATTCACTGCACCACCTAGCCGCCCCGCTTGTTTAGGTCTTAAGAGGTACTTAATGTTTTGCATGCTCATGCCAGGAAAATAGTATTACTGAGAATATCAAGGTGACAAAAAAACTACTTCAAGTAACAACCACAACTGTTTTAGCTCTTCTTACTCTTTAAGTTATAATATCTTTTGTTTTTACAAAAACATTTTTTCTCAGAAAATATTATTATCCTAAGGCAGCTATATGGTGCAAGTAGATAGAGCACCGACTCTGGAGTCAGGAAGACCTGAGTTCAAGTGTGGCCTCAGACACTTAATACTTTTAATACTTTTTAGCTGTGTGACCTCAAGCAAGTCACTCAATCCATTGCCTTGCAAAAACTAAAAAACCAAACAAACAAACAAACAAAAAAAAACCCAAAGACAAAAAGTAGTTTACATACAACTCTCAGAGCAATTACCTTGATTCTCACAGGAAGGTATGAGGTCACTAGAAAAGCAAGAGATAAAACATTTGGGAGGCCTAGGCAAAGTCTAAAAATTATCTCCATTGTGTCAGTTGAAAATCTGAGCCTTCATTATAAATACATGCAACTTGACATACTTCGATATATTTACATTCTACAAAGAACCTAATATTCTGGCATTAAAATATGTACAATAGGAGCAGCTAGGTGGTGCAGTGGATAGAACACAAGTCCTAGAGTCAGGAGGACCTGAACTCAAATCTGGCCTCAAACACTTGAAACTCAATAGTTGGGTGGCCTTGGGCAAGTCACTTAATACTATTGTCTCACACTAAAAAAAAAAAAAATTATGTTCAACAATAACATGAACAGTGTACAATGATCAACTATGAATGTCTTAACTCTTCTCACCAATACAACAGTCAAAAAGGCATTTAGGGGTAACTAGGTGGCACAGTAGACAGAGCACTGGCCCTGGAGTCAGGAACACCTGAGTTCAAATCCAACCTAAAAAAACAAGCAAACAAACAAACAAACAAACAAAAAGGCATTTAAATTACATCTTAAATAAGGGTTAAATATACTTACGGGTTTCTGTATTCTGAAAAACATGAATAAGTTGGGAAATTGTATCTCCAAGTTCCTCCTATGCAAAAAACAAAAAAAATTTCTTTGGTCACTAAATTAATGGCTCTAATGAATTTTTTTTATGTTTTTATGTTTATGTTTTTGCAAGGCAAATGGGGTTAAGTGGCTTGCCCAAAGCCACACAGCTAGGTAATAATTAAGTGTCTGAGGGTGGACTTGAACTCAGGTACTCCTGACTCCAGGGATGGTGCTCTATCCACTGCACCACCTAGCCACCCCCTCTAATGAATTTTTTAAAAAAGTAATTGCTTACTTTGTGACAAGCATAAAACCAATATCTCTTCTCAAGGAGCTCACTTTCTAATTGGGGGAGACAACATATTACAAAAAGAGTTCAGCCACAGGGGAAATGGAAAGACCTAGCAGTCCTAAGAAATCTCTGGATTACATTACTAAATCAGATGACAGTGCCTGGGGGTCTGCAGAAAGAGAGGGAGAAGGGATGGAGAGAAGGAAGTAGGAAAGAAAGAATGGAGAAAGGAAGGGAGAGAAGAAGAAAGAGAACAAAGGAGGGAATGAGTGATAAACAAGCATTTTTAAATAGTCTACAATATTTGTACAAAAATATGGCAGATCAGAAACTGAGAAGATGCCCACCAACTGGGAAATGACTGAACTAGTTGCTCTAAAGAAACAACGAAGTGGATGGATTCAGAAAAACCTGAGAAAACATATGATCTGATGCAAAGTGAAGTGAGCAGAACAAGGAAAATTATATACATCAAAACAGCAATATTGTAATGATGATCAACTAGGAAAAACTTAGCTACACTAATTAATACAAAGATTCTTTACAATTCCAAAGATTACATGATAAAAAAAATGCTATCAACCTCCAAAGACAGAAAACGAACTATTTTTCTTGTCTTTTTTCTTTATAACATGTGGAAATAGGTTATGCAGGTCCAGTGTCTTTTTTTTACTATACCAGTTAGCAGAGTGACCAAATAAGGAAGATGGTAAGGTCTGAAATACCTTAATAAGCAATAGATATGCAGACAGTTTCAGCTCATTTGAAGAAACAGAACTGATGACTTGTACCTCATGCTAGATGGGTTCCCAGAGGAGGCCTTATGTCAGGGGAGGAGGCAAGGATGGAAGGTAAATGGGTTTCTTTCCCTTCTCCCTGGTTCCTAGCAACTGCATTAATGGCAAATAACATTCTCACATGATTCTGTTTCCAGGTCACTCATTTGCCAAAAGTTGTCTTACACTTTATTTTAATTTTCAAGTCTTCTGAAGTCTTAATATTTCTTGCTATCTTTTTTTTTTAGGTTTTTTTGCAAGGCAAATGGGGTTAAATGGCTTGCCCAGGGCCACACAGCTAGGTAATTATTAAGTGTCTGAGACCGGATTTGAACCCAGGTACTCCTGACACCAAGGCCGGTGCTCTATCCACTGTGCCACCTAGCCACCCCATATTTCTTGTTATCTTGTGGAGACTATAACTTCTATTTGGATCATTTTAATTTGGGGCATTTTTTTCTTGGGGTAAAGCTTTACACCTCTTATGCCAAATTACTGATTCTCTTTCAATTATTTCTTTCATAGCTCTTCATTTTTCAAATTTTCCCCCTCTATTCCTGTCATTTTATTTATAAGAGCATTTCAAAAAAATTTTTTTTTAAAACTTACTTCATTTCTTCCAGGAATTTTAAAACAACTTGTGCCCAGCTGTGGCACAGGAAAGAATTCAAGTAACTAGAAAGACACAAAATCTCATGAGATTTAACCATCAGCATATAAAAGGAGCAAATTTTGAAATAAAATATCCAGAAGGCTAAAAACCCAGTCTTACAACCAAGAATAAGTGACCCAGACAAATTGAGAGAAATCCTACAGGAAGAAAAAAGAATCTTTAAAGAAACAGAAGACTTCTAAGTATCTCTGGTGAAAAGACTTGAGATGAGTAAAATTATGAAATATAAACACAACAATCAAAAGATACAAAAAAGGCAAACACAACAAACAACTACATTGGACTTTACAAGGAAAACCTTGTGTTCCCTTAAAAACCTATAGTCTAGGGTATGCTAGTACATTGGTGTTGGAGATGTGAATTACTACAACCATTTTGGAAAAAATTTGAAAATTATGCAAATAAACTGATTAAAATGTCCATACACTTTAGGCACTAACCTTATGTCCCAAGGAATTCAATGGAAAAGAGAAAATTCAAATATGCCAAAATATTTCTAGCAGCACTTTTTGGGATAGCTAAAAATTGTAAAGGGAGTAGATGCTGATGTGACTGTAATAAAATATTACTAATCTCTCTTATTAAGATACATGACAATAGGACTATCTTTTGATATTCTTTGTGTCCATGGTATCAGAAACATAGCATGGGCTTAAAAAATGCTAACTAATTATGCTGTAAGAAATAATGAATGTGATTACTATTAAACATGCCCCCCAAAATTAAATAAATAAACATGCCCCCAAAACAGTATATAGAATGACTTCAACAATGTAAATGAAGACATAAAAAAATCAATCAAAAGCAAATATTACAAAATTATAGGGGTGGCTAGGTGGAGTAGTGGATAGAGCACTGGCCCTGGAGTCAGGAGTACCTGAGTTCAAATCCAGCCTCAGACACTTAATAATTATCTAGCTGTGTGGCCTTGGGCAAGCCACTAAACCCTATTGCCTTGCAAAAAAAAACAAAAATAAAAACAAAAACACAAAATTATATAGAAAAGTTTCTCCCCAAATAGATATGAGAAGACACTTTCACACCACTCCTTTGCAGAGGTGGATCAGCATTGTCTATAATTTCAGACTTTTTTTTTGATGTATGAATCAGTTTATTTATTTCAAAAAATAATTTTGTTGGGGGGCAGAGCCAAGATGGCGACAAAAGAGGAGTATCTCTTAAGTGCTGTTGATCAAAACCTATAAACTAAGGACTCTAACTAAATTTTAGAGAGACAGAATCCACAGAAGGATCCAGTGAGGCAGTTCTCCAACCCAAGGTAACCTGGAAAAGAGGGGAAAGGCTTCACTCCACGGGGTTGGAGGGGAGGTGGCCAGATTGAAGGAAGCCTCCTGGAGGCAGCCCCAGAGAGCTGGGAGCCGGCTCCCAGCAGCAGGGGAGCTTCCTGACCTACACCCCAGGGAGCAGCAGGCACAAATCAATGAGGGTCCTCTGCCAGAGGGAGCACATGAAGCCCAGCCCTCAGGGCACACAGCAAGCAGCATGGTGGCAGCAGCCCAGATCCAGGCACAGAAAGCAGAAGCTGGTAAGCAGGAACCCCGAGGGCATGAGGGCTGAGCCTAGGGAGGGGAGAGACTACCTTGCTGTCTTCTATACCTGGAACATGACTCTGGAGCTCTGACCACA
Organism: Macrotis lagotis; assembly: GCF_037893015.1. Lineage (NCBI taxonomy): Eukaryota > Metazoa > Chordata > Mammalia > Peramelemorphia > Peramelidae > Macrotis > Macrotis lagotis. The sequence continues at coordinate 495,720,421 of NC_133658.1, forward strand.
TGCAGATATTGATAGCAGTCTAGGCCCCCCATAAAACAGCAGGACCCCCGACCTCAGCACTGTGACAGAGGAGTCTGCTTGTGGTCATTCACAGACCAGGAGGTAGAGCCTCACACACAGAGATCCTTGTGGGGGGGGTGTCCCACTAATACTCAAAAACTCAGGAAGCACCCAAAACAAGGCTCAGGATGGTAAAATGAGCAAGCAGAGAAAAAAGAGCAAGAACATTGAGAAATACTTTACCTGTGATCCCAAGGAGGACCAAAACACTCAATCTGAAGATGAGGAAGTACAAGCTCCCGCATCTAAAGACTCCAAGACAAACAGAAATTGGGCTCAGGTTATGATAGAGCTCAAAAAAGACTTTGAAAATCAAGTGAGGGAGATAGAAGAAAAATTGGGAAAAGAGATGCAGGAAAAACATGAAAAAGAAGTCAGCAGCTTAGTCAAGGAGATCCAAAAAAATGCTAAAGAAAACAACATGTTAAAAACCAGCATAGGTCAAATGGATAAGAGTTCAAAAAGTTACTGAGAAGAATGCTTTAAAAAGCAGAATTGGCCAGATTGAAAAAGAACTAAGAAAGCTCTCTGAGGAAAACAAATCCTTCAGACAAAGAATGGAACTGAGGGAGGTTGTTGATTTTACGAGAAATTGGGAATCAATACTTCAAAACCAAAAAAATGAAAAATTAGAAGAAAATGTGAAACATCTCATTGAAAAAAACAACTGATATGGAAAACAGATTTAGGAAAGATAATTTTAAAATGATTGGAATACCTGAAAGTCATGATCAGGAAAAGAGCCTTGACATCATTTTCAAAGAATTACTACAGGAAAATTGCTCTGATATCCCAGAAGCAGAGGGGAAAAGAGAAATTGAGAGAATCCACGATCTCCCTGAGAAAGAGATCCCCCCCCAAAAAAACAACCCCCAGGAATATTATAGCCAAGTTCCAGAACTCCCAAGTCAAAGAGAAAATATTACAAGCAGCCAGAATGCCACGATTCAAATATCATGGAGCTGCATGCAGTCAGGATCACACAGGACTTGGCAGCAACTACATTAAGGTTTCATAGGGCTTGGAAAATAATATTCCAGAAGGCAAAAGAGCTTGGAATGCACTAGAGAATGATCTACCCAGCAAAACTGAATGTCCTCTTCCAGGGAAAAGGATGGACCTTAAATGAACCAGGGGATTTTCAAAAATGTTCCTGTTGGAATGGCCAGAGCTAAACAGAAGGTTTGATCTTCAAATACAGGACTCAGGTCAAACATAGAGAGTAGAGAAGGGGAAAATATGAGGGACTTAATGATGATGAACTGCATGTATTCCTGTATGGAAAAATGATACTGATAATACTCATATAAACCTTCTCATTTAATAGAGCAGGTAGAAGGAGCTTTTACAGATGAAGCACAGGAGAAAGCTGAATTTGAAGATATAATGTGGTGTAAAAATGGAGTCAATAGATAAAAGGGAAATGTAATGGGAGAAAGAAAAAGGAGAGGGGGGGGAATAGGCCAAGATATTTCATATAAGATTTTTTTTATTACAATGAGCTACTGCAATGATATGGAAGGTGGGAAGACAAGGGGGAATAAGGGAATCTTTGCTCTCATCAGAAGTGGCTAGGAGAGGAAACAGCATATATACTCAATGGGGTATACACATCTAGAGTAAGAAGGAGAGAGGGGGGATGTGAATGATGGAGGAGAGGATGGACCATGGGGGAGAGTGGTCAGATATAACACATTTTCTTTTTTACTTCTTGCAAGGGGCTGGGATTGGATGGCCTGTCCAGGACCCTAGGGCCAGGTGGATGCTGGGCCTAAGGGATGGTATGGGGGCTCAGGGTCTCTTGGCCTCAGGGCCAGGGATCTGTCTGCTGCACCACTCAGCTACCCTACAGCAGAGACAGAGTGAAAGGAGAGAGAAAATATAGTACATGGTAGTGAAAGGAGGGGGTTGCAATCAGCAATGACAACTGTGGAAAAATATGGAAGTATCTTTTGTGATGGACTTATCATAAAGAATGTAATCCACCCACTACAGAGCTGGAGGTGTTGGAACACAGACTGAAGCACATTTATTATTATTATTTGGGGGGGGGGGTTGCAGGGCAAATGAGGCTGTGTGGCCTGCCTGGGGCCCCACAGCTGGGTGATTTTTGGGTGTCTGAGGCCGGATTTGGACCTGGGTGATCCTGGCTCAAGGGCCAGTGCTTTGTCCACCACCTGGCCACCCCCTACTGTTATTATTACTATTTTATTTTATTTTGGGGTTTGGTTTTTTTTTTTGGTTTTTGCAGGGCAATGGAGTTGGGGTGGCTTGCCTGGGGTCACACAGCTGGGTGATTGTTGGGTATATGGGGCCGGATTTGGGCTCAGGTGCTCCTGGCTCCAGGGCTGGTGCTCCATCCACTGCACCACCTAGCCATACCTACTACTACTACTACTACTACTACTACTACTACTACTACTACTACTACTATTAATTTTAATTTTTTTTCTCCCCTTTATTTTAACGCTCATGTGGGTCTATATTTTTTTGGGGGAAGGGGTATTATGTTTACTCTTAAACAAGAATATTTTATTAATGTATAAAAACATTATTTGTACAAAATAAGAACAAATAAATGGAGAATTACAAAAAAAATAAAATAAAATGTATTCCTATTATAGGAGTTATAAATAAAAAAATATTCTGAGGGAAAATGTGGTCATTCTACTCTCATTAATGGAGAAAAGAGATTAAAGAAATCTTTAAAAATAAAAAAATAAAATTAATTTCTTTTATGTGGGATGGTTCTCTGAAAAGGGGAAGAGGGGAGGGGATACTGATGGAAACTATGGTCATCTAAAAAATACAATATAAACCCTATCATCATCAGAGATAATCACCAGGGCATGGGAGTAGTTTGGTCATATTTTGATGATCTTCAATAAAGAATGAAAAGGGAGAGGGAAAGGAAATACACTGGGAGGAGGGGAAAAGAAGGAAGATAGATGGGGAAAATGATTTCACATAAGGATATACTTACAAGCAGAAGACATAGAGAATACAAGGAGAAGGGGATAGGGGAAAATGGTCTCACTTTCATCTCAACTAGTCAAAGACCTGGAGAATATACATACACACATGCATACAAAAAGCTGAATGTAGAAACATGTTCCACTCAGCATGGCAAATATTGGGCAGAAAGAGACAGAAAGTAAGAGGAATAGTAAGCAGTTTAAGGAAGGGATTAGTCCTATGCAAAAATATTCTTAACTAAGGAAGTTGGATCTTATAGGAGGGTTTAAAAGAAAATAAATTGTTGATTGGGCTCTAGGTGGTAAAGAAACAGATTGGACCAAACCTATAGCACAAATGTGAGCTCCCTTTTTATCGCTTGTCACCATCTTCTTTGAAAAAAGGGGCAACATGGGGCAGCTAGGTGGCGCAGTGGATAAAGCACCGGCCCTGGAGTCAGGAGTACCTGGGTTCAAATCCAGTCTCAGACACTTAATAATTACCTAGCTGTGTGGCCTTGGGCAAGCCACTTAACCCCGTTTGCCTTACCAAAAAAAAAAAAAAAAAAAAAGAAGGAATACACTTGAAATAATTTATGCTTCTGTTGAAGAACTACAGAACTCAAGAACTATAATCAATCTAATGACCAAAGCACAATACTTACTAACACAGGAGTGATGGATTCAGGGTACAGAATGAGACATCTATTTTTGCACATTTCCCATATAGTAATTGCTTTGCTTAATTATTTATATTAGCAATCAAAAGTTTTGTTTTTATTTATTTTTCCAGTGGAGAGAAAATAGAAGAAAAAGAAAATTAATGCCTATTAAACTGATCAAAAGTAAAATAAAAGACATAAAAAAAATTATTTGAAGGAGTACATAAGTTTTGCCAAACTAAAAAAGTGCAATGATAGAAAAGAAGTTAAGATTATCTGCTCTAGACAATAATTAAGATCATTGTCTAGCTTGGCTCAAGACAGAAAAAGGGGGGGGGTGTCAAGACAGGATCACTGGACAACCTTTAGAGGGTGAGGGACTGCAAAGGGGATAGATGCAAAATTGTATCTTGATCACCCACTAGATCGCCAATTGCAGGTTAGATTCAGAATGAACTGAAAAAAGGAGAAGGGTAGAGTGTGACTTTCCCAGGTAGGAAGGCCCTGGGCTGCATACTAAAAAAGGAGGAAATACAGAGACAGCAGCAATAATACTGGTGTGGTTTGTACCACAGGAGAAAACAAAAGACTCACTTACAGCATCTGGCCCAGTCTGCAGTAGAATAAGCAAGGCAAGAATCCCGATTATATATATATATATATATATATATATATAAAGGAACCTACAGTTCAACTACTCTGAATCAACAGAGCTCTCCAGTTCAGCAACTGTCTACTGTTGCTCATACCTGAAAAGCAGCAATCAAAATTTTGCTTTGGATCAGATCACTTGGGGAGCACTTGGTCCTTAATCTATTCCTGAGATCTTAAAAATAATACAATAATACATCAAGAAAACAGTAACAGGAGCCAACTCTTCCCTCTAAAAATGTGACCAAAGGGAAACAAAACTGCGCATATCTTTTGCTCATCAACCCACTACTAGGAAATCATAAGAGGGGGGAGGGAGAACCCATGAACAAAAATATTCAAAGCAGCTCTTTGTATAGTGGCAAAGAACTGGAAATTGAGGAGATGCCCATCAATCGAAGAATAATTGAACAAATTGTGGTACACAAATGGTAGAGCTTTCTGTAAAAAGTCATGAGATGCAGACTGGCCAATATGACCAGAAAGGATGATGATCATTGTTGGAAGGGTTGTGGGACACTAACACACTGCTGGTGGAGCTGTGAACTCATCCAACCTTTCTGGAGAGAAACTTGGAACTATGCCCAAAGGGCAACAAAAATGTGCATACCCTTTGATCCAGCAATACCACTACTGGGTCTACACCCTGAAGAAATGATGAAAAAGGGTAAAAACATCACTTGGACAAAAAAATTCATAGCAGCCCTGTTTGTGGTGGCAAAGAATTGGAAATCAAGTAAATGTCCTTCAACTGGGGAATGGCTTAGCAAACTGTGGTGTATGTATGTCATGGAACACTATTGTTCTATTAGAAACAAGGAGGGATGGGAATTCAGGGAAGCCTGGAGGGATTTGCACGAACTGATGCTGAGTGAGATGAGCAGAACCAGAAAAACACTGTACACCCTAACGGCAACATGGGCGATGATCAACCCTGATGGACTCACTCATTCCATCAGTGCAACAATCGGACAATTTTGGGCTGTCTGCAATGGAGAATACCATCTGTATCCAGTGAAAGAACTGTGGAGTTTGAATAAAGATCAAGGACTATTACCTTAAATTTAGAATAAAAAACTAATATCTTATTGTATGATCTTGCTATCTCTTATACTTTATGTTTCTTCCTCAAGGATATGATTTCTCTTCCATCACATTCAATTTGGATCAATGTATACCATGGAAGCAATGTAAAGACTGGCAAATTTTCTTCTGTGGGGGGAGGGAAGTAAGATTAGGGGGAAAACTGTAAAACTCAAAATAAATAAAATCTTTAAGAGAAAAAAAAGAAATCATGAGATGTCAGACTTCAGAAAAGTCTGGAAAGAATTGAACGAACTAATGCTGAGTGAAGTAAGCAGAACTAGAAGAATATTGTACACATTAACGGCAATTTTGTGTGATAATCAACTGTGATGAACTTGCTCTTCACAACAGCATAAAGATCAGAGACAATTCTAAAGTACTTGCAACAGAAAATACCATCCACATTTGGAGAAGGAACTAAGGACTCTGAATGCAGGGCAGCTAAAGTGGAGAAGTGGATAGAGCACTGGTCTTGGAGTCAGGACTGGAGTTAGGATCTGACCTCAGAAAACTTGACTCTTACTAGCTCTGTGACCTTAGGCAAGTAACTTAACAGGGCCATCAAATCTGGCCACTGGTACTAGATGACTCTGGAGGAGAAAGAGAGGCTGGTATCTTAGCATAGCACCCCCTCCCTCAAATTTAATTCATGTGTTTGTCATGGCATCATTTCCCCTGATGTCATGGTCTTCTTCGAAAACAGAAGGACAAAAAAAAAAAAAAAAGGACAAAACATCATCAGACCAAAGCATACTATTTTCCATTTTAAAAATTTGTTTTGTTTTATGGGTTTTTTTTCCCCTTTCATGGTTTTTCCTCCTTTTTGCTCTGAAATATTCTTTCACAACATAAATAAATATTTAACATAGTAGGACATGCATAACCTAAATGATATTACTAGCTGTCAAATGGAGGGGGGAGAAGAGGGAGCGGAAAAAAATGTGCAACTCAAAACCTTACAAAAAAGAATATTGAGGGCAGCTAGGTGGCACAGTGGATAGAGCACTGGCCTTGGAGTCAGGAGTACCTGAGTTCAAATCCAGTCTCACACTTAATTACCTAGCTATGGGCAAGCCACTTAACCTCCAATGCCTTGCAAAAAACAGAACAGAAAAAAAATGAATATTGAAAACTATCTTTGCATCTGGTTAGAAAAATAAATTTATTTTTTAAAAAAGACTGGAAGTAGGTCAGAAAAAGTAAACTAAAAAACCCTATAATTTAATGAATTATTATGGTGGAGGAGACTCTCCAGATACAAATATCAAGAAGAGAATAACTAAAATATTTACAAGCAATGCCTCTGAGGAAGACACATCTTGGGCACGAAATCAATTAGAATTCTTGGAAAAAAATGAAATGAGTAAAAGAATTTTAAAGTTTTATAAAGATGAAATGCCATTGCTCAAGAAAGAGAACTGGAAATGAATTGAGAGTAATGGAATAAAGAATTAGAAAATAAATTAACAGTTTGACATGAGGTACAAACCTTGTCCAAACAAGTTCCCCAAAAATTAGAACAGACCAAAAAGTAGCCAATAATTCCATAAGGCAATTAAGAAATATTAAAACAAAATAAAAATATTGAAGAAAAAAAGTAGAAATCTATCTACCAGTCACCTACTTAAAGAAACTCCAAAATGAAAACTTCAGCAACATCAGCCAAAATCCAGAGCTTCCAGGTTAAAGAAAAAAATACTACAGGAAGCAAAAAAGAAAGGATTAAATAAGAATCACAGTCAAGATTACACATGATATAGCAGCCACCATTATAAAGAAGAATATGCTTGGAATATGCTATTCCAGAAGGCAAAAGAAAGGGTTTACAGACAAGAATAACTTAAACAGCTACAAAATGAAACAGGGAATTTTAATGAAATAGAAGTCTTCTGAGCATTTCTGATTTAAAAAAAGGGAGAAAGCAAAGGTTTGGAGAAACTGTGATAAAAGATAAAACGATGATAAAATGCATACTCTGAAATATGGAAAGAGAATATATGTTCCCTCAGAATCCTGTCATCATCAAGGCTCAAAGAGAAGTTCAATTAGGCAAGCTTACCTTTCTTTTTAATCTTGATTTTAAGAAAAGAATAGGAAAAGACAAGAAGAACACACTGAGAAAATTATCTCATAAGGGTGCACAAGTAGACAACAAAATAAATATGGAGGGAGAAGGGAAAGGTTGAGATGTGAACCTCAGTCTCACATAAACTGATTAAAAGAAGACTACACATACTGGATACAATAAGCTGGATACAGAAACAGATTTCATTCAACATGGAAATAAGAAAGATAGGGGTTGGGAAGGGGAAAAAAATGTCAAGGAAGACAGATTATAGGAATGATTAGTTCTAAGCAAAACAAAACTCTAAAGATGTACATATATACATATATACATATATATATATATATATGTATATATATATATATATATATATATATATATATATATATATATATATATATATATCTTTTTTTTTTAATGGCAAAGAATGAAAATCTAAGGGGGATGCCCAAGGATTCTAAAGAACAAATGATGAAACATGGTGCAGCTGGGTGGCAGGTCTAGAGTCAGGAAGACTCATCACCTCAATTTCAAATGTGATCTCAGATATTTAATCAGTTGTATGACACTGGGCAAGTCACTTACTCCCATTTGCCTTAGTTTCCTCATCTGTAAAATAAGCTGGAGAAGGAAATGTTAACCCACTCCAGTACCTCTGCCAAGAAAACCCCAAAAGGGGACACAGAAGAGTCAGACATATACAAAAAAAAATGACTCAACAACAAATGATGAAACATACTATTGATTTCCAGATGGAGTGAAGGATTCAGAATACAGACTGAGACCATAATCCTTTTTTGTAGATTATACGATGATCTACTTGGGAAAAAATTCAAATATGGCTTAAGAATTGCACTAAAACTATTGGGGCAATTTTACATAAGAACAAGTCACTCTCTAATAGATAAATGTGTATGAAAACATGGTTCCCAAAAGAAATTGCTAAATATAGCTATAAGAATAAATTGCTCCAACTCATTAGAGAAATGCAAATTAAAACAACTCTGAGGTTTTACCTTACATCTATCATAGTAGCAAACAGCAAAAACAGAAAATGACAATGATTTGGGAGGGATGTGGGAGGACAAGCACATTCATACATTTCTAGTAGAGTTGAGAATTGGTTCTGCCATTCTGGAAAGCAATTAGGAACAATTCCCAAGAAATAACTAAACTGGGGGCAGTTAGGTGGAGCAGTGGATAGAGTACCAGCCCCGAAGTCAGGAGGACCTGAGTTCAAATCTAGCCTCAGACAATAATTAACTAGCTGTGTGGCCTTGGGCAAGCCACTTAACCTCACTGCCCTGCAAAAAAAAAAAAAAAAAAAGAAATTACTAAATTGTACAAAGCTCGTGTAAACTTTTAACTATATGAAAAAAAATTCTCCATTAAGAATAAAAGAAATATAAATTAAAATAAATCAAGTTTTAACAAACAGATTCAACAGAATGGCAAAGACAAAAAAGGAAAACAACAATTACTGGAAAAGCTACATTATACTAATATTTGGATCTATACTTCAAAAATCAAGCATGCATGTCCTTTGACCCAGCCTAATATCACAAAGACATCAAAGAACAAAATATTTATACCAGCAGTTTCTGTTGTAACAAAACTAGAAACTAAATGGTAGTGATCAATTGAGGAATAGATAAATTATGGTACAGAAATATAATTGAACACTATGAAATGATGAACTATACTCAGAGAAATGTGATATGGCTTATATGAATTTATGCAAAGTAAAGTGAGCCAAACCAGAGCAATTTATAGGACTACAACATTTAAAATTCTGATAATTGCAATGATCAATGACAACAGAGTACCAATGACCTCCCTCAAAAGAGAAAGGATAAAACTAAAGCTGCAAGACGGGACCTATTTTATTGGATAGTCAATATGTATAGACTCATTTTATTTGACCATGCTTATTTTTTCAAGGGAAGAATTTTTAGTGGAATTTTTTTTTAGGAAGTACTGGGAATGGAAAAATTGAAAATTATTAGAAATGTCAGGGATCAGTGATGTCAAAATACAAATCAATAAAAGAGAGAAAAAACATATAAATGAACTGGCAACTTAAAGAATAGGCAACTAAAAAAAAACTAGAAAAAAGAACAAATTAAAAATCTTCAAATAAACATCAAAATTAAAATCCTGAAAATAAGAGATTAATAAAACTGAAAATTGAAATAATCATTGAATGAAAAAACTAGGAATTGGTTTTATAAAAAAACAAAATCTATAAACCATTGATTAATGTTCTAAGTTTCAAATTATAAGTATCAAAAATTATAAGTACCAAAATTTAAAGTATCAAATTGTAAGTATCAAAATTTATTATAAAGTATCGAAATTATAAGTATCAAAAATTAAAAACATAAATTATACTATCAATGAAAAGGAAATGAAGGCAAAATTAAAAGGAAATTAAGTTAGAAATTGTTTTGTCCAATTATATACTTAAAACAATCTATGGGAAATAGATGAATATTTATGAAAATATGAACTACCCAGATTAACAGAAAATACAACAGTCATATATCCCTTTGTTAGAAAAAGAAATTGAACAAGTCAATGATGAGGTCTCTAAGAAAAAATTCCCAGTACCAAATGGATATCTGAGTAAATTTTTCCAAACATTTAAGGGGGAAAAAAAAAGTAAAGGAAGAATGAACCAAATTTCATATGACACAAATGTAGTTTTGAAACTTAAACCAAGGAGAGTAACAACAGAGAAAAGTATAGACTAATTTCCTCAATGAATATCAAGGCAAACACTTTAAATAAAATGTTACCAAGGAAATTACTATATTACAAAGATCAAACCAGGTCAGATTTATACAAAGTTTGCAGGGCTAGTTCAAAATTATAAGCATAATTAAACATATCAATACGAAAAATCGTATGATTAGATCAGTAGATGCAGAAAGTGACAAAATACAGCACCCATTCTATTAAAAACACTATATACTTACAGAACCCTAGAGAATCATTTGGTCATTTGAAATGAATCATTTAAAAAAAAGATCAACTTTAGCAATGTTGTGGAGTAGAAAATAAACCCACACAAATCATTAGCATTTCTATATCCCACCCACAAAACCCAGCAGCAAGAGATAGAAAGAGAAATTCCATTTAAAATAACTGCAGTCAGTAGAAAATATTTGAGAGACAACCTGTCAAGACAAACCTAGGGATTATATGAATATTATAAACACTTGTCACATATATACCGATCTAAATAATTGGAAAAAAGTTACAATTCTGCTTAAGTTAATTTACTTAGTGCCATACCAATCAAACTACCGAAGAATCATTTTGTAGAGTTAGAAAAAATAATTAACAAAATTCATCTGGAAGAACAAAAGGTCAATATCAAGGAAATCAAAGGAAAAAAAAGGAAAGGAAAGTGACTGGGCAGTTTCAGATTTCTAACTACATTACAAAGCAGTAATCCTGAAAACAATCTGGCTAAGAATTAAGAGTAGTGAATCAGGGGAATAAATTAAGTACACAAAACATCAGCAGGGATCAGAGAGAGAGTCTAATTAGACAAGCATTGGGAGTGGTTCAATTATGAGATGATCTTAAGAATATAAAGAAAGGGGAAGAAGAATACACTTGAGTGGTTGAGGGAGGAGGGACTAAAGGAAGGTTAGAGAAAATTATCTCAATCCAAGTAAGCAAATAAACATCTATATAAACAAGAAAGAAGGAATGGGATGGATGGGGGTAGGGGAAAAGCTGAAGCTTGTACTTCACTTTCATCTGAACTGGTCAAAGAAAAAATATACCCATTCACAGAGTTTCCTATAATAATATAGTTTGCTCAACAGGGAAATAAGAAAGTGGAAAAAGAAGAAATTAGACAGGGGTAGTAGATTAAGGAAAGAATTCATTTTTTTTTTTGGTGGGGCAATGGGGTGAAGTATTTTGCCCAAGGTCACACAGCTATTAAGTATCAAGTGTCTTGAGACTAAATTGAACTCAGGTCCTCCTGACTCCAGGGCTGGTGCTCTAACCACCACATAATCTAGCTGTCCAGAAGGGCATAATCTAAACAAAATAATTCCTGAGGATCTTCAAAAATATTTATAACTCTTTTTGAGGTAGTAAAGTATGGGAATCCAAGAAGGTATTCATGTGGCTGTGACATATGTGAAAGAATACACTTGTGATATAAGAAATGATAGATGGTTTCAACGAGACCTAGAAAGAGTCTTATGAACTAATAGAATCAGGAATGTATACAATGTTGAAAATGTAATGGTTAAATATTTAGGGGGCAGCTAGGTGGCACAATGGAGAGAGCACCAACGCTTGAGTCAGGAGGATTTGAGTTCATATCCAGTCTCAGACACTTAATAAATACTTAGCTGTGTGACCTTGGGCAAGTTACTGAACTCCTCATTTCCTTGTTAAAAAAAAAAAAGATTTAGAACTCTGATTAATGCATTGACCAAATTAGAGTCCAAAAGTCTAATGATAAAACATGCTAACCAACTAAGATTCAGAACACAGAATAGCTAATGTGGAGAGTTGATTTTTTTGACATCTGTAACAAGATCTTATTTTTCTAACAAGATCTTATATTTTTCCTTTATTGTTAAGGGAAGGATTGGGGAGAGGCAGAGAAGGTAGATTTTTCTTATCTGGCCTCAGACACTTAATAATTACCTAGCTGTGTGGCCTTGGGCGAGCCACTTAACCCCATTGCCTATCAAAAACCTTAAAAAAAAAAAAAAATATATATATATATATATGTATAATTTTTTTAAATGCCTAGAGGAGAATAAAAGGAAATTTTTAAAAAATGCAAGAAAACAGAGAAACAAAACAGACTGAATTTACTATATAGAGAATTAAACAAATTCAAATTGTACAAAAAATATTTTCAGTTTCATATATAATTTTTTTTGTTTTCATATTCACTTGGTTATTGTCAAATTCAAAATAACTGTGTATGAGAGTGTGCATGTTTACCTACACAGTGAAACCAAACATAACAGATTAGAGTGTAAATTAAAGATAATTATCTGAGGACCTGGAATAGGATTATTTTCAGTGGCACCTAGATAATTATCTGAGGACCTGGAATAGGATTATTTTCAGTGGCACCTGGAAGGAGGCTGCTAATATCAGGGCTCAAGATAATACTGAAAAGAAGAAAAAATTTCTTTGAATTTTTCCATCTCCCTTTCTGTGGTCTTATCCCCTGCTTTGGATTCAATGCAAGCTAAGCCCTGTCAGTATCATTCTTCCTATAACCTTTCCTCTAAAGTGTTAGATGTTCCAAAATAATGTAAGATGTAATGGAATATAAGATATAATGGGAACAAATTAGAAGACCTAGGTTCAAATCTAGGCTCTGATGTTTCTTACTTATGTGACCTTGGATAAATGACATAGCCTTCCTAGGTCTCAGGTTTCTTATTCTATAAAACAAGAAAGTTGGTACTAATTCTATAAGATTATTATTCTAAGTATCAGTCACTCCAAATGAATAGAAAACCAATGGTGCTAATAATTGTGGCTCAATTCTCTCTGCATTAATATAGCTTTTGATCATCCTGGTGAATCTGTACTAGAAAGGTCCTTCTATGACTAAAGGGAGGCCCCTTCCACATTTGCTTAGGATCTTACCTGTAGGAGAGGTTTGTCCTGCATCCACATACAGTAGAAAAGCCCTTTCCATATTTTTAGCAATTCTTCGTGACTGAAACCACCTAAATCAAACAAAAATGACATTTAAATTTCACTGGTTCAAACTCTCGTATTAATTTTAAAAAGTTAACAAAACCATTGTAACATAACAAGGAATCACACAAGCACTGTGAAAGCAAAATTTTAACAAAGAAACACTGTTCAAAAAAGAATAATCAGAATGTTAAAGTGTCAGTTTCCTTAGCAGCAACATAGCAGAGAGAACAAAGTGTTAAAACTGGAGTCAGGAAGATCTAAATTGGAATCTGACATTAGCTGTTTTCGACCTCTGTTACCCTAGGCAAGCCACTGAGCCCTCAAGTTTCTTCCTTTGTAAAATGATAGTAATATCACTTATCTCACACAAATGAGATACCACTAAAAGCTATTGGAAAACCTTAAGCAATATAAATTTTTACTATTATTGCCTGTATTTAAAATAAATAGAACTCATTATAGAACTATTTTCATTCTCCCCAATCCAAGCTGATCCCAAATTCATTTTGAGTTCAAATTCAAGGGGTTTCTTTCCCTTTAGAACAAATGATCAACAATATGGATATACATTAAATTTAGCCTGAATGGCCTTAACACTACCATGGCAGAATAGCCCCTCAGTATTTGGAAGTAATTCAAAATCAATTGAATTCAAGTTCAATTCAAACATTATTTATTAAGTGAAAAGCAGTTTGCTAAATAGTGGCATAAAAAGATAAAATGTTGCAACAGAGAGATTTTATATATATATATAATAGGGAGAGAGAATCTTTTAAGGACATAATATGTACAAAGAAAAATATAGTATTAAAGCATACTGTAATAAATTTTGATGAAAGATTGAACACATAGTTGGGGCAAACAGGAAAGACTTCACAGAAGTTAGAAACAAGTATATTCCTCTTCCCCTTTATTTGTATTAACAAACATTTATTAGGCACTTATCTGTAAGACACAGAAACATTCCTAATGTGGGGGGGGCACAACTATGTAATATATAAAACATAAAATGAAAAGGATTCATCTTCTATTTGTCTTCCTGCCTCTGGTCTCACAATAATCCTATCAATCTTCCTCTCATCTATCAAAGTGATCTTTTGGGAGTAAAGGTAGCCTATATGCACATCCATTGGCTCCCTATTAGCTCTAAAATCAAATATAAAAACCTCTTTTCAGCCTTTTTAAAACTCTCCATAATCTGACCCTTTACTAGCTTTCAAGTTTTCTCCTATCTTACTCCCCACTTCAGGTACCGTTCCTCTCCATTGGCATTTTCAATACTTGGAATTCTCTTAATCCTCTTGTCTATTTATTCTGGTTTGCTTCTAGAAATTCCACTTAAAATCCCTACTCTATGTCCCCAGTGAAGTCACTTAATCTGTCTGCCTCAGTTTATTCATTTGTAAAATGGGGATAAAAGCACCTCCCTCCCAGGGTTACTGTGAGGATAAAAACTTATTACTTGTAGAGAATTCTGCAAACCTTACAGTGGCATATCAGTGCTAACTTTTGCAATTATTTTTTACAATTATTTACACCTTCAGCAGCAGCATAAGAAATTTATCTTGATCGTCTAAATTATCCCCCCCCCCACTGGGCTCAGTTTGTTTGCTTTTCTTTGAATCTGCAACAACTAATACAATGCTGGGCTCATAACAGGCACTGAATACTGACTATGTTTATTATTTCCAATTTATCAGGTATATATTGTGTGTCTCTTCTCTCCCATTCATTGTATTCCATAGAACAGTTCCTGACACATAAGGGCTTATTAATAAATGCTTGTTGAGGGACGGTTAGGTGGTGCAGTGGGTAGAGCACGGCCCTGGAGTCAGGAGAGCCTGAGTTCAAATGTGATCTCAGACACTTAATAATTAGCTGTGTGACGTGGACAAGCTGCTTACCTAAATAAATAAATGACTCAAACTGCCATTTTATGATTCTTGTTGAGTAAGTCGCTATTTTTTAATTAGAATAGTTAAAAAATAAATACATATTTGGATCTCGCTGGCCCGTGGCTGTACGACCTCTATTTTGGGAAAGGGGCACCGTGCCCCCCGGCAACTGTCCCGGGAGTCTGCGGCCTGGCATCCGCGCCTGGCGCACTCCGGTGAGCAAGCAGGGCCGGGCAGGGAGGGCGGAAGGCAGAAGGCGCGGGGGGCCCTACCCGCCCCCGGCCCGGACACTTCGCTGCCGAAGCCGCGGGCCCCGAGAATCCGCCAGCAAGCTGCGGGGGGGCCTAATCCCTACAGGAAGAGCCGGCGGGGCCCGCGGGTCACCGGCGTGATGACCCGGGCGCCGCCCCCCAGAGTCCCGGCCCACGTGCCGCCGCGCTCGGCCCTCCGGGGGCCCTACCTGAGGCGGCTCCGGTCTTGGCGCGGATGTACCTCCGGAGCTGCCTCACCGCTCGGTCTCGGGTCGTCTTCTCGTTGCCGGCCAGTCGCTGAGCGAGCTGGATTTCCGAAGGGAGCGCCGGGACCGGAGACATGTCGCCCAATAACTCCGGAACAGGGAAGACGCGACGGAGAGCGCGGCGCGGCGCAGCGTTGACGTCACAGTCGCTCTGGAGAAGCGTCACGTGGGAAAGGCCGAGCGCCACCTTCAGGGCGACCCCTGAAGCGTGGAACTGCGACCTGAGACCTCGAAAGGTCAATTCCTTAAAGTGTACATTGCTAATTTATTACATTCAGACAATTAGATCCACTGCTCAGAAACTGTATGAATACGATTATACAGTATCCTCACCCAAATAAAGGCAGATCTAAATAAGTGGGAAAATGGCTAGGTGGCTACCCAACAGTTCTACTCCTTATTCAGTGCCCTACCAATCAAACTACCAAATATTTATTTTACCGAGTTAGAAAAATAGTAATAAAATCCATCTGGAAAAAAATAAAAAATAAATAAAAGTTTTTAAAAATTAAAAAAATAAAAAAAAATCCATCTGGAGCAACAAAAGGTCAAAAATAACAAGGGAGGGGCGGCTAGGTGGTGCAGTGGATAGAGCACGAGCCCTGGAGTCAGGAGTTCCTGAGTTCAAATCCGGTCTCAGACACTTAATAATTACCTAGCTGTGTGGCCTTGGGCAAGCCACTTAACCCCATTTGCCTTGCAAATCCTAAAAAAAAAAAATAGCAAGGGAACTGATGGGAAAAAAAATGCAAAGGAAGGTGGCCTAGCTCTGCCAGCTATACCATAAAGTGACAGTCTTCAAAACTGCCTGGTACTGGTTAAGAAATAGAGAAATGAGGGCAGCTAGGTGGCGTAGTGGATAAAGCACCGGCCTTGGAATCAGGAGTACCTGGGCTCAAATCCAGTCTCAGACACTTAATAATTACCTAGCTGTGTGACCTTGGGCAAGCCACTTAACCCCATTTGCCTTGCCAAAAATCTAAAAAAAAAATAGAGAAATGAATCAGTAGGATAAGTTTAAAAGAAACTGCAATAAATGACTACAACTATCTACTATTTAGCAAAACCAAAGATATCAGCCTCTGGAGTAAGAACTCACTGTCTGACAAAAATTGTTGGGAAAACTGGAAATAGTATGGCAAAGACTAGGCATAGATGCACATCTCATACCCTATACCAAAACAAGGTCAAAATGGGTACAGGATTTACAATGTATACCATGGAAACAATGTAAAGACTGGCAAATTGCCTTCTGTAAGGGGTGGGGGGAGGGAAGTAAGACTAGGGGAAAAATTGTAAAACTCAAAATAAATAAAATTTTAAAATGGGTATAGGATCTAGACATAAAGCAGGACACTATAGATAAATTAACAGACCAAGAAATATTCTATCAGCTCTATGGAAAGGGAACAAATTTATGACCAAACAAGAAATAGAGTGTATTATAAATTACAAAATGAATAATTTTGACTATATTTAATTAAAAAGTTTATGCACTAAGAAAATCAATGCTGCTAAAATTAGAAGGAAAGCAGAAAACTTGGAAACAATCTTCACAACTAGGAGTTCTGATAAAGGTCTCATTTCTAAAATATATAGAGAACTGCATCAAATTTATAAGGTTACAAGTTATTCCACAATTGATATATGGTCAAAGGATATGAATAGACAGTTTTCAAATGAAGAATTTAAAGTTATATATAATCATTTGAAAAAGCTCCAAATCATTATTGATTAGAGAAATGCAAATTAAAACAACTTTGAGGTATCACCTCACACCTGTCAGATTGGCTAAGGTGACCAAAAGGGAAAATGATCAATGTTGGAGAGATTGTGGGAGGGTTGGGATATTAATGCATTGGAGCTGTGAACTGATCCAGCCATTCTGGAGAATAATATGGAACTATGCCCAGAGTGCAATAAAAATGTTCATACCCTTTGACTCAGTAATTCCAATTCTAGGTCTATTTCCAGAAGAAATCATAAAAAATGGGAAAGGTCCCACATGTTCCAAAATATTCATAATGCTCTTTTTGTGGTTGGCAAAGAATTAGAAATTGGGGGGATACCCATCAGTTGAGGAATGTTTAAACAGGTCATAATACAAAAATATTATGGAATACTATTGTTCTATAAGAAACCATAAATGTTCAGATTCTAGAGAAGCAGGGAATGAATTGTAGGATCTGATGCTGAGCAAAGGGAGTAGAACCAAGAGAACAATGCACACATTAACAATATTGTGAAATGATCAACCCTAATGGAAGCAGATCCTCTCAGCAGTTCAAAGAGCTAGGACAAACCTATTGGATCAGCTATGGACAATGCTATCCCCATCTAGAGGAAGAAAACAAAACTAAACTAAACAAAAAATTCTTCAGAATCTGATGAATATTACATTCACTTTTTAAAAACTATCTCTTATGTATTTCTTTCCCTTAATCCTAATTCCTCATACCAAAAATGACTAATCTGTAGACATTGTTAACACAAATGTATATGTACAATATTAACCTATTTGCCACTGAGGAGAGGGGATTGGGAAGGAAGAGTGGAAAGAAATTTTGTAACTTAAAAATATACTTAGGCATATGGATGAATATTGAAAATCTTTTATAATGTATTTGAAAAAATAAAATATCAATAAAAAATAAAGTCAAAGCAGAACTGAATGATTTTAGGAAAACTAAAAAAAATTATGCAGTTAAAGAGGATTATGATCTTTATCTTTGACCACCATTTTCACTTTTCCTATTGCAGCACCATTATAAATTCCAAGGCTACCTCAATGTTGGGTTAGCAAACTACAGTATTATCCTCAGCCTCTCCTACAATGCTTTGTTTTATTTTATTTTAAATTCTATTCATTTAAGGCAGGTGACACAGCAAGGCAATTATTAAGTGTCTGAGGTTGGATTTGAACTCAGGTCCTTCTGACTTCAGGGTCAGTGCTCTATGCTCTGTGCTACCTAGTCACCCCCATAATGCTTTGTTGACTAGAGAACCTTAATTCATGTTGAGTGAATTGAATTGACCCATAAATTCACCCTAAGGAATTCCTTTCAGAAAGTCTTAGTGCTAGGGGCAGCTAGGTGGTGCAGTGAATAAAGTACTGGCCCCTGGAGTCAGGAGTACCTGGGTTCAAATCCGATCTCAGACACTTAATAATTACCTAGCTGTGTGGCCTTGGGCAAGCCACTTAACCCCATCTGCCTTGCAAAAAAAAAAACAAACCCTAAAAAAAAAAGAAAGTCTTAGTGCTGTTGCCATCTCAGTATTCCTCCCTTATCAACAGCTATAAATTTCAAAGGAGTTATTAAATTGAATCTCTCGGAGACCCTTATGATCATAAATCATAGAATCATAGATTTTGAAATATTAACTCACATTCATATACCTATTCCAAGTCACACTTATCTATTGGGGAATACACATCCAGGGTCATCCCAGTCATTCTGATTCACATCTGGCCTCAGGATCAGATGGCTTGGGAGGAGAAAGTGAGGCTATCCCAGCACCCACTCTCTCACTCAAATCCAATTCACTGAATGCCATGGCATCATCTCTCTGATGTCATGATCTTCCAGAACAAAGACAAACATCATGATCATCAGGGAATAACTTTAGTATATATGTATGTGTGTGTGTGTGTGTGTGTGTGTGTGTGTGTGTGTGTATATACACATATGTATATGTATATAAAATACATCCACACGTGTACATATATTTATATGTTCCTATATCTTATACAGGTGAGCTAGATGGCTCAGTTGATAGAATAGTGGACCTAGAGTCAGAAAGATTATTCCTGAATTCAAAACTGGTCTCAGATATTTCATTGCTAAGCAAGTCACTTAACTTGTCTGCTTTAGTTTCCTCCTCTATAAAATGAGCTGGAGGAAGAAGTGGCCAAAAAACTCTGCTAGGAAAAGTCAGGCATGACTGAAATGACTGAATACATGTCATATATAATGTGTATACATAGAAATATAACAATTTTTAAAAGAATTGCAAACTATTAACAATCTTATGATGATGATGATGATGATGATGTGTGTGTCCTTTGTTCTAGAAGAAGACTATGACCTCAGGGAGATGATGCTATGAAAAACAAGTGAATTGGGTTTGAGTGAGGGAGTGAAAAGAATATTAAAAAATGTTCAAAATCAGGCATGGCTAGGTGGCACAGTGGATAGAGCACCGGCCCTGGAGTCAGGAGTACCTGAGTTCAAATGTGACCGCAGACACTGAATCATTACCTAGCTGTGTAGCCTTGGGAAAGCCACTTAACCCCATTGCCTTGCAAAAAAAAAAAAAAGTTCAAAATCGCTATTGAGAAGAGAAATGCAATTAAAACAACTATGAAATACAAGTTTACTCCTATGAAAAATAACAAACACTAGAGAGGTCGAGGGAAAAATACTTGCATTAATAAATTGTTGATCAAGTTAGTTGAAATTAATTTAGTCATTATGTAACTATGCCCAAAGAGCTATAAAACTGTGATTCAAAATACTGCTACTAGAAGTGTACCCCAAAGAGATCAATGAAAAAGAAAAAGACCTTATATTTCATAGCAGTTCTTTTTTTTGTCATAGTAAAGAATTAGAAATTGAGAGGTTGCTCATCAATTGGGAAATGGTTCAAAAAATTGTAGCAGATGATTATGATGGAGTATTGTTTACTTTGGTAAATGCGCTGGGGGATGGCAGAGGAAACATGAGAGGTCATGTATGAAGAACTGGGAAATTATTGTGTAAAGTAACAGCAAATTTGTGGTGATGATCAACTGTGAAAAACCTGGTTATTCTTGTCAATACAATGATCCAAGATAATTGCATAGTACTCAATATGAAAAAATGCAGTCCACCTCCAGAGAGAGAACTGTTGGACTCTCAGTGCAAATTGAAATATAATTTTCTTACTTTTTAAAACTTTTTTAATGATGTAGCTAATGCAAGAATATATTTTACATAATTTCACATGTATAATTGATATGGTAGGGAAAGGGGTAGGAGAAAAGGAGAAAATGAAGAACTAAAAATTTCAAAAGAAGGTAAAAAATAAGTAATAAATTTGTTTAGAGAAAAGAAATTGTTTTCCACACTCACTGTTGGATTAGTCATTAGGAGCAGGGGACAGATAATAAAGATTATATATTGATATGTTAACAAAATATAAATGCATTACTAAGTCTTGGTACCCAGTCAGAAGAACCTTACATGAACTGATGCTGAATGAAGTGAGCAGAAGAAAGAGAACATTGTACACTTTTAATAGTAACATTATGAGATGATCAACTAACATAAACTGAGCCCTTCTCAGTAATACAGCGAATCAAAGACAATTCTAAAAGACCTACAATAAAAAATGCCATTCACATCCAGAGAATAAATTATGGAATCTGAATGCAGATCAAAGCATACAATTTTTACTTTTTTTAAAATTTGTGGGGTTTTTTGTTTTTTTCTTCTTGTAGTTTTCATCTTTTGTTTTATTCTTCTTTCACAGTCTGACTAATATGGAGATATCATTAACATGATTGTACATATATAACTAATATCATATTATTTGTCCTAGGGTGGGGAAAAGAAAGGATGGGAGAGAGAAAACTTTATAAAAATGAATGTTGAGGGCGGCTAGGTGGCGCAGTGGATAAAGCACAGGCCCTGGAGTCAGGAGTACCTGGGTTCAAATTCGGTCTCAGACACTTAATAATTACCTAGCTGTATGGCCTTCGGCAAACCACTTAATCCCATTGCCTAGCAAAAAACCTAAAAAAATAAAAAACAAAAAATGAATGTTGAAGATTATCTTTACAAATAAATGGAAAAATAAATAAATTTATTAAAAAAATAAATGCAAATAAAGCATTGAGGTGAAGAGAACTTAGATACTGCTCATTTCACTCTTCATTTTTTCATGCATCTTTCCATATTTTTCTAAAATCATTCGACTCATCATTTCTTAAAGCAGAATGGTATTCCATTACAAATATATACCATAACTTGAAGATATACCACAACTTGTTTAGCTACTACCCAACTGATAAACATCCTTGCAATTTACAGTTCTTTGCCACTACAAAGAGAGTTGCTATAAATATTTTAGAACATATCAGCTCTTTTCCTTTTTCCCTAATCATCTTGGGAAGTAGACCTAATAGTGGTATTGTTAAGTCAAAGGGTATAGGCAATTTGAAAACTCTTTGAGGATAATTCCAGATCATACTCCAAAATGGTTTGATCACTTCACAGATCCACCAACAATGAATTAAGGTCCCAATTTTTCCCACACCTCCTCCAACATTTGTTGTTTTCCCTTCAATCATTTTAGCCAATCTGACAGGCATAGAATGATATTTCAAAGTTATTTTACTTTGCACTTCTCTATTTAATAATAATTTAGAAAATTTTTTTACATGGCTATAAATAGCTTTGATTTCTACATCAGAAAACTTCCTGTTCATATCCTTTGACCATTTGTCAATTGGAGAATGACTTGTATTCTTCTTTTAAGTTTTTTGGGGGTTTTTATTGGTTTTTGGTTTTTTTGCATGGCAATGGGGTTAAGTGGCTTACCCAAGGCCACATAGCTAGGTAATTATTAAGTGTCTGAAGTTGGATTTGGACCCAGGTACTCCTAGGTCCAGGGCCGGTGCTCTATCCACTGTGCCATCTAGACACCCTCGACTTGTATTCTTCTAAATTTGACTCAGTTCTCTATATATTTGAAAAATAAGCCCTAGCCAAGAAACTATCTATAAATCCCCCCACCCCATTTTCTGCTTTTCTTCTGATGTTGGCTACATTTATTTTATTTTTTATAAAACCTTTTTTTCTTTTTAATGTTGTTGAATTTTACAATTTTACAATTTTTCCCCCAATCCTGCTTCCCACCCCCCCACAGAAGACAGATGGTCTTTACATTTACAAAACCTTTTTAATTGAATGTAATTGAAATTATCCATTTTATACCCCATAATTTTATCTCTTCTTTGTTCAAAAATTGCTCACTTATTCTTAACTGATAGGAATTGTGTTCCTAGTTCTTCTAATTCTCTTGTCCTATATCCCTTACTATCTAGGTTATGTATCCATTTTGATCTTATCTTGGTAAATAGTGTAAGATACTGATCTAGGGCCAGTTTCTGCCAGACTGCTTTCTTTTTTTCCCAACAGTTTTCACCAAATAATTACTGTCTAGGGTTATCTTAAATGGGATATCTCTAACAAACTCTTTTTGAAAGCTCCTGTTGGTGATATATTGGAATGCTGATGATTTAAGTGGGTTTGTTTTATGTAATGTTACTTTGGTAAAATTATTAATTATTTCAATTAACTTTTTAGTTGATTCTTATCAAATTGTCTACAGAGATAGTTTTATTACCTCATTGTGTATTCTGATTCTGTTCTTTTTTTTCTTTTTTATTGATATTGCTATTGATATTGGATTTACAGTACAATATTTTTATTATTATTTTTGTTTAATGTTTCCCAATAACATTTTGAAATTTTAATTTAATTTTTTCTCCTCAGTTACATACAAGATTCAACATTCACTTTCAAAACTTGATTTCCAAATTCTCTTCCTTCCTTCCATGTCACTCCCTATTATTGAGAAAGCCAGTTACTCTTTTTAAATTAAAAATATTTAGTCATGAAAATGTTACTACAACAGTCATGTTGTAACATATAGTCATGTTGTAACAGTAAAAATATCCTCTCCCTCCAAAAAAAAAGAAACCTCAAGAAAAAAAGTGGGGAAAAAGGCATGTTTCAGTCTGCATTTGGACACCATTAGTTCTGTCTTTGGGATGGACAGTATTCTTTATCATATATCCTTCAGAGTTCTCTTGGGTCACAAAATTGTTGAGAAAAGGTAAATCATTCACAGTGGATCATCTTGCAATATTGCTATTACTATGTATTCAGTACATTTCCTATTGCATCTATTCATGTAAATCTTTACTGAATTTCCGGTTCATCATTGCACAAAACAGAAAAGTACTCTATCCCAATCACATACCACAATTATTTGTTCAGCTGTTCCCTACTAAAGGGTATCCCCTCAATCTCCCTGCCACCAGAAAAGAGCTAATATATATATCCTTATGGATATAGGTATTTTTCTTCCTATATTTTATCCCTTCTAGAATATAGACCTAGCAGTTGGCACTACTAGGCAAAGGGTAGGCATGGTTTTACAGCCCTTTGAGTATAGTTCCAAATTGCTCTACAGAATTGTTGAATCATTTCACAACTCGTCCTACAATCCCTCAATGTCTCAATTTCTCTCCATCCCTTCCAATATTTAGCATTTTCTCCTTCTGTCCTATTAGCCAATTCAAGAAGAATAAGGTAATACCTCAGAATTGCTCCAACCCTTATTTCTCCTGTCAATAGTGAGTTAGGACATTTAAAAAAAATGATTTAAACATTTGTACTGTTAACTTCATCTGAAAATTGTTTATATCCGATTTCCAATACAACATTGAATAATACTGGTGACAGCGGACATCCTTGTTTTACATCTGATCTTACTGGGAAGACTTCTAGTTTATCCTCATTACAAATTAAACTTGCTTATTTATGCTTTTAGGTAAATTTTTATTATCAATTTAAAGAAGAGTCCCTTTATACTGAAACTTTCAAGTTTTTTTTAATAGAAATGACTTTTGTTTTCCTTGTTTTTTTCTACATCTATTGATATATAATATTTATTAATTTATTATTAATATAATCAAATATGATAATAGTTTTCCTTATGCTAAACCATCCCTGCATTCCTGTATGAATTGTATTTGGTCATAATAATAATCTTTGCAATGTATTGTTGTAATGTTTTAGCTAGTATATTTTATTTTTGATTTTTGTATTTATATTTTGTATTTATATTCATGACTGAAATCAGTTTATAATTTTCTTTCTCTACTTTACTCTTCCTGGTTTAGGTGTCAGGATCATTTTTATTGCTAAAAGGAGTTTGGTAGGACCCCTTCTCTTCCTGTTATCCCAAATAATTTAATATTGAAATGAGTTGATATTTAAATGTTTGATAGAATTCACTTACAAATACATCTGATCCTGGTGATTTTTCTTTTTTTAATTAAATATTTTATTTTTCCTAGTTACGTGCAAAAATAACTTTTAACATTTATTTTTAACACTTGAAGTTCCAAGTTATCTTCCTCTTGCCCCACCCCACCACTCAATGAAAAAGCAAACAATTTGAAACAAGTTATACATGTGTAGTCATGAAAAACATTTATATAATAATCATATTGTAAAAGAAAATATATACCCTAAAAATCCCTAAAAATTAAGGAGAAAAGTTTGGTTCAATCTATATTCAGACACCATCAGTTCTTTATCTGGGGATAGATATCATTTTTCATTGGAGGTCCTTCAGATTTGTCTTAGATCATAATATTGCTGAGAACTGCCAAATCATTTACAGCTGATCACCTTCCAATATTTCTATCTCTCCACAATACATTTCATGGTATATCAGCTTATCTATGTCTTTCCAGATTTTTCTGAGAGTATGCTACTTATCATTTCTTGTAGCAGAATATGATGGTCCTACTAACAATTTCCAGTTCCTTGCCACCAGAAAAGAGATAGCAGTATAACTATTTTTAAAAATCTTTTTATAGGACACAGACCTAATAGTGTTATTGACAGGTTAAAGAATATGCATGGTTATATAGCCCTTGGGGAATGGTTCCAAATTTCTATAGTTGAATCAGTTCATAATTCTACCAATAAGGCATTAATGTCTCATTTTTCTGACATCCCCTGCAACATTTATCATTTTCCTTTTCTCTCCTGTTAGCAAATGCAATACACCAGAATTAGTTTAATTTGAATTTATCCAATCAATAGAGCATTTTTATATAACTAGAGAGAGTATTGCATATTTCATTTGAAAATTATTCATATCTTTTATTTGATTATCAATTGAAGAATGGCTATTTTTTATAAATTTGACTCAATGGAACTTTTATCAGAGAAACTTTTTTCAAATTTTTTCACAATTATTATTGTTAACTTTATTTCCCTCCATCCTAGCTCTCCTCTCATTTTTTCTGTTCATTTTCTCCTATTTTGGGGGTTTTCTACCTCCAAAATATTGGGGTTCAGTGTTGAATGTCTGAGAAAGGATTCACAAGACATGGGATCTATCCCAGGCAAGTTGGCATTTGATTGGGCATTATGTTGGTGCAGTGGGCTTTGAGTTGGAAGATCCTCTGGCATGTTCTCATTTATTTAAAGGCGAAAAGAAGGAAAAAGAGAGGAAGAATAATCTCTGATATATAATTATCTTATCTTATAAATAAGTATCTTATGAAGTGAATCTGGATGTCAGAAGTTGGTGTCACCATGGACAGTTTGAAGGGACAGAACTTCTAATTAAGATGTAAAATGTGCTTATAAGAAGAGCTCTTGATATATGAAAGAAAATTGCAGGAGCTAATAAGAAGTAACTAAGTCTCTAGGCAGACCAGATTGATCTTGTAGAGGGTTAAAGGTCAAGATACTTAAGTAGTGGGCACTGATAATGGGAAACTAGATGACAAAAAGGCCTTGGGCAAAGGGCTCAAAAGATATGAACAGGAGGTTTTCAGATGAAGATATTCAAACTATCTATAGTCATATAAAAAAATACTCTAAATCATGTTTTAGAAAAATGCAATTTAAAACAAAACTGAGGTACTACTTTGCACCTATCAGAATGACTAAAATGAAGGAAATGGAAAATGATTAGCGTTAGAGGAGAGGCAAAAAAAATGGGACACTACTGCACTGTTGGAAATGTAAACTGATCCAATCAATCTAGAAAACAATTTGGATGTATGCCAAATATACAATAATACTGTACATATCCTTTGATAAATCGATACAACAATACTGTAGCCTCTGATTTGTTCCTTGGGTTCGGTTTTGCCCTGCGAGGAATCGCGATTCAGACTCGGGAATGCAAGTTTTGGAAAGAAAAGACTTATTTACTTTTTTTTTAGGTTTTTACAAGACCAGTGGGGTTAAGTGGCTTGCCCAAGGCCACACAGCAGGGTAATTATTAAGTGTCTGAGACCGGATTTGAATTCAGGTACTCCTGACTCCAGTGCCGGTGCTTTATCCACTGTGCCACCAAGCCACCTCGAAAACAGAGATTTATTAAAGGAAGTTACAGGATAGGAAGAAAGGGATAGAAACGTTAGGAAGAGATTAAGAACACGTGGATTGGCTGATTAAATTTTGGCCAGAGCAGCTGGTTCCACAGGAGACTGCTCCTGGTGATTTTTCTAAGGAAGCTTATTCATAGCTTATTCAATTTCTTCTAAAATGGGGCTCTTTAGATTCTGTTTCCTCTTCGGTTCTCTAAGCAGTTTATATTTTTGTAAATATTCTTCCATTTCACTTAAATTGTTAAATTTATTGGCATATATTTGGACAAAATAACTCCTTATAATTGCTTTGATTTCATCTTCATTCTTTCATCTTCATCTTTCATCTTCATTCACCCTTTTAATTTTTAATACTAGTGATTTGGTTTATTTTTTTTAAATCATATTAAGTAATGGGTTATACATTTTATTTTATTCATAACATCATCTCCTAGTCTTATTTATTGATTAAGTGGTTTTTCTAAACCTCAATTTTATTAATTTCACCCTTAATTTTTCCAATTTACTGTGTAATTGGAATTTTTCTGTTTTTTTTAAAATTATACAATCCATTCATTGGTCTATTCTTTCTTTATTCTAATGATAAAAGCACTTGTGCTGCAGTACAGGCAGGATGCTTAGGTGGAATGAATTCACCAAAATACAGACAGTTATTCAGCCAAGCAAGCAAGTTTATTGAACATTGACAAGCAGTGGGTTAGAGAGAGGAGAGTCAAATTATGCTATATATATAGTATGGAGTAAACAAGGCTGTTTTGGTTTTTACACACACACACACACACACACACACACACACACACACACACAGAAATACAAATCCCAGTTCCTCATTATCTATGCTGATGTGGCAACTACTTGGAGTTATGCAAAAGTCTGGGGTGCAGTGTTCTGCAAAATTAACTGACATGATATTTGGCAGTTTTTGCTTAATGTATAAAAAGGTCTTGAATTTGGATCAGGTGTTCTAGCCTCATCACTTAGAAATATAATTTTTCCTCTGATTATTGCTTTTATTGTATTACCCAAGTTTAAATATATTGTCAATATTCTCTTTAATAAAATTATTGATTGTTTCTATGATTTTTTTTCCTATCAACTACTTATTCTTTAAGATTAGGTTCTTTACTTACTAACTGGGTTTTTTTTTAATCTCTGTTTCCATGGTCCCTTACTCAATATAATTTTATTACATTGTGGTCAGAAAAGGAAGCATTTAATATTTCTGGTTTTCTACTTTTAGCTATAAAATTTTAATTCATCATTCTTTGTAAAAGTTCATATATACCTTTAAAAAAAGATGTATTCCTTTCTATTTCCATTCAATTCTTTCCAGGTATATATCTTCAGATATCTAGTTTATCTAAAATTCTATTCACTTCCTTGATTTCTTTCTCATTTATTTTTTGGTTATATTTATTTATTTTGGTTATATTTATCTAGTTCTGAGATGGGAAGATTAAAGACCTCCACTATTATAGTACTAATTATCTGCATTTGTAATTCACTTAACTTTTCTTTTAAAAATTTATTGCTTCATTGTCTAAGGCACCTTTTATGATAATGTAGTATCTCTATTTATCTTTTAATTAAATCTATTTTTAGTTTTGACTTTGAGATAATAATTCTATTCCATAATAGATTCCATATTAATTCTATTCCAGGCTTTTATTTTAACTCTGTATTTCTTATTTTAAATTTTGTTGGGGTTTTTTTTAGGGGTTTTTTTTTGCAAGGCAAATGGGGTTAAGTGGCTTGCCCAAGGCCACATAGCTAGGTAATTATTAAGTGTCTGAGACCGGATTTGAACCCAGGTATTCCTGACTCCAGGGCCGGTGCTTTATCCACTACACCACCTAGCTGCCCCCTAAAATTTATTTCTTGTAAGCAATGTATTGTCACTTTATTATTTATAAGCCATTCTGTTATTAATTTCCATTTTATGGAAGAGTTCATCCTATTATTCAGACTTATAATTGCTATTTGTGTATTTTCCTTTATCCTATTTTTCTTCACTATTGAACTCAACCTTTTTTTTTTGCAAGGCAATGGGGTTAAGGGATTTGCCCAAGGTCACACAGCTAGGTAATTATTAAGTGTCTGAGGTTGGATTTGAATTCAGGTCCTCCTGACTCCAGGGCTGGTGCTCTATCCATTGTGCCACCTAGCTGCCCCCTTCTCAGCCTCTTTTTAAATTTATTCCCCCCTCTAGTTTACTTCTAACTACTACCTCTCTAAATCACACCATTTTAAAATATCTCTCCCCTTACTTTCTATTCCTTTTTCTACCCACCCCTCTACCCATACCTCTGTTCTCTCCCAACACCTCCTATGGTCTGTTAAGATATCTTGGAGTTTCAATTGACAAATGGTCAAAGGATATGGAAAGGCAATTTAAAGATGAGGAAATCAAAGCAATCCATAGTCATATGAAAAATTGTTCTAAATCATTACTTATTAGAGAAATGCAAATTAAAGCACCTCTGAGATACTACCTCACACTTCTCAGACTGGCCAATATGACCAGAAAGGATAATGATCAATGTTGGAAGGGATGTGGGAAATCTGGGACACTATTACATTGTTGGTGGAGCTGTGAACTCATCCAACCTTTCTGGAGAGCAATCTGGAACCACACCCAAAGGGCAACAAAAATGTGCATACCCTTTGATCCAGCAATACCACTACTGGGTCTATACCCTGAAGAGATGATGGAAAAGGGTAAAAACATCACTTGTACAAAAATATTCATAGCAGCCCTGTTTGTGGTGGCAAAGAATTGGAAATCAAGTAAATGTCCTTCAATTGGGGAATGGCTTAGCAACCTGTGGTATATGTATGTCATGGAACACTATTGTCTTATTAGAAACCAGGAGGGATGGGAATTCAGGGAAGTCTGGAGGGATTTGCATGAACTGATGCTGAGTGAGATGAGCAGAACCAGAAAAACACTGTACACCCTAACAGCAACATGGGAGTGATGATTAACCTCGATGGACTTGCTCATTCCATCAGTGCAACAATCAGGGACAATTTGGGGCTGTCTGCAAAGGAGAGTGCCATCTGTATCCAGATAATGAACCATGGAGTTTTAACAGAGTTCAAGGACTATTCCCTTTAATTTAGGGAAAAAACCTGATATCTTATTGTCTGATCTTGTTATCTCTTATACTTTGTTTCTTCTTTAAGGATATGATTTCTCTCTCATCACACTCAAATTGGATCAGCGTACAACCTGGAAACAATGTAAAGACTGACAAATTCCTTTCTGTGGCGGGAGGGGGGAGTAAGATTGGAGGGAAAATTGTAAAACTCAAACTAAATAAAGTCTTTAATCAAAAAAAAAGGGCAGCTAGGTGGTGCAGTGGAGTCAGGAGTGCCTGGGTTCAAATCCGGTCTCAGACACTTAATAATTACCTAGCTGTGTGGCCTTGGGCAAGCCACTTAACCTCATTTGCCTTGCAAAATCCTAAAAAAAAAACAGGAGGGATGGGAATTCAGGGAAACCTAGAAAGATTTGCATGAACTGATGCTGAGCAAGATGAACAGAACAGAAAAACATTGTATACTCTAACAGCAACATGGGGGATGATGACCAACCTTGATGGACTTGCTCATTCCATCAGTACAACAATCAGAGACAATTTTGGGGTATCTGCGATGAAGGATACCATCTGTATCCAGAGACAGAATCATGGAGTTTGAAACAAAGACCAAAAACTATTACCTTTAACTTAGAAATTTAAAAAAGCCTGTTATCTTACTATGTAATTCTGCTCTTATACATTATTTTTCTTCCTTAAGGATATGATTTCTCACTCATCACTTTCAACTTAGATCAACGTATACCATGGAAACATTGTAAAGACTAATAGACTGCCTTCTGTGGGGAGGGTGGGGGGAGGAAAGGAATATTAGAGGAAAAATTGTAAAACTCAAAATAAATAAAATCTAAAAAAAAAGTTTCAGCAGTCAAAAAAAAAGATATCTTGGGGTTTAGAGGCCCCAAATCACTTTGCCTCTCTTTGATTGGTGTAGCAAAAGGGTTATATGCTGTGCAGACTTTTAATTTGGTCAGCACAAAATTATACCACAATGACATGCTCTCTCTTTTAAGTCTTTAAATGAAAATTTAATGATCAATATACTTATAATTCAAAATTAGAACCCAAGATTAATGTACTTATAACACAAAAGATATACAACTACATATATGCATATATGAAGGGAAAACATTAGAATAGATAAAGAAAAGGAAACTTAAGAGATAAGAGAATTACCCAACCAAGGAGGCTCCAATACCTGGAAATGTGGCTGGTTGTGGAAGGCAAGTCACAACACAGCCTCCAGGTTCTCAACTGGGAAAGTCTCCTTGGCAGATTCAAGGGGGTGACTTCCAAAGCCCACTTTCCCAAGACCTTTATAGTACTCACACAAAAGTGGCACGGGTCCAAGGGTTTACAAGCCTGAACTCAGAATTCAATGAGCAATCCTGACTAACTCAATGATCCATTAATTCTGCCAAAACACCCTCAGATCCTGAGAACAATCATCTTCTCCAGCTGTCATGTGGTAAACACCCAGGGAGGGGCCAAACATCCAAGTGTGAACCGCAAAATATGTTTACTAGGAATATTTCCCTGCCCCAGGACATATTCTTGATCAATCATGCCTCAGTTCCTGTGCTTAGGAAGTTTCTTCTCCTTGGACCATAATGGCTGAAGGGAAGATCTTAATTTACCCCTTCACCCTTCAATTGGCCATCAAAACGTCCCAGGCTAAACCCCACTTGGTCATTATTTGGGCCCTGATTGACTCGAGTAAATGTAAATAGCAATTGTTTTTGATTTGGTCAGAAACCCTGTGGGTCTTCCCCTCCCAGTTTGATTTTTTCTTTTTGATGAGGTAAAAGTGGTCATTCTTTGCTACTTAGCCTCCTTTCTTGCCCAGCCTTAATGTTGCCTTACTCAAAGGAAGACCTGTTAAAAACCTTAACTGAAAAAAAGCCAGTCTCCACTGTATCCAGGGCCATTTCCAGTGGTCCTGATCCACATATAGTTAGTGTGAATTTAACCTCCTTCAAAAGGGGAAGAGGAACCTCACTGCAGTTTAAGACCTGTTGGAATAAATGTGTTAACCTTCCAGAATTTTTCCCAATTAGGGACAAATATTACCAGAAATTTTGATCTTGAAAAAGAGTAAAACAGAATTAGATTAACCCACTCGTTTACTGATATTTCTCTAAATTGAAGACTTTGCTAGTGAATTTGGGGAGGGGGGTCTAACCAGAGAGCTAGGACACACCCATGATATAGATCTACTATTGCTACTATTGCACTTAAATAGCCTTGCCCATGAGGAGGTGGATCTGAAAGTCAATCACAGCTTATCCAATCAAAGCCCCCAAGGTAGGATAGAGTGGGGAGGATTTTGGTGAAAGCAGAATCTACAAGACCTTCCAGGCAAAGGTATAGCCTAAGAGACTAACCCTCAAGCTATACCCACACTGGATACTGGATCCAGATGGCTCTGGAGAAGTAAGTGACTTTACACAGCTCCCCTCTGCCCACTTAAATCCAATTCATTTGTATGTCATGGAATTACCACCCTGAAGTCTTGGTCTTTTTTCCAGAACAAAGGAAAAACAACCATAAACCAGGCGTTTTGCTAAGCACTTCATTGTTATTATACAATTTGATCTTCCCTACAACCCTGTAAAGTAGGTGCCATTATTATTCCCCAATAGATCAGTGAAGTAAGGTAAATCGATATGAGGTAACTTGTTTAAGATCAGATAACTAATAAATTTCTTAATAACAAACAGCAAGTGTAGTTTATATTAAGTATTAGGTTCTGTTTTGTCACTACAATATGATTTAGTCATGACGGACTCTTTGTTTTTGTTTTGTTTTTTTGCAGGGTAATAAGGTTAAGTGACTTGCCCAAGATCACACAGCTAGGTAATTATTAAGGTGTCTGAGCTCACATTTGAACTCAGGTCCTCCTGACTCCAGGGTCAATGAATGCTCTCTCCACTGTGCCACCTAGCTGCTGCCTATGACCAACTCTTGATAGCCCCTTCTAGAGTTTTCTTGGCAAAACAAACAATTGTAAACTACTTCTGCCTCAGGCCCAGGTGTGTGAGCAGAAGAACCAACCCAGCTGAGGAATCACCTCAGGGCAGGGTAAAGCCCACCATTGATTGAAGGCAAAAGAATTCAATAGTTCCAACTCCTCCCTTCTGGCAAAGGGAGAAGGCCTCTCAACTAAGGTCACAGACACTCCAGAGAGGGCAACCAGCACCTCCTACTGGCCAGCCAGAGAAACAGCACTCAGTAAAGCCTTTAGCGACGTCAAGCCCAGGTGAGACAGCGCCCCCCCCAACTCAAGGCCTTAGCATAATGAAGAAGGGTCAGCAGAAAGGTGGATCCATAGAAAAATTCCTGGAAGGGAAAGACCCCAACTCAGAGAGACCTGGAACCTCTGAGGAGAATACAATCTGGTCTCCAGCACAGAAAGACTTCCCTGAAGAAATAAGGAAGGAGGTTAAAAATTTGGGAGAGACAATTAATACCTTGCAACAAGAAAACAAAACCTTAGAAAGTACAATTGGACAAACACAAAAGGAGAATAAATCTCTCAGATCATCAACTGCACAATTACAAAATGAGAATAAATCTCTCAGATCCTCAAATGAGCAAATGCAAAAAGAAATTAATTCTTTCAAAACCTCAGTTAGTCAAATGGAAAGATCTTTCAAAAGTAGAATTGACCAATTGGAAAAGGAGTTGCAAAAGGTTAATGAAGAAAACTCCTCCCCCCCAAAAAGAATGGAGTCTACAGAAACTAATGACTCCACCAGACAGCAAGAGTCAATTAAACAAAATCAAAAAATAGAAAAAATGGAAGCAAATGTAAAATACCTCATCAACAAAACCACTGACCTTGAGAATAGATCAAGGAGGGGCAACCTGAAAATTATAGGACTTCCTGAAAACATTGAAGAGAAAAAAAGCCTGGACTTAATATTACAGCATCTAGTGATGGAAAACTGCCCTGATATCATGGAATCAGAGGGCAAAGTAGTTATTGAAAGAGTACATCGATCCCCACCAGAAAAAGATCCTAAAATGAAAACACCAAGGAATGTTGTGGCCAAACTGCAGAACTATCAGATAAAAGAGAAACTATTGCAAGCAGCCAGAAAGAAACAATTTAAATATCAAGGAGCCACAGTAAGGATCACGCAGGACCTGGCTGCATCAACATTAAAGGATCAAAGGGCCTGGAATGAGATATTTCGAAGAGCACGGGAGCTTGGAATGCAGCCAAGAATCTACTTTTCCTGCAAAGCTGAGCCTACTCTTCCAGGGGAAAAAGATGGACATTTAACAAAATGGAAGAATTCCAAAAATTTCTGATGAAAAGACCAGAGCTAAACAGAAAATTTGGACATAAACAGGAGGTTCAAGAGACACATGAAAAGGTTAAAAAAAAGGGGGGCAGTAAAAGGAAAAAAATGCAATAAATATAACTCTAACAGAGAGAATACACCTTGCCAGAAATGATGGACATTCATGACCTATCCATGAGACTACTATCTAATGGGATGTAACTGGCTTTAACCCCATTTGGGAGAAAGACTAATAACTCTCAGGAATTTAGACTCTATTCAATAGAACATACAGAACTAGAAGGGTCAGACACTCAGAATTTTCTATGACTTAGAATGATCTAAAAAAAAACACTACTGCCCTAAAAAGGGGGACAGGAAAGAGACAAGAGGAGGGAGGGGATTGAATGGGGTAAATTGCATTACACTGAGAGGTACAAAAAAACCCATGGTAATAGTGGGGAAGAAGGGAGCAGAGGAGAAACACCTGAATCTTCTTCTCATCAGACTTGGCTTAAAGTCAACCTACACATACTCAGTTAACTTATAAAACATCTAACCTTTCAAGTATTAAAAGGGGAAAAGGGGAGGGGGACAGAGAAAGGGAAGGGGAGAGGGGGAAGTAAGGGGAAATCATAAAAGAAAGGGAAGGGAAAAGGGGAAAAAGGGAAAGGGGAAAGAAAGGGGAGGGTGTGATATAGGAGGGCAAACACACTGAAGGGGGTGGTTTTCAGAAACAAGACTGGGGAATATGGATAAAAGGGGGGAAAGGGTGAAAAATACAAACAGAGGGAAGATAGCATAGAGGGCAATAAAGAATTAGTAATCATAACCTTAAATGTGAATGGGATGAACTCTCCCTTAAAACGTAAGCAAATAGCAGAGTGGATTAAAAACCAGAATTCTACAATATGCTGCTTACAAGAAACTCATTTGAAGCAGAGAGATACATATAGAGTAAAGGAAAAAGGTTGGAGCAAAATATATTTTGCTTCAGCTGAAGTAAAAAAAGCAGGGGTAGCAATCCTTATCTCACACAAAGCAGCAGCAAAAATAGATAGCATTAAAAGAGATAAGGAAGGAAACTATATCCTCCTAAAAGGTACCATAGACAATAAAATCATTTCAATATTCAATATATATGCACCCAGTTGGACAGCATCCAAATTCTTAGAGGAGAAACTGAAAGAACTACAGGAAGACATAGACAGCAAAACTCTACTAGTGGGAGACCTCAACCTCCTGCTGTCAGATCTAGATAAATAGAATCATAAAACAAACAAGAAAGAAATTAGGGAGGTAAATAGATTGTTAGAAAAATTAGATATGGTAGACTTATGAAGGAAACTGAATGGGGATGGAAAGGAATATACTTTTTTCTCTGCAGTACATGGAACTTATACAAAATGGACCACATACTAGGACATAAAAATCTAATGATCAACTGCAGAAAGGCAGAAATAGTGAATACATCTTTCTCAGATCACAATGCAATAAAAGTCATATGCAATACTGGGCCAAGGAGATATAGACCCAGAACAAATTGGAAACTGAATAACCTCATTTTAAAAAATGAGTGGACCAAAAAACAAATTATAGAAAGAATTAACCATTTTATCATAGATAATGACAATAATGAAACAACATACCAAAACTTATGGGATTCATTCAAAGCAACTCTCAGGGGACATATTATAGCTCTCAATGCTTATATGAATAAATTGGAGAAAGAGGAAATCAATGAACTAAACATGCAACTAAAAAATTAAAGAAAGAGAGAGCACCTAAGAGGATACTCTCTTGTTGCCATCTTGGCTCCGCCCCCTAGGTGATTTCTGAGACCATATTTGAACTGGGTCTTCCTGACCACAGGTCTGGTGTTCTATCCACTGTGCCACCTACCTGCCATAAACTCTAATAGTAATACTTAAAATCTCAAGATTACTTCAAAATTGAGAGCCAAATATTATCAACTAAGCATATTTTTAAAGACACAAGATGATATTCCCAGCTCCCTATAAACTTTTCTCTATTTCTATTTTAATTATAAATATTTTATTTATTTTGAGTATTATAATTTTTCCCCCATCTTACTTCCCTTCCCCCACTCCCTACAGAAGGCAATTTACCAGTCTTTACATTGTTTCCATGGTATATATTGATCCAGAGCGTTTACATTTGTACAGTAATGTTTGTAATGTACTGTGAAATTCCTATGAAATCCTAGCAACATCCTCTCATATCCTGTGGAAAGCAAACACTCAGCAATTTCTCACAACATGATTCCCTAAACCAGATTTGCACAGGAGATATCCTTCCCTAAGCCCTCCCCAGTGTGTCACAGCTTACTCCCCTTTCTTGCCTTTCTCTTTTAAAGTGTTTTTCTCTGTCCCTACTCCCTTCCAAGATCTTTCTTGGAACTCAGCCAGTTTAAGAAGCTCCACCTTTGTTTATGCAGAAATAAACTTATCTGTTGTCCATCACACTGACTGATGATATAAATGATATAAATTTGTGAATTCATCACTGCTGAACTAGTAATAAATTCCAACACCCACATTAACCATAGCATTTCAAAAGTGGTCTGATCATCTTCTTCAACAAGGCAAATTTAGGAAATCAGAAAAAGAGAGTTTATTAACAGACCAAGGCATAAGCAACTAAGAGTTTGGCCTACACTGATTTCAAAACTTCCACAGGTTTTACAGATAGTAGTAAACAGCTTTTGATATTATGCTGATTGGTATGCTATTGTGGAGCAATTAGGTGACACTTTGGGTAAAGAGCCATGTCAAAACTCCCATTTGCTTCACTTCCTCATCGGTAAAATGGGGACACATAATGGAAGGAAATGGTAAGAAATTACAGGATTTTGTCAAGAAAATTCTTCTTTAAAAAATTTTTAAAAATTAAATTTAAAAATCCAGGGCCAAGTGCCCTATCCACTGTGCCACCTAGCTACTCAATGTAAAGAAAATCCCACAGAACTTATGCTGAAAAATACCATCCACATGCAGAGAATGAATAATGGACTTTGAATGTAAACTGATAGTTATTATTTTCAATTTTTAAATTTGTTTTAAGTTTTTTCCCCCTCATGTTTTTTTCTTTTTGTCCTGATTTTTCTGTCACAAGATAATTAATATGAAAATATATTTTTTTTGCAAGACAAATGGGGTTAAGTGGTTTGCCCAAGGCCACACAGCTAGGTAATTATTGAGTGTCTGAATCCGGATTTGAACTCAGGTACTCCTGACTTCAGGGCCGGTGCTCTATCCAATGCGCCACCTAGCCGCCCCAATATGGAAATATTTTAACTTAGTTACACATATTTTATTAGATTTATTAGATTACTCTCTGTAATGGAGGAAGGGGACAGAAGGGAGAAGAGGGAGAGAGGAAAAATGTGGAACTCATAACCATACCAAAAAAAATGATTATTGAAAATTATCTTTACATGTAGTTGGAAAAATAAATAAATTAAAAATAATTAAAAAACAAACAAACTCGAGGGGTGGCTACGTGGCACTGTGGATAAAGCACCGGCCCTGGAGTCAGGAGTGCCTGGGTTCAAATCCGGTCTCAGATACTTAATAATTACCTAGCTGTGTGGTCTTGGGCAAGCCAGTTAACCCCACTTGCCTTGCAAAAACCTAAAAAAACAAACAAACAAACAAAAACTCTAGGAAGAAAGAAAATTTCATGGACAAATTCACTGAGTTAGGAAGAGGCAATAGGACATGATTCAATAACAAACACTATTATGAGGAAAGAGACCTAAAGCCACTTCAAAC
This sequence comes from Macrotis lagotis, assembly GCF_037893015.1. Taxonomy (NCBI): domain Eukaryota; kingdom Metazoa; phylum Chordata; class Mammalia; order Peramelemorphia; family Peramelidae; genus Macrotis; species Macrotis lagotis. The sequence goes on from NC_133658.1 coordinate 495,758,389, forward strand.
TTTTCGCCTTCTCTTTTTGTCACGTGGGGGGATGAGGCTCATGACCAAGGGATATATGTCCACAGCACATACATCTATCCCACTCGCCCACTCTCAGTAACTGAACCCGCCAGGATGCTGTTGGGAGGTGTCTCAGAGGCCCGCCCGGCCACCGAGGAAACTCAGAAGATCGCGGACGAGGTAAGAGCTGCGAGCGCAGCCCGCATCTATGGAAGGACATCTTTAGGGGGTCAGGGTTCCGCGGGGCTCTTTTCTTTCTCTAAATCTGAGACCTGAAAAATCACCCCTCGGCATTTTGAAGGGGCTCCTGATTGTGAGAGCGCGAGCGGTGCAGACCCCTGCTGGAAGCAGCCCCTTATTCCTGAGTCTCCCCTGGGACTCTGATTCAGACCTAGAAATGATCCCGGAATGAGTCGTTCTCCTTAGGACAGTTTAAGCTTTAATCAATATGAATGCTTCTTTTGAAAGCTTAATTTAAATGTATTTTCATTTACTTCAGTGAAGAGTGATTTTCTTTTCGTTTTACCAAGATCGGTCATCAGGCCCACACGGTGGGTGCAGGAGACTTTCCCCAGAAGGTGGGGGGATCATCCCATCTCGGCGGGTCACATTTTTACTTGTGAGCTCGAATCAAAACCTGTCTTTGGGAGGAGCTCTTTTCAACTTTCTGAATAAGAAATAGAATCCTTAAGAGAGGATGAATGAGTCGGTGAGGAGCAGCGGATTAAAATTTTACAAAGTTCCAAAATTGACACATTTCACACAACAAAAAGAATTATAGGGTTGTGTTCATTTTTTTTTTTAGGTTTGTTCAAGGCAAATGGGGTCAAATGGTTTGCCCAAGGCCACCCAGCTAGGTAATTATTAAGTGTCTGAGACCGGATTTGAACTCAGGTACTCCTGATTCTAGGGCCAGTGCTCTATCCAATGCACCACCTAGCCACCCCTGGTTGTGTTGAATTTTGTTAAGAAAAATTAATATTTAAAATCTAATGAGCCCTTCCAATAATTATTAAAGTTTGTCACTGAAGTTATAACTTAAACTTACAGTAAGAATTTGGGAAGTTGCTGTGCTTGTTCCCTACAAAGTAGGGTTTTGTGAGCAAAGAAGGAAGGAATCTTGAAAGTTCTGACATTTAGCTAAAGAAAAAGGAGAAATGACTCATCTTGACTCATCTGATCTGTTTTTTTAACCAGAGGTTTCCAAATTATTTTTGGTTCTTATGGGAGGTATTAGTAATGAGTCAATCCTATGATAGATTACAGGGATAGATGTACAACCTCCATAAAATAAAATTTATTCAAAATCTTTTTTTCTTCTCTCAATAGGAGAAAACTTAATTGATATCAATGTTGTTTTCTTTATAAAAATCTATTTTATGGAGCAGCTAGGTGACAAAGTGGATAGAGCACAAACCCTGGAGTCAGTTGGACCTGAGTTGGAATGCAGAGTCAGACATTTAATAATTACCTAGCTGTGTGGCCTTGGGCAAGCCACTTAAACTCATTGCCTTGCAAAAAAACTAAAAAAAAAAATGATTGACTGTCATGCAACACTATTGTTCTATTAGAAACCAGGAGGGATGGGAATTCAGGGAAACCTAGAGAGATTTCCATGAACTGATGCTGAGAGCGATGAGCAGAACCAGAAGAACACTGCACACCCTAAGAGCAACATGCCGGTGATGATCAACCCTGATGGATTTGCTCATTCCATCAGTGCAACATTCAGGGACAATTTTGGGCTGTCTGCAATGGAGAATATCATCTGTATCCAGATAAAGGACATTGGAGTTTGAACAAAGTTCAAGGACTACTCCCTTTAATTTACGAAAAAAGTCTGATCTTGTTATCTCTTATACTTTATGTTTCTTCCTTAAGGATATGAGTTCTAGAGATGGCTAGGTGGCACAATGCACGGGCCCTGGATTCCGGAGTACCTGAGTTCAAATCAGGCCTCAGACACTTAATAATTACCTAGCTGTGTGGCCTTGGGCAAACCACTTAACCCCATTGCCTTGCAAAAAAATAAAAATATAATAAAAAAAAAGGATATGAGTTCTATCTCATCACACTCAATATGGATAAACATAGATCATGGAAACAATGTAAAAACTGACAAATTGCCTTCTTTGGGGGGTTGGGGGAAAGAAGTAAGATTGGGGGAAATATTGAAGAATTCAAAATAAATAAAATCTTTAATTTAAAAAAAGATGATTGTAACTGGCACCAAATCTCATCATCAAAATAATCATATTTATCTATCCTTAGATTTAAGCTGTGTTTTTCTTTCTGTTCTAATTTTTCAAACATATTTTTTGGTTTGGCTTTTATTCCTCAGGTAAAGTCACAACTTGAAGAGAAAGAAAATAGGAAGTTTCCAGTTTTTAAGGCAGTGGAATTTAAAAGTCAAGTGGTTGCTGGAACAAATTACTTTATTAAGGTACTTTGCAGAAGTACAATGCTTCTCTGATCTGAAACTGTTATTTGGATGTTTCCACAAATAATTTTTAGATAATTGTTTGGGGAGAGTGCTAGTAAACTTTGAGGGTTAGGCAGAGGTGAAAGTGTTTCTTGTTTCATTCACTAGATTGAATACTTCATGATTACCAGACATCAAACTCATAACACAGCAACAAAAGCATTGATGGAAGTGGGGAAAGATATTGGGACATAGACTAATCCCACTTCATGTAAAAAACCTGGAGGACAGAATCAGATTATGAAGATCAGTCTTTGCATTTAAAGCAAGGACATAAAAAAAAGAGCGGCAAAAATGATCTCTTCTCTTCCACAGCAACCCTCCCCCCCAAAAAAAAGTAGGAAAAATCTGAAAGATTTGAAATTGTGAGACAGATAATTTCTGATCCTACCAGCTCAGTAACTACTGACCTGTTAGTTGCTCATGTGTATCTGTTTTGTTCAGCCATTTGAGTTGTGTCCAACTCTTTAAATTCCTATTTGGGGTTCTGTTGGCAATGATATTAGAGTCATTTACCATCTCTTACATCATTTATCTCTATACCTATTATATAAAGTGAATCATTTCTTGATATTCAGTCTAAATATAAAAAATATATTGTTTCATCTACATTTTTTATTTCTTTTATTTTTGCTTCTTAGGTTCTTGTTGGTGGAGAGGAATTTGTACATTTGCGAGTATTCAGAAGTCTCCCTCATGAAAACACACCATTGGAGCTATCTGATTATCAAACCAACAAAACCAAGAATGATGAATTGAAATATTTTTAATGCACCATTTTGAATAAAGGTCCAGTGTTCTTTTATTGTACTCATGTATTTTACATACATCACATGAGCAAGTATTAAAATTTGCAACAATAAAAGAAATTTGAAATTTAATAAGTAGCTTTCTGTTTTCTAATTCTGATGTACAACCACAGATCATTGCATTGTTCATCAGTGATCCTTTTTTCTTTTTTTGGTGAGGTAGTCAGGGTTAAGCAGTTTCCTCAGGATCACACAAGGAAGTAAAAATCAATTATCTGAGGTCAAATTTGAACTCAGGTCCACCTGACCCCAGGGCCAGTACTCTGTCCAATGCATCACCTAGCTGCCTCTCATCTGTGATCTTCAGGTACTGAATTTACCTAGCAGTATAGTTAGCTTGGTCTTCTCCAGATTTCAGTTTCTACAGCTTTAATTTCTAAAAGACTGATTACATACCTTAGCAAAACATGCTAAAGAACTAATCTTTCCTCTTGCCTGGCTTGGTCCATAGGTTTAAGAGACAATCTAGTTAATGGCTTTATTTTCAAATAAGAAATCTGAAACATGGAGAAATTAAACAATGTATCCTTTCATACAGATAATTAGCAGTACTAGGACTCATGTAGCTCTGAGTCAAGTGCTCTTCCCACCTGGCAGCTTGGTGCTGATGTTTTGATCCAACAGGCAGGCACCCAGCAGGGTACCAACAGTATCTTTTGGTATGAATGATGTTCACACTTAATTGTTTTTTTTCATTCACCCACACTGTAATTTTCATATGTAGCAAAGTAAGACTTTTACGAGTTATGATTTGTGAATGACCCTTAGTTTACTGTATTTCTTGCTTGCTGAAGTGGTGTGATAGGACTTTCCTTCTCTCTCTCCCCAGCCCACCACTTGGCCCAGGCCCCTCTACTTCTCCTGTACCAGGGATTAGCAAAATTGTCCCTTGGACTGATTAATCCCAGCTTTGCTAACACAACTTCTTTGCTACCTAAGCACAAAAAAATGTAGCTACACATAAGTCTAGGCCCCTTGGACTGGATTTATGAAAAGCTTGCAAGTCACCATGTCCTTCACTATATTCTGTCCTGACAAGCCGACTTGTTTCTATGTGATCATGCGTCAAGGAAAACTAAGTTACCCAGTACCTTTGTTGTAAATACCCGCAGTGTTAGGGCAGGCACAGAAAACCTCCTTTTTCAAACTTTTCAATGATTTGAGTGCCTTAAATTTTTGATTTCTCTCTCATCACACTCAATTTGGATCAATGTACAACATGGAAACAATGTAAAGGCCGACAAATTGCTCTGTGTGGGGGATGGGGGGAGGGAAGAAGGATGAGTGGAAAATTGCAAAACTCAAAAAAAAGAGAAATCTGTTCTATGGGCCCACAGTCAAGAACAGCCACTTTTCGGTCCAGTTTCCGGGAACTTTCCCAAAATGACTGGCAAAGCCCAAACCCAACCCAAACCAGAAGAAGCGGAATCTCGGCATTCCTGGCTCTTCCAGGTGACAGCCCCGGAGCGGGCGAAACCAACAGCGGATGGGGGGTTTGGCGCGGAGGGAAGGGGAGGCACCCCGGCCGCGAGGAGAAGGCACGGAGCGCGGTCCTGTTTCCCGGCCCGGTTCTCTCCGCCGGTCCTGCCCCTGGCCGCGGCTCGCGGACACTCCCGGGGCTGCCCTGCAGCCGCGCCCCTCGCTCCCTGTCACCCCTAATGCAGGCGATGCACAGCGCGCGTCACGTGGCGGGAGGAGGTGCTTGACCAGGTGCTCCCCGGCTTCTTCTGGGCGCGCACCCCACTCCTGTCTGCACCCCTGTCCCCGCCAGCATGATGCGCGGAGGGGTCTCCGCGGCCCGCCCGGCCACCGAGGAAACGCAGAAGATCGCGGACGAGGTAAGAGCTGCGCGCGCCGCCCGCACCCGTGGAAGATCATCTTTGGGGGGTCGCGGCTCCGCGGGGCTCCCCTCGGCATGCATGAAGCGCCTCCTGAGTGTGAGAGCGCGAGCGGTGCAGACCCCTGCTGGAAGCCGCCCCTTGTCCCTGAGCCTCCCCCGGACTGGAAATGACCCCGGGATGAGCCGCTTAACTTAAATGGGTTTCCATTTACTTCTGTGAATGAAGAGTGATTTTCTTTTCGTTTTACCAAGATCGGGTATCAGGCCCGCGCGGTGTGTGCGTAGACTTTCCCAGAAGGTGGGGGGATCATCCCATCTCTGCGGGTCACATTTTTACTTGTGAGCTCGAATCAAAACCTGTCTTTGGGAGGAGCTCTTTTCAAGTCTTGGAAAGAGAAATAGAATCCTTCAGAGAGGATGAGTGAGTCGGTGAGGGGCAGCGGATTAAAGTTTTACAAAGTTCCAAAATGGATACATCTCACACAACAAAAAGAATTATAGGGTTGCGTTGAATTTTGTTAAGGAAAATTAATATTTAAAAATTTAATGAACCTTTCCACTAATTTTTGAAGCTAGTCACTGAAGTTATAATTTAAACCAGAACTAGGAGTTTTGGAAGTTTCTGTGCTTGTGCCCTACAAAGTAGGGTTTGGGGAGGGAAGAAGGAAGGAATCTTAAAAGTTCTGACATTTAGCTAAAGAAAGATCATCTGATCTTTGTTTTTTACCAGAGGTTTCCAAATTATTTTAGATTCTTATAGGGGGGTATTAGTTATGATAGATTACAGGGAATAACTGTACAACTTCCATAAAATAAAATTTATTCAAAATTGTTTTTTCTTCTCTCAATAGGAGAAAATGTTATTGATATCAATGTCGGTTTCTTTTTAAAAATGTATTTTATGGGGCAGCTGGGTGACACAGGGGATAGAGCACAGACCCTGGAGTCAGGTGGATCTGAGTTCAAATTCAGCTTCAGACACTTAAGAATTGCCTAGCTGTGTGGCCTTGGGCAAATCATTTTATCCCATTGCCTAAAATAAAATAAAAAATGTAAATATATATCTTTTTGTTTTTTTGTTTGTTTATTTGTGTGTGTGTGTGTGTGTGTGTGTGTGTGTGTGTGTGTGCTTATTCCTTTGGTAGTCATTTTCCACCTCCATTCTCTAGTGGCAAAGGAAAACAAACATAATGACTGTAACTATACTCAATATACTCAAAAATCTCTTCTAGGAATTCCTTTCATCTCTAACATGAAGAAAATAATATGTTCTCTGGGACTTTGTTTTCTTTGGATTTCCTATTTATTTTGATTCTTGCAGTCTTCATGTATGATATTCTTTTAGTTCTGCTTATTTTTCACTCTACATCTGTTCATATAAGTCTTGTCTTGGTTCTCTGGATTCCTTTTATTTGTCATTTCTTGCTCTATAAATTGTTTAAGCATTTTTTTTTCTGCCATACCTTATTTGATTTTTTAGCTCTTTCCAAAGACTGTTGGTATGAATATTATCAACCTGTCAGAACTGGTCCCTAATCTGTGAATAGCCAGAGTCAAACAGAGCAGGCTAGAGACAGGAGAGTCAGGAACCAAATAGAGGTTCATGAGAGAAAGGACTTTCAATCAGTGACACAGCTACCCAGCTCTGCCCCTAATTGGGGGTGGGGGGTGGGACCTGAGTCAGTGAGGCTGCACCTTGATTTATATTGCTTGTGACTAAGTAAAGACTCAAACAGTATAGTATATAGCAACAGTGAGACACAGCAGCAGTAGTAAGGCAAGGTTTGTCTCATGACAAAAAGTTCATTGATAGCAGCATTTCATGTTTGGGCCTGTTGATGCTTACTCAGGGGCCAACAGAAGATGAGCACAAACAATTGTTGTTATGCCAAACTGAGGGCACAACGTGCCTTTGAAGGAAGGACCAAAAAAAGGAGTGGAAGAAATGATCCCTTCTCTGTCACAGCAACCCGCCCCCCGAAAAAAAAAAGGAAAAAGGGTAGGAAAAATCTAGGAGGTTTGAAATTGTGAGACACATAATTTCTGATCCTACAATACCAGCTCAGTAACTACTGACTTGTTAGTTGCTCATTTGTATCTGTTTCGTTCAGCCATTTGAGTTGTGTCCAACTCTTTGTGTTCCTATTTAGGGTTCTGTTGGCAAAGATATTAGAGTCATTTACCATCTCTTACCTCACCTCTATAAAACATGATGTCTCCTAATAGTATGTTGTAAATATTTTGTTATTTAATGGGACCTTATTTCTGTCTTTGATTTCCCTAAATATGTGCTGGGTTGGAGGGAAGTTTTATCCCTTTTCTTTCCTAATTACAGATTAATACTCCTCTCTAATCATGACCATTAGATATCATCTTTTCTAATTTGCATGGTATAAAATCAAGCTTTAAAGATTTTTCAAGGCAAATGGGGTTAAGTGGGTTGCCCAAGACCACACAGCTAGGTAATTATTAAGTGTCTGAAGTTGGATTTGAACTTAGTTACTTCTGACTCCAGGGCCAGTGCTCTATCCACTATGCCACCTAGCCACCACTTTAAAGTTGTTTTAATTTGTATTTCTCATACATTTAGAGCAAGCATAATGTCAAACTGAAATAGAAAAAGATGCATATTATTCTTTTGAAACTTGTTAACTGTTTGCTGTTACATTTCAGGAATTATTACTGCCTACTTCAAAACCTCTGGTGTAGTGATCAGCCTTAAAGCCTTATTTTGAAAATATTTTGTTCATAATCTTATGTATTGAAGAATGACTCAATATAATGAATTTTTATTCATTTTCTGTTTCTTTTGGATACCAGACCTGTATTTGGTGTTAATTATGTAAAACTTTTTTGAATTGCATATACCAAAAGTTGTCATTTTTTTCTATTTCTTATTTGGTTAGGAATTCTCACCCACTACTCATAACTGAAAAAAAATCTATGCTTTTCATACTTGATTGTTTTATTTTTAAGCTATATATGACTGGGTAGCTAGGTGGTGCAGTGGATAGAGCACCGGCCCTGGAGTCAGGAGTACCTGAGTTCAAATGGGGTCTCAGATTCTTAATAATTACCTAGCTGTGTGACCTTGGGTAAGACACTTAACCCCATTGCCTTGCAAAAAAAAACCTAAAAAAAAGAAAAAAAGAAATATATGACTAATCCACACACATACACTTAAAGGTTAAGATGATTGACTTTAGCACCAAAACTCATCATCAAAATAATCATATTTATTTATCACTTGGATTTAAGTTGTGTTTTTCTTTCTGTTCTAATTATTCAAACATGGCTTTTTTGGTTTGTCTTTTATTCCTCAGGTAAAGTCACAACTTGAAGAGAAAGAAAATAGGAAGTTTCCAGTTTTTAAGGCAGTGGAATTTAAAAGTCAAGTGGTTGCTGGAACAAATTTCTTTATTAAGGTACTTTGCAGAAGTACAGTGCTTGTCTAATCTGAAACTGTTATTTTAGATGTTTGCACCAATTATTTTTAGATAATTGTTTGTGGAGAGTGCTAGTAAACTTTGAGGGTTAGGCAGAGGTGATTGTGTTTCTTGTTTCATTAACTAGATTAAATACTTCATGATTACCAGACACCAAAATCATAACACAGCAACAAAAGCACTGATGGAAGTGGGGAAAGATACTGGGACATAGACTAATCCCACTTCACTTAGAAAACCTGGAGGACAGAATCAGATTGTGAAGATCAATCTTTGCCTTTGAAGCAAGGACATAAAAAAAGGAGTGGCAGAAATGATCCCTTCTCTTCCACAGCACCCCCACCTCCAAAAAAAGGGTAGGAAAAATCTAGGAGGTTTGAAATTGTGAGACAAATAATTTCTGATCCTACAACACCAGCTCAGTAACTACTGACATGTGTATCTGTTTTGTTCAGCCATTTGAGTTGTGTCCAACTCTTTGTGTTCCTATTTAGGGTTCTGTTGGCAAAGATATTAGAGTCATTTACCATCTCTTACATCATTTATCTCTATACCTATCATATAATGTGAGCCATTTCTTGATATTCAGTCTAAATAGAACAAAATACATTGTTTAATCTACATTTTTCATTTCTTTTATTTTTGCATTTTAGGTACTTGTTGGTGAAGATGAATTTGTACATTTGCGAGTATTCAGAAGTCTCTCTCATGAAAACACACCATTGGAGCTATCTGATTACCAAACCAACAAAACCAAGAATGATGAATTGAAATATTTTTAATGCACCATTTTGAATAAAGGTCCAGTGTTCTTTTATTGTACTCATGTATTTTACATACATCACATGAGCAGGTATTAAAATTTGCAACAATAAAAGAAATTTGAAATTTAATAAGTAGCTTTCTGTTTTCTAATTCTGATGTACAACCACAGATCATTGCATTGTTCATCAGTGATCCTTTTTTCTTTTTTTGGTGAGGTAGTCAGGGTTAAGCAGTTTCCTCAGGATCACACAAGGAAGTAAAAATCAATTATCTGAGGTCAAATTTGAACTCAGGTCCACCTGACCCCAGGGCCAGTACTCTGTCCAATGCATCACCTAGCTGCCTCTCATCTGTGATCTTCAAGTACTGAATTTACCTAACAGTATAGTTAGCTTGGTCTTCTCCAGATTTCAGTTTCTACAGTTCAGACTTTTGATTTGTAAAAGACTGATTACATACCTTGGCAAAACATGCTAAAGAACTAATCTTTCCTCTTGCCTGGCTTGGTCCATCGGTTTAAGAGACAATCTAGTTAATGGCTTTATTTTCAAATAAGAAATCTGAAACACGGAGAAATTAAACAATGTATCCTTTCATACAGATAATAAGTAGCACTACTAGGACTCATGTAGCTCTGAGTCAAGTGCTCTTCCCACCTGGCAGCTTGGTGCTGATGTTTTGATCCAACAGGCAGGCACCCAGCAGGGCACCAACAGTATCTTTTGGCATGAATGATGTTCACACTTAATTGTTTTTTTTTCATTCACCCACACTGTAATTTTCATATGTAGCAAAGTAAGACTTTTACGAGTTATGATTTGTGAATGACCCTTAGTTTACTGTATTTCTTGCTTGCTGAAGTGGTGTGATAGGACTTTCCTTCTCTCTCTCCCCAGCCCACCACTTGGCCCAGGCCCCTCTACTTCTCCTGTACCAGGGATTAGCAAAATTGTCCCTTGGACTGATTAATCCCAGCTTTGCTAACACAACTTCTTTGCTACCTAAGCACAAAAAAATGTAGCTACACATAAGTCTAGGCCCCTTGGACTGGATTTATGAAAAGCTTGCAAGTCACCATGTCCTTCACTATATTCTGTCCTGATGAGCCGACTTGTTTCTATGTGATCATGCGTCAAGGAAAACTAAGTTCCCCAGTATCTTTGTTGTAAATACCTGCAGTGTTAGGGCAGGCACAGAAAACCTCCTTTTTCAAACTTTTCAATGATTTGAGTGCCTCATTGAACAAGATACAAATTAAATTAGATTTAAAATGTTATACACTATTGGAAAATGTGGAATTGCAACTTTTATCTGTAGAGTACCTATGACATTGTCCCTTACAATTGGTATATTGTCAATATTTGAAACTTTACTTATGGTCTTAACTGTCTTCTCAGGGAGGTCATTTTATTGTTTTTCCTTATGCAAAGGAATATTTACTGTCCATAATTTCTATCCATTGATAGAACATAAGATCTTTGAGGGAAAGGATTGTCTCACTTCAGTATTTGTATCTCTAGTGTTTAAAATATCATTGATTGATCCCAGTTTTACCATCTAGGTCCAGGCAAAATAAAGCTATCTTTTCCATGCCAGCCCTTCAAGTACATGAGGCCTCCATGTTGACTGATATGTTATGCTAGACCAGTAATCAGGAACACTTGAGTCCTCTCTCACTTATTAGCTTTGTAATTCTGAGAAAGTCATTTAAACTGCTTGTCTCATTTATAATAGGACCCACCTCCCAGGATTGTTGTGAGGATAAAATGAGTTATAATAAATTCTTTGCAAACAATATAAATGTTACCTTAATAATGAAGAGTTCTAGACTGGGCAAAATCCAAGCTGTGTCATTTTTTAACTTTAAAGATAAAATAGGGAAAGTATTTTATTCCACCACTTGTATTGAAAAAAAAAACATAAATAACAAAAGCTTGTTAGAAATTCTTGCATTGTCTATGTCCGATTATATGTCTTACTCTGCATGTGAGTGCAGAGGATTATTAGAAGGTAGATATCTTGCTTCATTATCCTTGCTCCTATGGAATCATGACCAGTTTTAAATCTTAAAAGTTGTTTTTACAATGTTTATTTTTTTTTGTTCTAGGTCTCCTTCATTCTGTGTTAGTTAGGAATTTTTGAAAATTGTTTCTTTCATCTAATACTGTAATAATAAATTCATATAATTTGTTCAGCTATTTCCCGATTGATGGACATGTCCTTGGATTTCACTTTTTTCTGAGTATGAAAAAAATCTATTACAAACATTTTGGTACATATGGATTCTTTTTTGCTGATTACAATTATGCATTTAATAATAATATTTATTGCCCAGCTTAAATGAAGAGGAAATTAAATACTTAAATAATCCTATCTCAGAAAAAGAAATCCAACGAACTATTATTGAAATCCATAAGAAAAAATCTCCAGGGTCAGATGGATTCACAAGTGAATTCTATCAAACATTTAAGGAAGAACTGGTTCCAATTCTATATAAACTATTTGGAAAAACAGATGAAGTCAGAACTCTGCCTAACTCTTTCTATGACACCAATATAGTGCTGATACCTAAACTAGGAAGAGTTAAAACAGAGAAAGAAAATTATACACCTATCTCTCTGATGAATACAGATGCAAAAATCTTAAATAAAATCTTAGCACAATGACTACAACAATTTATCACTAGGATAAAACATTATGACCAAGTAGGATTTATTCCAGGAATGCAGGGTCAGTTCAATATTTGGAAAACTGTCAATATAATTAATTATATCAATAGCAAACCTATCAGAAATCATATGATCACATCAATAGATGTTGAAAAAGCTTTTGACAAAATACAGCACCCATTCCTACTAAAAACACTAGACAGTGTAGGAATAAATGGATTGTTCCTTAGAATAATAAACAGTATCTATCTGAAACAATCAAACAAGTATTATATGCAATGAGGATAGGCTAAAGGCATTTCCAATAAGATCAGGGGTGAAACAAGGATGCCCACTATTCACATTACTATTCAATATCATATTAGAATTGTTAGCTTCAGTAATAAGCTTCAGCCAAGAAGAAAAAGAAATTGAAGGAATCAGAAAAGGGAAAGAAGAGACAAAATTCTCACTCTTTGCAGATGACATGATGGTCTAACTAGAGAATCCCAAAAAATCATCTAAAAAATTGCTAGAAATAATTTGCAGGGTGGCTAGGTGACAACTTGACATACGTCAATATACTTACATTCTACAGAGAACCTAATATTCTGGCATTAAAACATGTACAATTGGAGTAGCTAGGTGGTGCAGTGGATAGAACACAAGTCCTAGAGTCAGGAGGACGTGAACTTAAATCTGGCTTCAGACACTTGATACTCACTAGTTGTGTGGCCTTGGGCAAGTCACTTCATACTATTGTATCACACTAAAAAAAACTTTATGTTCAACAATAACATGAACAGTGTACAATGATCAACTATGAATGTCTTAACTCTTCTCACCAATACAACAGTCAAAAAGGCATTTAGGGGTAACTAGGTGGCACAGGGGATAAAGCACCGGCCCTGAAGTCAGGAGTACCTGAGTTCAAATCTGGCCTCAGACACTTACTAATTACCTAGCTGTGTGGCCTTGGGCAAGCCACTTAACCCCACTGCCTGGCAAAACCCTAAAATAATAATAATAATAATAACAATAATAAATGGTAATTTGCAACTTTAGCAAAGTCATAGGATATAAAACAAACTCTTTTAAATCCTCAACATTTCTATATATATGACTAGCAAGATGCAGCAGAAAGAGCTAAAGAGAGAAACCCCACTGAAAGTAACTACAGGGGGCGGCTAGGTGGCACAGTGGATAAAGCACCGGCCCTGGAGTCAGGAGTACCTGGATTCAAATCCAGTCTCAGACACTTAATAATTACCTAGCTGTGTGGACTTGGGCAAGCCACTTCACCCCATTTTCCTTGCAAAAAACCTAAAAAAGAAAAAAAGTAACTACAGACAATACAAGATACCTAGGAATCTACCTGTCAAGGCAGACTCAAAAATTTTTTGAAAATAATTACAAAACACTTCTCACACAAATAAAAGCAGACTTAAATAAGTGGGCAACTATCAACTGCTCATGGACAAATATAATAAAAATGATAATTCTATCAAAAATAAACTACTTGTTTAATGCCCTACCAATCAAAATTCTAAAAAATTTACTTTGATGAGTTAGAAAAAATTGTAAGTAAATTCATGTGGAGAAATAAAATGTCTAGAATCTCCAGAGATTTAATGAAAAAAGTACAAAAGAAGGTGACTTAGCCCTACCAGATCTAAAATTATATTACCAAGCATCAGTCATCAAAACTGTCTGGTATTGGGGCAGCTAGGTCCTGCAGTGGATAGAGCACTGGCTCTGGATTCAGGAGTACCTGAGTTCAAATCCAGCCTCAGACACTTAATAATTACCTAGCTGGGTGGCCTTGAGCAAGCCATTTAACCCCACTGCCTTGCAAAACCCTAAAATAATAATAATAACTTGCAACTTTAGCAGAGGCATAGGATATAAAACAAACTCTCTTAAATACTCAACATTTCTATATATGACTAGCAAGATGCAGCAGAAAGAGCTAGAGAGAAAAACCCCATTGAAAGTAACTACAGACAATATGAAATACCTGGGAATCTACCTGTCAAGGCAGGCTCAGAAATTTTTTAAAAACAATTACAAAACACTTATCACACAAATAAAAGCAGACTTAAATAACTGGGCAAATATCGACTGCTCATGGATAGGCTGATCAAATATAATAAAAATGATAATTCTACCAAAATTAAACTACTAGTTTAGTGCCTTACAAATCAAAATTCCAAAAAATTACTTTGATGAGTTAGAAAAAATTATAAGTAAATTCATGTGGAGAAATAAAAAGTCTAGAATCTCCAGAGATTTAATGAAAAAAGTGCAAAAGAAGGGTGCTTAGCCCTACCAGAGCTAAAATTATATTATAAACCAACAGTCATCAAAACTGTCTGGTATTAGGGCGTCTAGGTGGTACAGTGGATAGAGCACTGGCCCTGGAATGAGGAGTACCTGAGTTCAAATACAGAATCAGACACTTAATAATTACCTAGCTGGATGGCCTTGGGCAAGCCACTTAACCCCATTTGCCTTGCAAAAATCTTAAAAAAACAAAAACAAAAAAACTGTCTGGTATTGACTAAGAAATAGAATGGTGGATCAGTGGAATAAACTAGGTTCAAAAGAGATAGCAGGAAGGGGGAGGAGCCAAGATGGCGACAAGAAGGGATCAAGTCTTAGGCACTCTCTGATAGAACTTGAAACTAAGGACTCTAACTAAATTTTCAAGAGACAGAACCCACAGAGGGACCCAGTGAGGCAGTTCTCCTACTCAAGGTAACCTGGAAAAGAGCAGAAAGGCTCTGCTCCCCAGGGTCAGAGGGGCGGCCTGCCAGAGGGGTGGCCCGCCAGAGTGAAAGAACTTCAGCCTCCAGGAGGCAGCCCCAGGGTGCTGGGAGCCGCGGCTCACAGCAGCGGGGGAGTCTCCTGAGCTGCACCCCGGGGAGCACTGGGAACAAAGTGGGGGAACAACAGGGGACCTCAGTCAGAGCGAGCATGTAGAGCCCAGCCCTCAGGGCACACAGCAAGCAGCTTGGTCTTTCTGCAGCCCTGATCCCAAAACAGAAGCAGGCAGAGCTGGTAAGCAGGAGCCCCCAGGGCATGAGCTCATTGAATCTGGGGAGGGGAGTGAAGAGAGAGAGACTGCAGAGCTCTGTCCTCTGCCCCTGGAACAGGACTCTGGGGTTCTGACCATATTCAGATCCTGATCCCAGTCTAGGCCCCCCCACAGAACAGCAGAGGCCCCCCTCACCTCAGCCCCGTGGAAGATGGGGGCGCTTATGGTCATTCGCACACCAGGAGGGAGGACAGAACCTCACACACTGAGACCCTTGTGGGAGTGTCCCATAAGCTCAGGAACACCCCAAAACCAGGCCCAGGCTGGGAAAATGAGTAAGCAGAGAAACAAGAGGAAGACCATTGAGAAATATTTTGTATATGAGCCCAAGAAGGATCAAAATACTCAATCCAAAGATGAGGAAGTACAAGCTCCTGCATCTAAAGACTCCAAGAAAAACAAAAATTGGGCTCAGGCTATGATAGAGCTCAAAAAAGACTTTGAAAATCAAATGAGGGAGTTGGAGGAAAAACTGGGAAAAGAAAGGAGAGAGATGCAGGAAAAACATGAAAATGAAGTCAGCAGCTTAGTCAAGGAAATCCAAAAAAAGGCTGAAGAAAATAGCATGCTAAAAACCAGCTTAGGTCAAATGGATAAAACAGTTCAAAAAAGTTATTGAGGAGAAGAATGCCTTAAAAAGCAAAATTGGCCAGATGGAAAAAGAGATAAGAAAACTCTCTGAGGAGAACAAATCCTTCAGACAAAGAGTAGAATTCAGGGAGATTGATGAATTTACCAGAAATCAGGAATCAATACTTCAAAACCAAAAAAAAATGAAAAATTAGAAGAAAATGTGAAATATCTCATTGAAAAAAACAACTGATATGGAAAACAGACTTAGGAAAGATAATTTAAAAATTATTGGAATACCTGAAAGTCATGATCAGGAAAAGAGCCTTGACATCATTTTCAAAGAATTACTACAGGAAAATTGCCCTGATATTCTAGAAGCAGAGGGCAAAATAGAAATGGAGAGAATCCACTGATCCCCCCCGAGAAAGAGATCCCAAAAAACCAACCCCTAAGAATATTATAGCCAAGTTCCAGAACTCCCAAGTCAAAGAGAAAATATTACAAGCAGCCAGAAGGACACAGTTCAAATATCATGGAGCTGCAATTAGGATCACACAAGACTTAGCAGCAACTACATTAAAAACTCGTAGGGCTTGGAATATAATATACGAGAAGGCAAAAGAGCTTAGAATGCAACTGAGAATCAGCTACCCAGCAAAACTGAATGTCCTCTTCCAGGGAAAAAGATGGACTTTCAATGAACCAGGGGAATTTCAAATGTTCCTTTTGGAGTGGCCAGAGCTGAATGAAAGGTTTGATCTTCAGATACAGGATTCAAGTGAAGCATGGAGATTGGAGGAGAGGGGGAAAATATGAGGTACTTAATGATGATGATGAACTGCATGTATTCCTGCATAGAAAAGTGACACTGATAATACTCATATGAACCTTTTCAGCTAATAAAGCAGGTAGAGGGAGCTTTTATAGTTGAATCACAGGAGAGAGCTGAATTTGAAGATAAAATATGGTGTAAAAATGGAGTCAATAGAAAAAAAGGGAAATGTAATGGAAGAAAGAAGAAGGAGAGGGGGGAATAAGCCAAGACATTTCATATAATAAGATTTTTTTTTATTACAATGAGCTATTGCAATGATATGGAAGGGGGGAGGCAAGGGGGAATGAGGGAACCTTTGCTCTCATCAGAGGTGACTAGGAGAGGAAACAGCATATATACTCAATGGGGTATAGGCATCTGGAGTAAGAAGGAGGGGGGGGAGCAGGGGGAAGGGGTGGGGACGTGAATGAAGGAGGAGAGGATGGACCATGAGGGGAGAGTGGTCAGATATAACACATTTTCTTTTTTACTTCTTGCAAGGGGCTAGGATTGGAGGGCCTGTCCAGGACCATAGGGCCAGGTGGATTCTGGGCCTAAGGGGTGGTAGGGGGGCTCAGGGCTTCTTGGCCCCAGAGCCAGGGATCTGTCTGCTGCGCCACTAAGTGACCCTACAGCAGAGTCAGGGTGAAAGGAGAGAGAAAATATAGTACATGGTACTGGAGAAATAAGAAAGGAGGGAGTTGTGATCAGCAATGGCAACGTTGGAAAAATATGGAAGTAACTTTTGCAATAGACTTACCATAAAGAATGCAATCCACCCATGACAGAGTTGTTGGTGTTGGAACAAAGACTGAAGCACATTTTTTATTATTATTATTATTTGGGGGAGGGTGCAGGGCAAATGGGGCTGGGTGGCCTGCCTGGGGCCACATAGCAGGGTGATCTTTGGGTGTCTGAGGCTGGATTTGGACCCGGGTGCTCCTGGTTCAAGGGACAATGCTCTGTTTGCCATCTAGCCACCCCTACTATGATTACTATTTTCTTTTATTTTGGATCTTTTTTTTTCTTCTTTTTGGATTTTGTAGGGCAGCGGGGATCAGATGGCTTGCATGTCACACGGCTGGGTGATTGTTGGGTCTACGGGGCTGGATGTGGGCTCGGGTGCTAATAGCTCCAGGGCTGGTGCTTCGTCCATTGTGCCACCTGGCCATACCTACAATTATTACTATTATTTTTTTATTTTAATTTTTTTCTCTCCCCTTTACTTTATCACCCACGCAAGTCTATATTCATGGGGGGAGGGGTATTTTGTTTACTCTTAAACAAGAATATTTTATTAATGTAAAAAAATTTGTACAAAATGAGAATTAAAAAAAATTAAATTAAATTAAAAAAAGAGATAGCAGGAAATGATTGTAGTAATCTACTGTTTGATAAACCCAAAGAGTCCAGCTATTGGGATAAAAACTCTCTCTTTGATTAAAAACGGTTGGGAAAATTAGAAGTTAGTATGGAAGAAACTAAGATTAGACCGACACCTCACACCCCATGCCAAGGTAAGATCAAAATGGACACAGGATCTATATATAAAAAACAATATTATAAGCAAACTAGAAGATCAAGGAATACTTTACCTGTCAGTTCTATTGAAAGGGAAGCAATTTATGACCAAAGAAGAGAGGGAGAATACCATTAAAAATAAACTAGATAATTTTGATTACATTAAATTAAAAATCTTTTGCACAGAGAAAACCACTGTAATCCAGTTTAAAAGAAATGTAGTAAATTGGGAAACAATTTTTATGACTAGTGTTTCTGACAAAGGACTCATCTCCAAAAATATATAGAGAACTGAGTCAAATTTAAAAAAAGACTAGTGATAAAATAGTTCAAAAAGTTATTGAGGAGAAGAATGCTTTAAAAAAGCAGAATTGGCCAGATGGAAAAAGAGATAAGAAAGCTCTCTGAGGAAAACAAATCCTTCAAAGAATAGAATTCAAGGAGATTGCTGATTTTACAAGAAATCAGGAATCAATACTTCAAAACCAAAAGATTGAAAAATTGGAAGAAAATGTGAAATATCTCATTGAAAAAACAACTGATATGGAAAACAGATTTAGGAAAGATAATTTAAAAATTACTGGAATACCTGAAAGTCATGATCAGGAAAAGAGTCTTGACATCATTTTCAAAGAATTACTACAGGAAAATTGCCCTGATATCCTAGAAGCACAGGGCAAAAATAGAAATGGAGAGAATCCACCAATCTCCCTGAGAAAGAGATATAAAAAAAAACAACCCCCAGGAATATTATAGCCAAGTTCCAGAACTACCAAGTCAAAGAGAAAATTTTGCAAGCAGCCAGAAGGACACAATTCAAATACGGAGCTCCAGTCAGGATCACACAGGACTTAGCACACATTAAAAGCTCGTAGGGCTTGGAATATAATATACCAGAAGGCAAAAGAGCTTAGAATGCAACCAAGAATCAACTACCCAGCAAAACTGAATGTCTATTTCCAGGGAAAAAAGATGGACTCTCAATGAACCAGGGGAATTTCAAATGTTCCTGCTGGAATGGCCAGAGCTGAACAGAACATTTGTTCAGATACAGGACTCTGGTGAAGCTAAGAGATTGGAGGAGAAGGGGAAAATATGAGGGACTTAATGATGATGAACTGCATGTATTCCTGTATAGAAAAATGACACTGATAATACTCATATGAACCTTCTTAGTTAATAGAGCAGGTAGAAAGAGCTTTTATAGTTGAAGCACAGGAGAAAGCTGAATTTGAAGATAAAATATGCTGTAAAAATGGAGTCAATAGAAAAAAGGTAAAAGTAATGGGAGAAAGAAAAAGTAAAGGGGGAATAGGCCAATATATTTCAAATAATAAGATTTTTCTTTATTACAATGAGTTATTGCAATGATATGGAAGGGGGGAGGCAAGGGGGAATGAGGGAACCTTTGCTCTCATCAGAGGTGGCTAGGAGAGGAAACAGCATATATACTCAATGGGGTATAGACACCTGGAGTAAGAAGGACGGGAAGGGAGGGATGTGAGTGATGGAGGAGAGGATGGACCATGGGGGGAGAGTGGTCTGATATAACACATTTTCTTTTTTACTTCTTGCAAGGTGCTGGGATTGGATGGCCTGTCCAGGACCATAGGGCCAGGTAGATGCTGGGCCTAAGGGGTGGTAGGGGGGCTCGGGGCCTCTTGGCCCCAGAGCCAGGGATCTGTCTGCTGTTCCACTCAGCTACCCTACAGCAGAGACAGAGTGAAAGGAGAGAGAAAATATAGTACATGGTAGTGAAAGGAGGGAGTTGCGATCAGCAATGACAACTGTGGAAAAATATGGAAGTAACTTTTGTGATGGACTTATCATAAAGAATGTGATCCGGGGTGGCTAGGTGATGTAGTGGATAAAGCTCCGGCCCTGGAGTCAGGAGTACCTGGGTTCAAATCAGACCTCAGACACTTAATAATGACCTAGCTATGTGGCCTTGGGCAAGCCATTTAACCCCATTTGCCTTGCAAAAACCTAAACAAAAAATGTGATCCACCCAGGACAGAGTTGGTGGTGTTAGAACACAGACTGAAGCACATTTTTTTAATTATTATTATTATTTTGGGGGGTTTAGGGGAAATGGAGTTGGGTTCCTGCCTGGGACTACATAGCTGGGTGATCGTTGGGTGTCTGAGGCCGGATTTGGATACAGGTGCTCCTGGCTCAAGGGCCAGTGCTCTGTCCACCATCTGGCTGCCCCTACTATTATTGCTATTTTATTTTGTTTTGAGTCTTTTTTTTTTTTTTTTTGGTTTTTGCAGGGCAATAGGGTTGGGGTTGCTTGCATGTGGTCACACAACTGGGTGATTTTTGTGTGTATGGGGCCGGATTTGGGCTCGGGTGCTACCGGCTCCAGGGCTGGTACTCTGTCCACTGTGCCACCTGGCCATAACTACAATTATTACTATTATTTTTAAAATTTTAATTTTAATTTTTTTCTCTCCCCTTTACTGTATTGCTCAAGTGGGTCTATATTTGTTTGGGGGGTATTTTGTTTACTCTTAAACAAGAATATTTTATTAATGTATAAAAAAACATTATTTGTTCAAAATGAGAATAAATAAATTTTTTAAAAAAGACAAGCCATTCCTCAATTGACAAATGGTCATAGGATAAGCAAAGGCAATTTACAGATGAGGAAATCAAAGTGATCCATAGTCATATGAAAAATTGCTCTAAATCACTAATTATCAGATAAAAGGAAAATTAAAACATCTCTGAGGTACCACTTCACACCTCTCAGACTGGCCAATATGACCAGAAAGTACAATGATAAATGTTGGAAGGGATGTGGGAAATATGGGACACTAATACATTGTTGTTGGAGCTGTGAACTCATCTAACTTTCTGGAGAGAAATTTGGAATTATGGTCAAAAGACAACAAAAATGTGCATACCGTTTGTTCCAGCAATACCACTACTGGGTATGTATCCTGAAGATGTTATTAAAAAGGATAAAAATATTACCTGTATAAAAATGTTCATAGCAGCTCTGTTTCTGGTGGCAAAGAAATAGAAACTGAGGGAATGTCCACCAACTGGGGAATGGCTTAGCAAACTGTGGTATATGTATGTGATGGAACACTGTTCTAGAAACCAGGAGGGATGGGTATTCTGGGAAGCCTGAAAGGATTTGCATGAACTGATGCTGAGTGAGATGAGACTTAATGGACTTGTTCATACCATACAACAGGGCAACAATCAGGCACAATTTCGGCATATCTGAGATGGAGAATGCCACCTGTATCCTGAGAAAGAATTGTGGAGTTTGAACAAAGACCAAAGACTTTCTATGTACCTTTAATTTATATTTATTTTATTGTATTTTTTATTTTTTTTGCAAGGCAATGAGGTTAAGTGGCTTGCCCAAGGCCACTCAGCTAGGTAATTATTAAGTGTCTGAGGCTGGATTTGAACTCAGGTACACCTGACTCCAGGGCCAGTGTTCTATCCACTGCACCACCTAGCTGCCTCTGTACCTTTAATTTTAAAAAAATTGTCCTATTATGTAATTCTGCTATATCTCATACTATATGTTTCTTCCTTAAGGATAAGATTTCTCTCTCATCTCATTCAACTTAGATCAATGCATAATATGGGAATGATGTAAAGACTAACAAACTGCCTTCTGTGGGGAGTGGGAGGGAGGGAAGCAAGATTGGCGGGAAAAAGTGTAAATCTCAAAATAAATAAAACTTTTCTAAAATTAAAAAATTATAACAATAACCTTTAGCTAGTTTTTTCAGAATTGCTGATTCACAGCTCTACTGAAAGTTCATATTAGTTAGGCTTAGAACCCCATCAAGTATTAATCATTTTCCATTTTTATCATTGTTGCTAATATGGTCTATGTGAAGTAAAACATCTGCATTGTTTTATTTGTATTTCTCTTAGTGTTTTGAAGTTTTTTAAAATACACTATTGCTAATTTCACGCTTTGAAAACCACTTCCACTTCCGGCCAAGATGGCGGAGAGAAGACAGGCACAGTTCTAAAGTCTCCTGATCTCTTCCCCATCTATCACATGAAACAAACCTCTTAAAATTAAGCTGAACCAGGAAACCCAGAAAGAAAAGCCAGGAGAGGAAAATGTAGCTCAGGATTTCTCTCCTGCAGCAGCCTTAGGTGAGTACCGGTGGGTGAGTCTGGGCTCCGAGGGAGACACATCCTGGGATCAGCCAGATTAACAGCTGAATTGGAACTGGGAGTCTGAGGAGCTGAGAGCTGGACCTGCTGGATCAGTGGTAGGGCTGGATGAAAGGGGGTTGGGTCCGCGGGGAAGCAGAGGCTCTGGTGTTGGTGCTGTCCCCCTGGAGCTCGGGGACTAGGCTGGGGGAAGAGTTCTGGTGCAGGAGAATGGCAGACACCATCCCTAGGTTTCTCCGGTCTGAGAAACTCTGAGGGCATGCCTCCATTGCACAGAGGCCTCTCCTCAAACAAAGGCAAATTACTTCTGCCTCAGGCCCAGGTGTGTGAGCAGAAGAACCAGCCCAGGTGAGGAATCAATTCAGGCCAGGGTAAAGCCCACCATTGATTGAAGGCAAAAGAATTCAATAGTTCCAACTCCTGCCTTTGGGAAAAGAGAGAAGGCCTCCCAACCAAGGTCACAGACACCACAGGGAGGGAAACAAGCACCTCCTACTGGCCAGCCAAAGAAACTGAACTCAGCGACGTCAAGCCCAGGTGAGCCAGCGCCCCCCCCAACTCAAGGTCTTAGCATAATGAAGAAGGGTCAGCGGAAAGGTGGATCCATAGAAAAATTTCTGGAAGGGAAAGACCCCAATGCAGAGAGACCTGGAACCTCTGAGGAGAATACAATCTGGTCTCCAGCAGAGACTTACATGAAAAAATAAGGAAGGAGTTTAAAAATTTGGGAGAGACAATTAATACCTTAGAATTGGAAAAACACAAAAGCAGAATAATTCTCTCAGATCCTCAAACGAGCAAATGCAAAAAAAATTAATTCACTCAAAACCTCAATTGGTCAAATGGAAAGCTCTTTCAAAAGTAGAATTGACCAATTGGAAAAGGAGTTGCAAAAGGTTAATGAAGAAAACTCCTCCCCCCAAAAAGTAATGGAGTCTACAGAAACTAATGACTCCATGAGATAGCAAGAGTCAGTTAAACAAAATCAAAAAATAGAAAAAATAGAAGCAAATGTAAAATACCTCATCAACAAAACCACTGACCTCGAGAATAGATCGAGGAGGGGCAACTGGAGAATTATTGGACTTCCTGAAAACATTGAAGAGAAAAATAAACCTGGACTTAATATTACAGGATCTAGTGATAGAAAACTGCCCTGATATCATGAAACCAGAGGGCAAAAGTAGTTATTGAAAGAATATATCAATCCCCTCCAGAAAAAGATCCCAAAATGAAAACACCAAGGAATGTTGTGGCCAAATTCCAGAACTATCAGATAAAAGAGAAAATCCTGCAAGCAGCCAGAAAGAAACAATTTAAATATCAAGGAGCCACAGTAAGGATTATGCAGGACCTGGCTGCATCAACATTAAGGAATCGAAGGGCCTAGAACTAGATATTTCAAAGAGGAAGGGAGCTTGGAATGCAGCCAAGAATCCACTATCCCACAAAGCTGAGCCTTCTCTTCCAGGGAAAAAGATGGACATTTAACAAAATGAAGAATTCCAAAAATTCCTGATGAAAAGACCAGAGCTAAACAGAAAATTTGGACATAAAACAGGAGGTTCAAGAGATACATGAAAAGGTAAAAAAAAAGGGGGGCAGTAAAACAAAAAAAAAATGCAAACCAGTAAGTTGAAACTGGCTATATCCCAACATGGGGGGAGGAAAGAGACTCTCATAAATCCTGAGAAATGTAACTCTAACAGAGAGAATATACCTAGCCAGAAATGATGGACATCCATGACCTATCCATGAGACTGCTATCTAATGGGATGTAACTGGCTTTAATCCCACTTGGGAGAAAGACTCCAATAATTCTCACGAATTTTGACTATATTCAATAGAATATACTGAACTAGAAGGGACAGACACTCAGAATTTTCTATGACCTAGATAGAACAATCTAAAAAAATACACTACCTACCTAAAAAGGAGGACAGGAAAGAGATGGGAGGAGGGAGGGAATTGAATGGGACAAATCTCATTACACTAAGAGGTACAAAAAACCTATGGTAATAGAGGGGAAGAAGGGAGCAGAGGAGAAACACCTGAATCTTCTTCTCATCAGAGTTGGCTAAAAGTCAACCTATACATACTCAGTTAACTTACAAAACATCTAACCTTTCAAGTATTAGAAGGGGAAAAGGGGGGGGGGGATGGAGAAAGGGAAGGGGAGTGGGGGAAATAAGGGGAAATAACAAAAGTAAGGGAAGGGAAAAGGGAAAAAGGGTAAGAAAGGGGAGGGTGTGATATAGGAGGGCAAACACACTGAAGGGGGTGGTATTGAGAAACAAAATACTGGGGAATATGGATAAAAGGGGGGAAAGGGTGAAAAATACAAACAGAGGGAAGATAGCACAGAGGCCAATAAAGAATTAGTAATCATAACCTTGAATGTGAATGGGATGAACTCTCCCTTAAAATGTAAGCAAATAGCAGAGTGGATTAAAAAACAGAATCCTACAATATGCTGCTTTCAAGAAACTCATTTGAAGCAGAGAGATACATATAGAGTAAAGGTAAAAGGTTGGAGCAAAATATATTTTGCCTCAGCTGAAGTAAAAAAAGCAGGGGTAGCAATCCTTATCTCACACAAAGCAGCAGCAAAAATAGATAGCGTTAAAAGAGATAAGGAAGGAAGCTATATCCTCCTAAAAGGTACCATAAACAATAAAATCATTTCAATATTGAATATATATGCACCCAGTTGGACAGCATCCAAATTCTTAGAGGAGAAGCTGAAAGAACTACAGGAAAACATAGACAGCAAAACTCTACTAGTGGGAGACCTCAACCTCCTGCTGTCAGATCTAGATAAATCAAATCATAAAACAACCAGGAAAGAAATTAGGGAGGTAGATTGTTAGAAAAATTAGATATGGTAGACTTATGGAGGAAACTGAATGGGGATGGAAAGGAATATACCTTTTTCTCTGCAGTACATGGAACTTATACAAAAATTGACCATGTGCTAGGACTTAAAAACCTAATGATCAACTGCAGAAAGGCAGAATTAGTGAATACATCTTTCTCAGATCACAATGCAATAAAAGTCATATGCAATACTGGGCCAAGGAGATACAGACCCAGAGCAAATTGGAAACTGAATAACCTCATTTTAAAAAATGAGTGGGCCAAAAAACAAATTATAGAAAGAATTAACCATTTTATCTTAGATAATGATAATAATGAAGCAACATACCAAAACCTATGGGATTCATTCAAAGCAACTCTCAGGGGATATATTATAGCTCTAAATGCTTATATGAATAAATTGGAGAAAGAGGAAATCGATGAACTAAACATACAACTAAAAAAATTAGAGAAAGAACAAATCAAAAATCCCCAATCAAATACCAAATTAGAAATTCTAAAAATTAAAGAAGAAATTAATAAAATCGAAAGCAAAAAACTATTGAATTAATAAATAAAACAAAAAGTTGGTATTATGAAAAAAACCAATAAAATTGATAAACCTCTGGTCAATTTGATTAAAAAAAAGAAAGAAGAAAACCAAATTGCTAGTATTATAAATGAAAACAGTAAACTCACCACCAATGAGGAGGAAATTAAAGTGATAATTCGAAATTATTTTGCCCAACTCTATGCCAATAAATGTGATAGTCTAAGTGAAATGGATGAATATTTACAAAAATAAAAGTTGCCCAGGTTAAATGAAGAAGAGATTAAATACCTAAACAACCCTATGTCAGAAAAAGAAATTCTACAAGCCATTATTGAACTCCCTAAAAAAAAAAATCTCCAGGGCCAGATGGATTCACAAGTGAATTCTACCAAACATTTAAGGAACAATTGGTTCCAATCCTATATAAACTCTTTGGAAAAATAGGGAAAGATGGAACTCTGCCTAACTCTTTCTATGAGACCAACATGGTACTGTTACCTAAACCAGGAAGAGTTAAAACAGAGAAAGAAAATTATAGACCTATTTCCCTGATAAATATAGATGCAAAAATCCTAAATAAAATCTTAGCAAAACGACTACAACAATTCATCACAAGGATAATACATTATGATCAAGTAGGATTTATTCCAGGAATGCAGGGATGATTCAATATTAGGAAAACTGTTAGTATACTAAATTATATCAACAGCAAACCTATCAGAAATCATATAATCATATCAATAGATACTGAAAAATGTTTTGACAAAATACAGCATCCATTCCCATTAAAAACACTAGAGAGTGTAGGAATAAATGGACTGTTCCTTAAAATAATTAGCAGTATCTATCTGAAAGCATCAACAAGCATTATATTCAATGGGGAGAGGCTAAAGGCATTTGCAATAAGATCAGGGGTCAAACAAGGGTGCCCATTATCACCACTACTATTCAATATTGTATTAGAAATGTTAGCATCAGTAATTAGAGGAGAAAAAGAAATTGAAGGAATTAGAATTGGGAAGGAAGAGACAAAACTCTCACTCTTCACAGATGACATGATGGTCTACCTAGAGAATCCCAAGAAATCATCTAAAAAACTACTGGAAACAATTAGCAATTTTAGCAAAGTTGCAGGTTATAAAATAAACTCTCATAAATCCTCAACTTTTCTATATATGTCTAGCAAGAAACAGGAGGAAGACCTAGAAAGAGAAATCCCATTCAAAGTAACCTCAGACAGTGTGAAATATCTGGGAGTGTATTTGCCAAGACAGACTCAGAATCTTTTTGAAAACAATTATAAAACACTTCTCACACAAATTAAATCAGATTTAAATAACTGGGCAAATATCAACTTCTCATTGATAGGGAGAGCTAATATAATAAAAATGACAATTCTATCAAAACTAAACTATCTGTTTAGTGCCCTACCAATCAAAATTCCAAAAAATTACTTTAATGAGTTAGAAAAAAATTGTAAGTAAATTCATATGGAGAAATAAAAAGTCAAGAATTGCCAGGAGCTTAATGAAAAAAAAAAATGCAAACAAAGGTGGCTTAGCACTACCTGATCTAAAATTATATTATAAAGCATCAGTCATCAAAACTGTTTGGTATTGGCTAAGAAATAGAGTGGTGGACCAGTGGAATAGACTAGGTGTAAAAGCAGGAGAGGATTATAATAATCTGCTGTTTGATAAACTCAAAGAGTCTGGCCATTGGGATAAAAACTCCCTCTTTGATAAAAATTGCTGGGATAATTGGAAGTTAGTATGGAAGAAACTTAGATTAGACCAACACCTCACACGCTTTACCAAGATAAGATCCAAATGGTTACAGGACATAGACATAAAAAAAAATACTATAAGCAAATTAGAAGATCAAGGACTAGTCTACCTGTCAGATCTATGGAAAGTGGAACAGTTTATGACTAGGGAAGAGTTGGAAAACATCACTAAAAACCAATTAGATGATTTCGATTACATTAAATTAAAAAGCTTTTGCACAGATTAAACCAATGTAATCAAGATCAAAAGAAAAGTAGTAAATTGGGAAACAATCTTTACAACTAATGATTCTGACAAAGGACTCATATCTAAAATATATAAAGAACTGAGTCATATTTTTAAAACAAAAAGCCATTCCCCAATTGACAAATGGTCAAAGGATATGCAAAGGCAATTTACAGATGATGAGATCAAAGTAATCCATAGCCATTTGAAAAAATGCTCTAAATCATTAATTATTAGAGAAATGCAAATTAAAGCTTCTCTGAGGTACCACCTCACACCTCTCAGATTGGCCAGTATGACCAGGAAGGATAATGATCATTGTTGGAAGGGATGTGGGAAATCTGGGACACTGTTGCACTGTTGGTGGAGCTGTGAACTCATCCAACCCTTCTGGAATGCTATTTGGAGCTATGCCCAAAAGGGCAACAAAAATGTGCATACCCTTTGATCCAGCAATACCACTACTGGGTCTATACCCTGAAGAGATGAGGAAAAAGGGTAAAAACATTACTTGTACAAAAATATTTATAGCAGCCCTGTTTGTTGTGGCAAAGAATTGGAAATACAGTAAATGTCCTTCAATTGGGGAATGGCTTAGCAAACTGTGGTATATGTATGTCCTGGAACACTACTATTCTATTAGAAACCAGGAGGGACGGGATTTCAGGGAAGCCTGGAGGGATTTGCATGAACTGATGCTGAGTGAGATGAGCAGAACCAGAAAAACACTGTACACCCTAACAGCAACATGGGAGTGATGTTCAACCTTGAATGACTTGCTCATCCCATCAGTGCAACAACTGGGAACAATTTTGGGCTGTCTGCAAAGGAGAGTACCATCTGTATCCAGATAAGGAGCTGTGGAATTTGAACAAAGTGCAAGGACTATTCCCTTTAATTTGGAAAAAAAAAACAGATATATTATTGTCTGATGTTGTTACCCCTGAGAATTCTATTCTCTTTAAGGATATGATTTCTCTCTCATCACACCCAAATTGGATCAAGGTAAAACATGGAAACAAAGTAAAGACTGAAGGAGTGCTATCTGTGGGGTGGGGGTGGGGGAGGGAAGCAAGACTGGGGGAAAATTGTAAAACTCAAATAATATCTTTAATAAAAAAATAAAAAAACCACTTCCACATGTTTTGACCTTTTTATGAATTGAAGAATAGATCTTATTCTTTTTTTAATTTATTCTTTATTCTCATTTTGTACAAATGTTTTTTTTTACATTAATAAAATATTCTTGTTTACAAGTAAACAAAATACCCCTACCCCCATGAATATAGATAGACTTGCTTCGGCAAAAAAAGTAAAGGGGAAAGAAAAAAAATTAAAATAAAAAAAATAATAGTAATAATTGTAGGTATGGCCAGGTGGCACAATGGACGGAGCACCAGCCCTGGAGCCACAAGCACCCGAGTCCATATCCAGCCTTGTAAACCCAATAATCACCTAGCCACGTAACATGCAAGCCACCCATTCCCCACTGCCCTGCAAAAACCAAAAAAGAAGAAAAAAAAAAGACCCAAAATAAAATAAAATAGTAATAATAGTAGGGGTGGCTGGGTGGCAGACAGAGCATTGGCCCTTGAGCCACGAGCACCTGGGTCTGAATCTGGCCCCAGACACCCAAAGATCACCCTGCTATGTGGCCCCAGGCAGGCCACCCAGTCCCACTTGCCCTGCATGCTCCCCAAAATAATAATAACAAAAAATGTGCTTCAGTCTTTGTTCCAACACCAACAACTCTGTCATGGGTGGATCACATTCTTTATGGTAAGTCCATCACAAAAGTTACTTCCATATTTTTCCAACATCGCCATTGCTGATCGCAACTCCCTCCTTTCTTTTTTCTCCAGTACCATGTACTATATTTTCTCTCTCTTTTCACTCTGACTCTGCTGTAGGGTCCCTGAGTGGTGCAGCAGACAGATCCCTGGTCCTGGGGCCAAAAAGCCCTGAGCCCCCCTACCACCCCTTAGGCCCAGAATCCACCTGGCCCTATGGTCCTGGACAGGCCATCCACTCCCAGCCCCTTACAAGAAGTAAAAAAGAAAATGTGTTATATCTGACCACTCTCCCCCCATGGTCCATCCTCTCCTCCTTTCACATCCCCACCCCTTCCCCCTGCTCCCCCCTCCTTCTTACTCCAGATATCTATACCCAATTGAGTATATTTGCTGTTTCCTCTCCTAGCCATCTCTGATGAAAGCAAAGGTTCTCTCTTTCCCCCTTGCCTCCCCCCTTCCATATCATTGCAATAGCTTATTGTAATAAAAAAAAATCTTATTATGTGAAATATTTTGGACTATTGCCCCTCTCCTTTTTTTTCTCCCATTCCATTTCCCTTTTTTTCCTATTGACTCCATTTTTACACCATATTTTATCTTCAAATTCAGCTTTCTTCTGTGCTTCAACTATAAAAGCTCCCTCTACCTGCTCTATTAACTGAGATGGTTCATATGAATATTATCAGTATCATTTTTCTATACATGCAGTTCATCATCATCATTAAGTCCCTCATATTTCCCCCCTCTCCTCCAATCTCCATGCTTCACCTGAGCCCTGTATCTGAAGATCAAACCTTCTGTTCAGCTCTGGCCATTCGAAAAGGAACATTTGAAATCCCCCTGGTTCATTGAAAGTCCATCTTTTTCCCTGGAAGAGGACTTTCAGCCTTGCTGGGTAGTTCATTCTTGGCTGCATTCTAAGCTCTTTTGCCTTCCAGTATATTGTATTCCAAGCCCTAGGAACTTCCAATGTAGTTGCTGCTAAGTCCTGTGTGATCCTGACTGCAGTTCCACAATATTTGAACTGTGTCCTTCTGACTGCTTGTAATATTTTCTCTTTGACTTGGGAGTTCTCAAACTTGGCTATAATATTCTTAGGGGTTGGTTTTTTGGGATCTCTTTCTGGGGGGGATCGGTGGATTCTCTCCATTTCTATTTTGCCCTCTGCTTCTAGAATATCAGGGCAATTTTCCTGTAGTAATTCTTTGAAAATGATGTCAAGGCTCTTTTCCTGATCATGACTTTCAGGTATTCCAATAATTTTTAAATTATCTTTCCTAAGTCTGTTTTCCATATCAGTTGTTTTTTCAATGAGATATTTCACATTTTCTTCTAATTTTTCATTTTTTTTTGGTTTTGAAGTATTGATTCCTGATTTCTGGTAAATTCATCAATCTCCCTGAATTCTACTCTTTGTCTGAAGGATTTGTTCTCCTCAGAGAGTTTTCTTATCTCTTTTTCCATCTGGCCAATTTTGCTTTTTAAGGCATTCTTCTCCTCAATAACTTTTTTGAACTGTTTTATCCATTTGACCTAAGCTGGTTTTTAGCATGCTATTTTCTTCAGCCTTTTTTTGGATTTCCTTGACTAAGCTGCTGACTTCATTTTCATGTTTTTCCTGCATCTCTCTCCTTTCTTTTGCCAGTTTTTCTTCCAACTCCCTCATTCGATTTTCAAAGTCTTTTTTGAGTTCTGTCATAGCCTGAGCCCAATTTCTGTTTTTCTTGGAGTCTTTAGATGCAGGAGCTTGTGCTTCCTCATCTTCAGACTGAGTATTTTGCTCCTTCTTGGGCTCATTTGCAAAATATTTCTCAATGGTCTTCCTCTTGTTTCTTTGCGTGCTCATTTTCCCAGCCTGAGCCTGGTTTGGGGGTGCTTCCTGAGCTTTTGGGACACTCCCACAAGGGTCTCAGTGTGTGAGGCTCTGTCCTTCCTCCTGGTCTGTGAATGACCATAAGCACCCCCCTCTGCCACAGGGCCTAGGTGGGGGGTCCCTGCTGTTCTATGGGGGGGCCTAGACTGGGATCAGGATCTGAATGTGGTCAGAACCCCAGAGTCCTGTTCCAGAGGCAGAGGATAGAGCTCAGCAGTCTCTCTCTTCACTCCCCTCCCTCAGCTCAATGGGCTCATGCCCTGGAGGCTCCTGCTTATGGGCTCCACCTGCTTCTGTTTCCTGGTCTGGGCTGCCAAAAGACCAAGCTGCTTGCTGTGTGCCCTGAGGGCTGGGCTCCATGTGCTCACTCTGGCAGAGGTCCCCCCCTGTTCCCCCACTTTGTGCCGGTGCTCCCCAGGGTGCAGCTCAGGAGACTCCCCCGCTGCTGTGAGCTGCAGCTCCCAGTGCCCTGGGGCTGCCTCCTGGAGGCTGAAGTTCTTTCACTCTGGCGGGCCACCCCTCTGGCAGGCCGCCCCTCTGACCCTGGGGAGCAGAGCCTTTCTGCTCTTTTCCAGGTTACCTTGAGTAGGAGAACTGCCTCACTGGGTCCCTTTGTGGGTTCTGTCTCTCAAAAGTTTACTTAGAGTCCTTAGCTTATGAGTTTTTATCAGAGAGCTCCTAAGACTGGATCCCTTCATGTGGCCATCTTGGCTCCGTCCCCCTTATTCTTATAAATTAGTTCAGTTCCTTATGTATCTTGGAAATCAAACTCTTAGGGTAGGCTAGGTGGTGCAGTGGATAAAGCACCGACCCTGGAGTCAGGAGTACCTGGGTTCAAATCCAGTCTCAGACACTTAATAATAACCTAGTTGTGTGGCCATGGGCAAACCACTTAACCCCGTTTCCCTTGCAAAAAACCTAAAAAAAAAATTAGACTCTTGTCTGAGAAACTTAGCTGCAAAGATTTTTCTCCCAGTTAATTGGCTTTTTTAAATGCAGAAGCTTAATTTTACCTATTTAAAATATCAAATTTTCTAATCTGACCCTCATTTGTTTGGTCATGAACTCTTTCTTTATGGCCTCCATGTTTCAATATCCTTTATAAATTAGGATAATGTATGTAATATTATTAATTCAACTCTACTGCACAGTGAAGTTTTGATACAAATATACATAATAATCATCATTTATAGTAGGAAATATATAAAATGTCTTGCAAGCCATATTTAAGTAATATACAGGACTTCTGACCAAGATGGCAGAGAGAAGACAGGCACTGTACTAAGGTCTCCTGATCTTCCCTCATATATAATATGAAACAAACCTCTTAACATAAATTCAGTTGACAAAACACAGAAAAAGAAGTTTGAGAAGAACATCTACCTCAAGGTTTGTCTTCAGGGATCATGGGTGAGCCAGGGCAGAGAGTTGGACTAGCCTGGGATCAGCCAAAAAGGCTGTGACTGTAGGGGCCAACTGGCATGAAGGCATTGGCTATGGGACTGATGGTCTGGAGTGTTCGGCAGCTCTGGAGGGCAAGTTCCAATGCAGAGTGCGGCTGAACATGGATCCCCTGGGCTCCTCTGGTCTGGAGGACTTCAGATGCCATACCTTCATTTCAGCTGAACCCTCTTCCCAGAACAAGCACAATTACAGCCTACCTCCCCCCACCCCAGGCTCAAGTGTGGGCAGCAGAGCTACCTCAGCTATAGAGAGGGGAAAGTAATTACCTTGCCCCAGGGCATAGCCCAAGTTGATCAAGGATAAAAGTATCCAGTAGAGCTACCTATACCCTCCAGACCTGGGGAGAGGGCCACTAATTAAGGTCATAGACTCTCCAGAGAAAGCATCTAGCATCACCTACTGGCAGACCCACTTGAAGTTACTAAACCCAGTGAGTAAAGCCATCAAGCTTCTGTAAAACAGCCCCTTCCCAGCAGAAATCATAGGAAAATGAAGAAAGGCCAATAGAAATGGGGGTCCCATAGAAAAATTCTTGGAAGAAAAGACCCTAACTCAGAGAGATATATAACCACTGAGGAGAATATGATTCCAGCACAGAAAGACTTCCTTGAAGAAATCAGGAAGGAATTTAAAAATCAATTGGAGGGGTGGCTAGGTGGCTAGGTGGTGCAGTGGATAAAGCACCATCCCTGGAGTCAGGAGTACCTAGGTTCAAATCTGGTCTCAGACACTTAATAATTATCTAGCTGTGTGGCCCTGGGCAAGCCACTTACCCCCTTTGCCTTGCAAAATCCTAAAAAAAAAAAATCAATTGGAAAATTTGGGGAAAGAAAGCCAAGAGGAAACAATCTTTACAACTAATGTTTCTGACAAAGGACTCATTTCTAAAATATACAGAGAACTGAGTCATATTTTAAAAAAAGTCATTCCCCCAATTGACAAATGGTCAAAGGATATGCAAAGGCAAATGGGCGGCTAGGTGGTGCAGTGGATAGAGCACCAGCCTTGTAGTCAAGAGTACCTGGGTTCAAATCTGACCTCAGACACTAAATAATTACCTAGCTGTGTGGCCTTGGGCAAGCCACTTTAATCCCATTTGCCTTGAAAAATCTAAAAAAAAAAGATTTTTCCTATTTTGAGTTTTACAATTTTCCCCCAATCTTACTTCCCTCCTCCCCCCCCAGCTCCTAGAGAAGGCAATTTGCCAGTCTTTACATTGTTTCTTTGTTGTACATTGCTCCAAATTGAGTGTGATGAGAGAGAAATCATATCCTTCAGGAAGAAACATAAAGTATAAGAGATAGCAGGATCAGACAATAAGATATCAGTTTGTTTTTTTCTACATTTAAGGTAATAGTTCTTGGTTTTTGTTCAAACTCCACAGTTCTTTCTCTGGATACAGATGGTATTCTCCATTGCAGACAGCTCCAAATTGTCCCCGATTGTTGCACTGAAGGAATGAGCAAGTCCATCAAGGTTAATCATCGCCCCCATGTTGCTGTGAGGGTGTACAGTGTTTTTCTGCTTCTGCTCATCTCACTCAGCATCAGTTCATGCAAATCGTTCCAGGCTTCCCTGAATTCCCGTCCCTCCTGGTTTCTAATAGAACAATAGTGTTCCATGACATACATACAGCACGGTTTTCTAAGCCATTCCCCAACTGAAGGACATTTACTTGATTTCCAGTTCTTTGCCACCACAAACAGGGCTGCTATGAATAATTTGCAAAGACAGCTTACAGATGAGGAGACCAAAGCAATCCATAGTCATATGAGAAATTGCTCTGAATCATTACTAATTAGAGAAATACAAATTAAAGCTTCTCTGAGGTAGCACCTCACCACCTCTCAGGCTCGCCAATTTGACTAGAAATGATAATGATCATTGTTGGAAGGGTTGTGGGAAATGTGGGACACTATTACACTGTTGGTGGAGCTGTGAACTCATCCAACCCTTCTGGAGAGAAATTTAGAAGTATGCAAAAAGGGTAACAGAAATGTGCATACCCTTTCATCCAGCAATATCACTACTAGGTCTATACCCTGAAGAGATGATGAAAAAATGGTAAAAAACATCACTTCTACAGAAATATTCATAGCAGCCCTGTTTGTGGTGGCAAAGAACTGGAAATCAAGTAAATGTCCTTCAGTTGGGGAATGGATTAGCAAACCGTGGTATATGTATGTCATGGAACACTATTGTTCTATTAGAAACCAGGAGGGACGGGATTTCAGGGAAACCTGGAGGGATCTGCATGAGCTGATGCTGAGTGAGATGAGCAGAACCAGAAAAACACTGTACACTCTAACAGCAACATGGGAGTGATAATCAACCTGGATGGACACACTTATTTCATCAGTGCAACCATCGGGGACAATTTGGGCCTGTCTGAAGTGGAGAATACCATTTGTATTCAGAGAAAGAACCGTGGAGTTTGAACAAAGTCCAAGGACTATTCCCATAAATTTAGGGGGAAAAAACCCTGATACCTTATTGTCGGATCTTGCTATCTCTTATACTTTATGTTTCTTCCTTAAGGATATGATTTCTCTCTCATCATATTCAATTTGGATCAATGTATACCATGGAAACAATGCAAAGACTGACAAATTGCCTTCTGTGGGGGGTGGAGGGAGGGAAGGAAGATTAGGGGAAAAACTGTAAAACTCAAAATAAATAAAATCTTTCATAAAAAAAAAAAAAAAGAAATCTGTTCTATGGGCCCACAGTCAAGAACAGCCACTTTTCGGTCCAGTTTCCAGGAACTTTCTCAAAATGACTGGCAAAGCCCAAACCCAACCCAAACCAGAGGAAGCGGAACCTCGGAATCCCTGGCTCTTCCAGGTGACAGCCCCGGAGCGGGCGAAACCAACAGCGGGCATGTCGGGGGTGGGGGATGGCGCGGAGGGAAGGGGAGGCACCCCGGCCGCGAGGAGAAGGCACGGAGCGCGGTCCTGTTTCGCGGCCCGGTTCTCTCCGCCGGTCCTGCCCCTGGCCGCGGCTCGCGGACACTCCCGGGGCTGCCCTGCAGCCGCGCCCCTCGCTCCCTGTCACCCCTAATGCAGGCGATGCACCGCGCGCGTCACGTGGCGGGAGGAGGTGCTTGACCAGGCGCTCCCCGGCTTCTTCTGGGCGCGCACCCCACTCCTGTCTGCACCCCTGTCCCCGCCAGCATGATGTGCGGAGGGGTCTCCGCGGCCCGCCCGGCCACCGAGGAAACGCAGAAGATCGCGGACGAGGTAAGAGCTGCGCGCGCCGCCCGCACCCGTGGAAGATCATCTTTGGGGGGTCGCGGCTCCGCGGGGCTCCCCTCGGCATGCATGAAGCGCCTCCTGAGTGTGAGAGCGCGAGCGGTGCAGACCCCTGCTGGAAGCCGCCCCTTGTCCCTGAGCCTCCCCCGGACTGGAAATGACCCCGGGATGAGCCGCTTAGCTTAAATGGGTTTCCATTTACTTCTGTTCGTTTTACCAAGATCGGGCATCAGGCCCGCACGGTGGGTGCAGGAGTCCAGAAGGTGGGGGGATCATCCCATCTCTGCGGGTCACATTTTTACTTGTGAGCTCGAATCAAAACCTGTCTTTGGGAGGAGCTCTTTTCAAGTCTCGGAATGAGAAATAGAATCCTTCAGAGAGGATGAATGCGTCACTGAGGAGCAGAGGATTAAAGTTTTTACAAAGTTCCAAAATGGATACATCTCACACAACAAAAAGAATTATAGGGTTGTGTTGAATTTTGTTAAGGAAAATTAATATTTAAAAATTTAATGAACTTTTCCAATAATTTTTAAAGTTCATTGCTGAAATTATAACTTAAACCACCACTAAGAGTTTTGGGGAAGTTGCTGTGCTTGTGCCCTACAAAGTAGGGTTTGGGGAGGGAAGAAGGAAGAAATCTTAAAAGTTCTGACAATTTAGCTGAAGAAAAAGGAGAAATGACCCATCTTGACTCATCTGATCTGTTTTTTCACCAGAGGTTTCCAAATTATTTTAGATTCTTATAGGAGGTATTAGTTATGATAGATTACAGGGAATGACTGACTACAGTCTCCATAAAATAAAATTTATTCAAAATCTTTTTTTCTTCTCTCAAAAGAGAAAACTTTATTGATATCAATGTTGTTTTCTTTTTAAAAATCTATTTTATGGTGACACAGTGGATATAGCACAGACCCTGAGGTCAGGTGGACCTGAGTTCAAATGCAGCTTCAGACACTTAATTGTCTAGCTGTGTGGACTTGGGCAAATCACTTTATCCCATTTCCAAAAATAAAATAAAAAATGTAAATATGTATCTTTTGTTTGTTTGTGTGTGTGTGTGTGTGTGTGTGTGTGTGAGTGTGTTTTTATTCCTTTGGTAGTCATTTTCCACCTCCATTCTCTAGTTGCAAAGGAAAACAAGCATAATGACTGTAACTATATTCAATGTACTCAGAAATCTCTTTTAGGAATTCCTTTCATCTCTAACATGATGAAATGATATATTCTCTGGGACTTTCTTTTCTTTGGATTTTCTACTATTTTGATTCTTACAGTCTTCATGTATGACATTCTTTTAGTTCTGCTTATTTTTCACTCTACATCTGTTCATATAAGTCTTGTCTTGGTTCTCTGGATTCCTTTTGTTTGTCATTTCTTGCTCTATAAATTGTTTAAGCATTTTTTTTCTGCCATACCTTATTTGATTTTTTAGCTCTTTCCAAAGACTGTTGGTATGAATATTATCAACCTGTCCAAACTGGTCCCTAATCTGTGAATAGCCAGAGCCAAACAGAGCAGGCTAGAGACAGGAGAGTCAGGAATCAAATAGAGGCTTGTGAGAGAAAGGACTTTCAACCAGTGACAAAGGTACCCAGCTCTGCCCCTAATTGGGGGAGGGGGGACCTGAGTCAGTGAGGCTGCACTTTGATTTATATTGCTTGTGACTAAGTAAAGACTCAAACAGTATAGTATACAGCAACAGTGAGACACAGCAGCAGTAGTGAGGCAAGGTTTGTCTCATGACAAGAAGTTCATTGTTAGCAGGGTTTCCATGTCTGGGCCTGCTGATGCTTACTCGGTGACCAACAGTTCCAGAAGATGAGCACAAAGAATTGCTGTTATGACAAACTGAGGGCACAGCAGGCCCTCTATAAAACCTCTATAAAACAGGATGTCTCCTAAGAGTATGTTATAAATACTTTGTTATTGGGACCTTATTTCTGTCTTTGACTTCCCTAAATATGTGCTAGGTTAGAGGGAAGTTTTGTCCCTTTTCTTTCCTAATTACAGATTAATACTCCTCCCTAACCATCACCATTAGATATCATCTTTTCTAATTTGCATGGTGTAAAATTAAGCTTTACAGTTGTTTTAATTTGTATTTCTTATACATTTAGAACAAGCATAGTGTCAAGCTGAAATAGAAACAGATGCATATTATATTTTTTGAAACTTGTTAACTGTTTGCTGTTACATTTTAGTAATTATTATTGCCTACTTCAAAACCCCTGATAGTGATCAGCCTCAAAGCCTTATTTTGAAAATATTTTGTTCATAGGCTTTGACTACTTATGTGTTGAAGAATGACTCAATATAATTAATTTTTATTCATTTTCTGTTTCTTTTGGATACCAGACCTTTATTTGGCATTAATTATGTAAGTTTTTTGAATTGAATATACCTAAATTTTTCAATTTTTTCTATTGCTTCTTTGGTTAGGAATTCTCACCCACTACTCATAACTGAAAAATATTCTATACTTTTCATAGTATTTATTGTTTTATTTTTAAGATATATATGACTAATCCACCTGCACTTAAAGATTAAGATGATTGACTAACTGGCACCAAATCTCATCTTCAAAATAATCATATTTATTTATCCCTTGGATTTAAGTTGTGTTTTTCTTTCTGTTCTAATTAATCAAACACAGCTTTTTTGGTTTGTCTTTTATTCCTCAGGTAAAGTCACAACTTGAAGAGAAAGAAAATAGGAAGTTTCCAGTTTTTAAGACAATGGAATTTAAAAGTCAAGTGGTTGCTGGAACAAATTACTTTATTAAGGTATTTTGCAGAAGTACAGTAAGTGCTTCTTTAATCTGAAACTATTATTTTAGGTGTTCCCACAGATAATTTTTAGATAATTGTTTGTAAACTTGGAGGGATAGGCAGAGGTGAAAGTGTTTCTTGTTTCATTCACTTGATTAAATACTTAATGATTACCAGACACCAAAATCATAACACAGCAACAAAAGCATTAATGGAAATGGAGAAAGATACTGGGATTTAGACTAATCCCACTTCACTTAAAAAACCTGGAGGGCAGAATCAGATTGTGAAGATCAATCTTTGCCTTTGAGGCAAAGAAATAAAAAAGGGAGTGACAGGAATGATCCCTGATCCCTTCCCTTCGACAGCACTCCCCCCCACCACCAAAAAAGGGTAGGAAAAAATCTAGGTTTGAAATTCTGAGATAGATAATTTCTGAACCTACAATACCACCTCAGTAACTACTGACATGTTAGTTGCTCATGCGTATCTGTTTTGTTCAGCCATTTGAGTTGTGTCCAACTCTTTGTGTTCCTATTTAGGGTTCTGTTGGCAAAGATATTAGAGTCATTTACCATCTCTCACATCATTTATCTCTATACCTATCATATAATGTGAGCCATTTCTTGATATTCAGTCTAAATGGAACAAAATATATTATTTAATCTACATTTTTCATTTCTTTTATTTTTGTTTCTTAGGTTCTTGTTGGTGAAGAGGAATTTGTACATTTGCGAGTATTCAGAAGTCTCCCTCATGAAAACAAGCCATTGGTTCTATCTGATTATCAAACCAACAAAACCAAGAATGATGAATTGAAATATTTTTAATGCACAATTTCGAATAGTGGTCCTTTGTTCTTTTTATTGTACCCAGGTATTTTACATATATCACATGAGCAGGTATTAAAATTTGCAACAATAAAAGAAATCTGATATTTAATAAGTAGCCTTGTGTTTTCTAATTCTGACATATAACCAGAGATCATTGCATTGTTCATCAGTGATCCTTTTTTCTTTTATTGGTGAGGTAGTCAGGGTTAAGCAGTTGCTCAAGATCACACAGCCTGGTGAGAATCAAGTATCTGAGGTCAAATTTGAACTCAGGTCCCCCTTACTCTAGGGCCAGTATTCTGTCCGCCTAGCTGCCTCTCATCTGTGATCTTCAAGTACTGAATTTAGCAGTATAGTTAGCTTGGTCTTCTCCAGATTTCAGTTTCTACAGTTCAGACTTTTAATTTGTAAAAGACTGATTACATACCTTGGCAAAACATGCTAAAGAACTAATCTTTCCTCTTGCCTGGCTTGGTCCATCGGTTTAAGAGACAATCTAGTTAATGGCTTTATTTTCAAATAAGAAATCTGAAACACGGAGAAATTAAACAATGTATCCTTTCATACAGATAATAAGTAGCACTACTAGGACTCATGTAGCTCTGAGTCAAGTGCTCTTCCCACCTGGCAGCTTGGTGCTGATGTTTTGATCCAACAGGCAGGCACCCAGCAGGGCACCAACAGTATCTTTTGGTATGAATGATGTTCACACTTAATTGGTTTTTTTCATTCACCCACACTCTAATTTTCATATGTAGCAAAGTAAGACTTTTACGAGTTATGATTTGTGAATGACCCTTAGTTTACTGTATTTCTTGCTTGCTGAAGTGGTGTGATAGGACTTTCCTTCTCTCTCTCCCCAGCCCACCATTTGGCCCAGGCCCCTCTACTTCTCCTGTACCAGGGATTAGCAAAGTTGTCCCTTGGACTGATTAATCCCAGCTTTGCTAACACAGCTTCTTTGCTACCTAAGCACAAAAAGTTTTAGCTACACATAAATCTAGGCCCCTTGGACTGGATTTCTGAAAAGCATGCAAGTCAACATGTCCTTCACTATATTCTGTCCTGACAAGCCGACTTGTTTCTATGTGATCATGCATCAAGGAAAACTAAGTTACCCAGTACCTTTGTTGTAAATACCTGCAAGTAGGGACAACAAGGTCACCCAGTGGTTAG
The DNA here is from genome assembly GCF_037893015.1 of Macrotis lagotis. Classification (NCBI taxonomy): domain Eukaryota; kingdom Metazoa; phylum Chordata; class Mammalia; order Peramelemorphia; family Peramelidae; genus Macrotis; species Macrotis lagotis. The sequence continues at coordinate 495,799,127 of NC_133658.1, forward strand.
AGTACAGGTCCTGGATTCAGGAGTATCTGAGTTCAAATCCAGCCTCAGACACTTAATAATTGTCTAGCAGTATGACCTTGGGCAAGTCACTTAACCCTATTGCCTAAAATTTAAAAAAAATAATAAATACCTGCAGTGTTAGGGCAGGCACAGAAAACCTCCTTTTTCAAACTGTTCAATGATTTGAGTGCCTCATTGAAGAAGATATACATTAAATAAGATTTAAAATATTATACACTAGTGGAAAATGTGGAATTGCAAATTATATTTCTAGCATACCTATGACATCATCCCTAACAAATTGGCGTATTGCCAATATTTGAAACTTCTTTATGGTTCTTAACTGTCTTCTCAGGGAGGTCGTTTTATTAAGTTTTTCCTTATGCAAAGGAACATTTACTGTCTATAATTTCTGTCTATCAAAAGAATATAAGATCTTTGAGGGAAAGGATTGTCTCACTTCAGTATTTGTATCTCCAGTGTTTTAAAAAATCATTGATTGATCCCAGTTTTGTCATCTAGATCCAGGCAAAATAAAGCTATCTTTTCCATGCCAGCCCTTAAATTATGTGAAGCCTCTAAATTGACTGATATATAGTATGCTGGACTAGTAATCAGGAACACTTAAGTTCTCCCTCACTTATTAGCTCTGTAATTCTGGAAAAGTCATTTAAACTGCTTGTCTCATTTATAATAGGACCCACCTCCCAGGATTGTTTTAAGGGTAAAATGAATTATATTAAATTCTTTGTAAACCATATAAATGTTACCTTAACAAAGAGCTCTAGACTTGGTGAAATTGGAGCTGTGTCATTTTTTAATTTAAGGACAAAATAGTCAAAGTATTTTATTCCACCCCTTCTATTGAAAAAAGAAAAATAGAAATAACAAAAACTTGTTAGACATTCTTGCATTGTCTGTGACCAATTATTTACATGTCTTACTCTGCACATGAGTGGAGGGGATTATTAGAAGATGGATATCTTGCTTTATTATCATTGCTCCTATGGAATCATGACTGGTTTTAAATCTTTAAATTTTTTTTACAATGTTGTTTTGTTCTAGTTCCTCCTTCTGTGTTGGTTAGGAAGTTTTGAAAATTGTCTCTTTCATCTTATACTGTAATAATACATTCATATAATTTGTTCAATTATTTCCCAATTGATGGACACGTCCTTGGATTTCACTTCTTTCTGAGTATGAAAAAAATCTATTACAAACATTTTGGCACATATGGATTCTTTTTTACTGACTCCAAGTATGCATTTAATAATAACATTTAGCTAGAATGTTTTTCAGAATGGCTGGTTCACAGCTCTACCAAAAGTTCATATTAGTTAGGCTTACTACTCCATCAAGTATTTGTCATTTCCCATTTTTATCATCTTTGGGGTCTTTTGGGTTTTTTTTTTTATTTACAAGGCAAATAGGGTTAAGTGGCTTGCTCAAGGCCACATGGCTAGGTAATTATTAAGTGTCTGAGACTGGATTTGAACTCAGGTACTCCTGACTCCAGGGCTGGTGCTTTATCCACTGCACCACCTAGCCACCCTTATCATCTTTGTTTATATGGTTTATGTGAAGTAAAACAACTGCATTGTCTTATTTGCATTTCTCTTAGTGCTTTGGAGTCTTTTTATATACTATTGCTAATTTCATGCTTTGAAAACCACCTATTCACATGATTGTGAATTGTAGAATGGGTTTTATTTTTATAAATTTCCCATTCCTTATGTATCTTGGAAATGAGACTCTTGTCAGAGAAACTTAGCTGCAAAGAGTTTTCCCCCAGTTAATGGTTTCCCTTCTAATTTTATTGGATTGTATTTTTTTTAATGCAAAAGTTTAATTTTACCTAATTAAAATCAAATTTTCTAATCTGATCCTCATTTGTTTGGTCATGAACTCTTCCTTTGGTGCCTTAAAACTCCCAAGTTTCAATATCCTTTGTAAATTAAGATAATGTATGTAATATTATTAATTCAACTCTACTGCACAGTGAAGTTATGATACAAATAAACATAATTATAATTATGTATAGTAGCAAATACATAAAATGTTTTATAAGCCATTTTAAAGTAATAAATAAGTGTTATTACATTATTATTTGCTATGTTTAGTCACAAAAATAAAATACTTATTTGGAACATGGTAGCTTTCTATAACTGAATCTCATGCCATATCATGGTGGGAAAGCTCTGTTTTTTCAATGCTATTTCTAAATGTGCAGAGCTGAAATGCCTATTGCATTTTATACTTGTCAAGCCTCAACCAGTGTTGACATTTCTTTTGGACATTTTGTGTTTTTTTTTAAATAATATTTTGTTTTCCCCCCAATTACATGTAAAAATAATTTTTAATTAAGATTCTGAGTTCCAGGGGCAGCTAGGTGGTGCAATGGCTACAGCATCGGTCCTGAAGTCAAGAGTACCTGAGTTCAAATGTGGCCTCAGACAATTACCTAGCTATTACCTAGCTGTGTGGCCTTGGGTAAGCCACTTAACCCCATTTGCCTTGCAAAAAAACAAACAAAAAAAAAAAGATTCTGAGTTCCAAATTCTATTCTTCCTCCCTCCTTGAGGGGGGTAAGCAATCTGATATGCAATCATGAAAAATATTTTCACTTTTTGTTCAAGAATCGGAAAAAAATGGAAGAAAGAGAAATATGGCTATTATGGGGGTTAGTGATCTGGAAAATCTGCTTTAAATGTTTTGTTCCTTCATACCAAAGAAGTCTTAATTTTTTCTTGTTCTTTTATGGTGTGTTTACATTAGAGTATTAAAAAATTTCAGTTAAGTATTTGGATATAGGTTCTATGATGTCTAATGGGCTTTAGTGAAATTTCTATCTACTTTTTTTATGCCTACCTGTTATATACCAAAACTGTAATGAAGTCATGATATGGAAAGATAACTATTCAGACAACATCAATTGTCTCTCTGGACACAGAGAGCATTTTTTCATGGAGTCCTTTGAAATAACCTTGGATCATTGTATTGCTGGAGAATAGCTAAATCACTCATAATTCATCATTCAATATTTCTGTTTCTATGTACTATGCTCTGGTTCTGCTCACTTCACTTATGTCAGTTCAAGTCCAGTTTTTTTCCAAAAACATACTTTTCATGTAGTACAATAATATTCCATTAAAATCACATACCATTTTCAATCATTCTCCAAAAGATGGACATCCTCTGTGTACATACATATTGTTCAAATATGTCATTTACTTTTTTTTAAAAATCTCTTGGAAGGGGCAGCTAGGTGGCACAATGAACAATTCTACCTGGCCCTGGAGTCAGGAGGACCTAAGTTCAAATCCAACCTCAGACACTATAAATTATCTATCTGTTGGGACCTTCAGCAAGTCACTCAACCCTATTGCCTTGGAAAAACAAAGCCAAAATCTCTTGGGGATGTAGATTTATTGCTGAATCAAAAGGAATGCACAGTTGTAGAGTCCTTTGGACAGTTCTAAATTGCACTCCAGAATGGCTGAATGAGTTCACTATCCGACCAACAGTGCATTTCTATGCCAGTTTTCCACATTCACTAGAGTATATATCATTTCCCTTTTTGTCAAATTAGCCAATCTGTGAGGTGATACCTCAGAGTTGTTTGAATTTGCATTTTCCTAGTGAAGAGTGATTTAGAACATTTTTTCTACATAACCTTTCTTTGTCTGAAATCTGCCTGTTCATATCCTTGAACTATCATTTGGAGAATAACTGTTATTCTTGTAAATTTGACTCAGTTCTGTATATTTGAGAAATGAGAACTTTATCAGTGGTATATGTGTAAAAAAATCCCCAGTTTTTCTCTTTCCTTCTAATTTTAAATTAATTTTGTTCGTGCAAAAACTTTTTTTATATAGTCAAAATCATCCATTTTATATTCCTATGTCTTCCCCACCATTTTCTTTTCTTTTTTGGCAAGGCAATGGGGTTAAGTGACTTGCCCAAGGTCACACAGCTAGGTGATTATTAGACCTATGAGGTTGGATTTGAACTCAGGTTCTCCTGACTGCAGGGCTGGCTGGTGCTCTAACCAATGTGCCACTTAGCTGCCCTTTGCTCCATTTTCTTAACTAGAACCAGATTGTTTTGATGATTAATATTATACTGTTTTGAGGTATGGGCTACTTTCCTTTTCATTTTATTTCATTTTCCTTAATTTTTTTTTTTTTTAGATTTTTGCAAGGCAATGGGGTTAAGTGGCTTGCCCAAGGTCACACAGCTAGGTAATTATTAAGTGTCTGAGGCCGGATTTGAACTAAGGTTCTCCTGACTCCAAGGCCAGTGCTCTATCCACTGTGCCACCTAGACAACCCCCCTTAATATTTTTGATCTTGTGTTTCAGATGGTTTTTTCCTAGCTTTATGAGATTTTTGGTAGTTATTTGATATGGCTCTGAATAAGATTAATTTAGGTAGAATTGTCATTTTTATTACGTTGACTCAGGCTACCCATAATTTTTCTCCTTTTATTTGCCTTTTAAAATTCTCTTAATTTTTTTTGAGTCTGAAACTAATTTGCATTTTTCTTTGATGCTTCCGTTGTGGCTGCTTTGAACTTCCCAGTCATCATAGCAACTTTCTAAGGTCAAGCTCTGAATTTATCCCCGATTTTTCTGCCTATTTTGGAGCTTTGTACTTATCTGTAAGAGTTGGGCTCTACTAAACTGTTCAAAACTTGTCACTGGGCTTATGGTCTTGCTGCTGATTGGTTCCCACCTGCTAAGTGGTGTAGTAGAAAGAGTACTAGCCCCAACAGCAGGTATACCTGACTGCCTCGCATCTGGGGCCATCTCCAGGGTCTTGATGCTTATCTGGTCATTAGATCCAGATTATTCTGTACTCAGCACAGCATTCCCTTACTCAGATCCAATTTACATGACATGACTTCCCTGTGAATCAATTTTTTGATTTCAGGTTTTTGCAAGGCAATGGGGTTAAGTGGCTTGCCCAAGGCCACATAGCTAGGAAATTAACTGACTGAGGCTGGATTTGAACTCAGGTACTCCTGAGTCCAAGGCTGGTGCTCTATCCACTGTGTCACCTAGTCGCCCCCCTGTGAATCAATTTAACGCAGTTATGAAACACTATTGAAATATGAGTAAAAAAATTAAGGACATTATATACTAATAGAGGTATACACACACACACACACACGCAATTTTATAGGAGTGTTTAGGTAGGTGTAGCAGTTCAGATTCAGACCAAAATGGGACACTTGTAGACTATAGCCATGGAAAGAATACAATGATTGAATATAGCACAATTTAGGTTTCTTGCTTCTGTGCTGACCAGAAAGCTGACAAGCCTTATCTGGTGCCTAGATCTATGGTAGGCCCTGACCTCCTGTGATGGGACTGCCTCTGTCCCCTTACCTATATTAGAAGTTCTAAAGAGTTACTGGTTTAGACATTACTGTTCTTTAATGATTTAGAACATTTCTCATTATTATTATTCTCCTGATTACTATTTATATTCTTTGAGCATTTATCAACTGGGGAATGAATGTCTTTACAAACTGTCTCAGTTAACATGAAATGTGATCTTTATCAAGGAAACTTGCTGCTACATACACCTTCTCAATTCAGTTTCTTGCTTTTCTTCTAATTTTTGATTCCTTGGTTTTACTTGTGCTTTCGACTGCATTCAATAGAAACTAATCTCTCCAAAGTGATCAGTGATCTTAATTGTTCCATTTTTCCCCCCATAGTCTTTTTGTTTCAATTAAGGTTTTCCACCTTATATTCCAATCTTTTTCCTTTGCAATCCTCAATTTCACTTTTAGCCACTCCTGAAAAACATGTTCACTAATACCCCTGACCCCTTTTACCTCTGAGGCATTTGTGATTATTTTAAAATTATTCTATTCTCTGGAACCAAAGTGCTTAATGTGTCTCTTATGTATCATTTTTCTTTTTAGAGTTGAACCTTTTCATCAATACTCAAGATAATCAGAGTGAATTTAAAATGTTATGTAGTGTGAGATCTACTGATGACTTATCTCCATTGGATAGCCTCCATTAAGCCATTGCTATATCAGGTCCCCCAGTATGTATGGTCACATGATACCAATGCTTTTCTCACTATGACTTAAACTGTAAAGCAGTTGTTATGGCTGTCTTAAATCCCAATATTATACCATGACAGTGTTGTCAATAAAAATGAGTGTCTAAAATGCAAAAAAAAAAAATATTCTATTCTCTAGGCTTTCTCAACTCACAGTATTTCTTCATTGTGAAAGATTTTTTCTTCTTTTTTCAATTTATTCACATTCTAGCATCAGTTCTTGATTAGGAATTTTGTGCTTAGGACAATCTTCTTTAGCACACTTAAATAGGAGAAATATTGAGAAGTAACCTTTGGGATACAAACTAGCAGTAACTGAGCCAAGGACTCATCATCTAGTTATGCTGTAATGTTTTCACTGTAAACCTGAGGGGAACAATGCCATTCAGGAAATGAGCTATAAGTGAGTCTACCCTCTCCAGTGTTCAAAATGGGCTAGAGAAGACTGTACCCCACATTGGGAATAATTATTTATGTTATTCCTAAATGTTTGAAGTAAATTGTGGTGGGAGTGGGTTAATTTGTTGCAGCTGATTCTTTGTGAGCAGAGATACCACTCCAGTTCATTTTAAAAATAAATGATGGGGGGCAGCTAGGTGGTGTAGTGGATAAAGCACCGACCTTGGAGTCAGGAGTACCTGGGTTCAAATCCTGTCTCAGACACTTTAATAATTACCTAGCTGTGTGGCCTTGGGCAAACCACTTAACCCCATTTGCCTTGCAAAAACCTAAATAAATAAATAAATGCTGATACTAGGGCAAATTTAATGTGACTTGCCCAGAGTCTCACAGCTAGTGTCTGAGGCTGGATTTGAACTTTGTCCTCTGGATCCCAAGACAGTCTATTACCACTGAGTTGTCCTTAAAATAAATATCTCTTTGTAAAAGCTAACTGATGTTAAGTGATTAAATAGAATTGCAACTATACTAACTGGGAACTAATAGTGGAGAGGAAATAGTTAAAAGGGATTTAGGTTGATGATATTTAAGTAGAGAGAAACCTCAAATCTCTCAAGACACAACTTAAAATCCTAAGAGGGAGAAACAGACTCACTACATGCAGACTGCTCAATAGTGGACAAAATGTGTAACTGCAGGAGGCTTGCACAATTCCAAATGGATAAAGTTTTTGCTTCGTATCTTTGTATTTTACTCGATATTCAATTTTAGTTTTCTGAGGTTAAAAAAAATCAAAAGATGCAGGCTGAGTTCCCTGGGTCAATGAAAAAAATTCATTTTAGGAAAAATTTTTCTTTAAATAATAAATCTCAAAACAAGCCTAAGCACACAAATAAATATATATATATTTATTATAATCATGTGTTATTAATAATTATTATTTTACATCAGGGCACTTCAGGAATCACAATGTAGGCTTTCTCTTTGCCTATTTTCATTCAACACTAAAAGAACCTTAATTAAAACTGACTCATGTACCAGTGCAATGTTAAACCAATACTGGTTTAGTCTGCTGAAATTGCCAATGCATTTAAAAATAGGCTCTAACAACTGTTATGAATCATATATTAAAACAGAATCCTTTTATAAAAATCTAGTGACAGAAATTGCAAATTAAAGCAGACCATTACAATCACAATAGTATCAGATAATGAATTAAAACAAGCTAATAAAATAGAACATAGTTTTGCATCCTTGTAAAGTTCTACTTTAAGTAACATTTTAACAGAGAAAGGACTGAAAAATGTAATCAATAATAGCTGACCTTTCTTTTACATTTTAAATACATGGAGAAACAATCAAGAAACTTTAATATTAACAGGTAATTCTGTTCCAACAAATCTCTCACAACTTGTCATCACTTATTGTATCTCTTTGAAAGTAAAAAATCTGAGACTTGTACACTGCAATTAAATCCTAACAGGGATATTTATAGTTCCATTGATAGACAGATCTTTAAATTGAAAATGTAACTGACACCTTACATTTATCACATAAATGATGTAAAAATAAGCTATTTTTTATATATTCATGATGAAAAATAAATTCTTTTAATAGGGAGAGTTAATGAAGCAATGAGGTAACTAAATGATTTCTATGTCAACAAATATCTGCAAACTGTATTTTTAAATGTATGTGTGTGTGTGTGTGTGTGTGTGTGTGTATATATATATATATATATGTATATAGACAGAGAGAGAGAGAGAGAGAGAGAGAGAGAGAGAGAATTAAAAAAACAAATATATATACACATGTATTATGTATATGGCACAGGGACTATTTTTGGCACAAAGTCCTTGCCCCCAGAAACTGTTTAAGGTCATGTTTCCAAGGACAAATGAATCAAAGTGATGGCATTTCAGATTTCCGAAAACACCATAATTTCAAAGTCAGGGGAATTTACAAAATGTTCTTAGCATAATGTTTCTGATTATTCTCAGATAAGATGCTAAATAAGCAGAAACTAACACAATACTCAAGTTTACCATTAAAATGATATTTAAAACAATTTTAAAATTAGTGTTTGTGAAACCAAAAATATGCATTTCTTCTCTTCACTCAAAGTAGTACATACCACAATTTCAAGTCCCTGATCAGGAAAATATTCCTACCCCTTCAAATTTTAATGTATTCATTGCATTTTCAGTTTTGTATTTCTCTATCATCCTTCCTGCTGTCCCAAATTACATATAACCCTATGAGGTTAAAAACAATGCTTTATATTTCCTGATATTTTTTCAATTTGGATCCATTTCTATTCTATCCCAAGACTTTGTAAAGTCCCAAAGTTCACACGGATTTTAGACAGTTCTGTTCTTGATGTAAAAATCAAAAACGAACTATCCACATAACCTAAAAAGTGATACTAATGACTTCATTAAGAATTAAGCCAAAGAAATAATCTATAATTATTTAAGTCTAACTCTTGACATTCATCAGCAGATTCAACCTTCAAAGAACCAATAGATTTTTTGAAATGAATATAAAAAAAATTCATATAGCTAGCGTAACAGAGAACAAAGATTTCTCTTTGATTTGTGTAAGAAAAAAGTTAATTAATGTGCATTTCTGGAAGACAAAAGATTAAAAATGTTCGATTGATAATCAATTAGGTAGTAACTTCTACTTAACTTAAATGATATTTTTTGTCAGAGTGAGGTGATATGAAGAGAAACACTTGGTTCTCCCTTGACCAACAGTCAAATACTGAAACGTCACTCATCAAGACATGCCCAATATGGTAAGGATATTAGCAGGGTCGCACATCCTTACTTCACTGTAGACTACACAGCTTCTCTAAAAATCGAAGTGTAAAGATTCAGCTATAAATTTGACAAAGATCACTCCACAGACAAATGGAGTAGCTAATGAAAGCTAAGCAAGTGGTAAAGGTCAAAGTTATTCAGAATAATTCACCTAGTTACCCTCTTCATTAGAATTCTTATTACCACTTATAAATCAGGGATGAGAAACCTGTTTTTCTGCCAAGGGTCATTTGGATATATATAACATCATTCTTGGGCCACATAAAAATTATCCTATCCCTAAAAAGCTCCTAGATGGGGCGGCTAGGTGGCGCAGTGGATAAAACACCGGCCCTGGAGTCAGGAGTACCTGGGTTCAAATCTGACCTCAGACACTTAATAATTGCCTAGTTGTGTGGCCTTGGGCAAGCCACGTAAGCCCATTTGCCTTGCAAAAACCTAAAAAAAAGCTCCTAGATTTACTGAATTTCAAATCACATCTGCAGTTGCCTTGGCAATGACAGAGGGCCTTATATAGACTGAGGGACAGATGTTCCCACACTTGCTCTATGCAAGACAGTGGGATCAATGGTTCTATACTTGGGTAAGAGGAGGATTAGGGAGGGCAAAACTTCTCTACAGTGATGTCAGCACAAGGGAAGGATAAGCTGTTGAAATTCTGCTGTTGGTCTTGAGAAGACTCTTCCCCTAAGGGAACATATGGTAGCTGGCCATAAAGTCTCTTGGTTTTGAGTTCCTTTGACAGGAATGTGGAAAGTAGAACAATGACTTGTGACATCTGGCAGTAGTGCTACACTGTAATTATAGAATGTTTGACATTATACTATGAAATATTCACATTAATCTAACGAAAAAAAACCACCACAAACTAGTTTTCAAAGGAAAATAGTATATAAGAAAAATTTCAGGGGCGGCTAGGTGGTGCAGTCAAAAGTGCATTGGCCCGGGAGTCAGGAATACCTGAGTTCAAATCCAGCCTCAGACACTTAATATTTACCTAGCTGTGTGGCCTTGGGCAAGCCACTAAACCCCATTGCCTTGCCAGGGAAAAAAAAAAAAAAAAGAAATATTTCAGTATTTTGTGTTCTTTGCAATTTCCTTCAGTGCCCTATATACCCATCCTTGTGTTCTTAGATCAACAGATTACTGATAAAGATGAACATGATTAACAACAATACAAATCTGGCATCAGCAAAGGAACTAATTATAAATGGGCAGTTAACTTAATGGGCCTTGGCTTAACAGTTAACTAGTTTCTTTTTTCTTAATCTTGGAAAACTATCTGTGGTCAACTGAAACTTCAGAGAAGGAAGATTTCCTTTTATTCCCTAAAGCAGAAACAAAAGAGGATAAAGGGAAGACCTTAAAGTCATACAAAAAATGCCATCCCAATGCTTTGGCTTCTGTGATGTACAAAATAAGCCAATGAAGGAAAAAAATCTATTATTAGAATTTTATAAAAACCAAACATAGCCAAGGACCTTAAAATTGTTCAGTTCAAAAAAGAACAGGTAGCCAACTCCATTGGCACTACAAATGACTAAGTGATAATCTTGTATAGGCCACCTTCCTTTCCCCAGGGAGTTCCTATCTCCCACTACTACTTTCCAGACTAACTTCATGAACAAATCAGGATGCTGAACATTTTTTTAACATCCTTGTGACACTGTACAGGGCAGTGTACAGAATGGATGAATTGAGGGTGAGGTAATCTCCTTCTCTGAGCAAGGAAATAAAATCCAAACCTAGCCACCACATATTTTCACAACAAAAGATCTGTTGATACTTGACACTAATTTTTTGAGAAAAAATATCAAGTTTAAGTCACATCTCTCAGGCAGACATTACATTATTACAGGAAGGGAAACAAAGACATCAATATATTGTGCGTTACTGGGTGACATGATCATATTGTCTATAACACAGTGGCTTCCACTACTATTTCTGGATTCTCTATATCCATTTTGCTTTGCACCATTCTCAGTTCCAATTGGGCTGGACTGGGCTTTTCTTTTCCAGCTTGTGCTGAAAGAGTAAATGAGAATGTCAGCTGAAAGGAAATGAAGGAATGAAGAAAAAGTTTCTTATTGCCTCTGTTTGGAAGGAAGGACCTCAGTGAGAAGGGGAGGTGTGCCAACAAGCTTACGATTATACTAAAGGCTAAGATAGGGGAAAAGACATTGGTTTTTTAATAGAGAATAGTTTCCCCTTTAAAAAGGGCTAGGAAGAAATGCTTAGGAATTGATTAGCAAGGGGAATTAGGGTTTGAATGACTGGTTTGGCTTCCTTGTTCTCCTGAGGCATAAAAGGCCCAAACAATGTACAAATGGTGGCCTACAGATTTCAACAGAATTTCCAATATTTTTCCAGTGAAATAATCATATTGATTCTCATCTTTTTTCAACTGAATCTTCTTAAAGTTAATTGATTTTTGTCCTATAACTGTCTGAATTATGGTTCTTGGTCTTTGAACATAGTTCAAAAATTCATCTGGGGGGTGGCTAGGTGGTGTAGTGGGTAAAGCATGGCCTTGGAGTCAGGAGTACCTGGATTCAAATCTGGTCTCAGACACTTAATAATTACCTAGCTGTGTGGCCTTGGGCAAGCCACTTAACCCCATTTGCCTTACAAAAACCTGAAAAAAAAAATTCATCTGGGCTGTAAGTTTAGAAATTCAGTTCTCTTTGTAACTTACCATCCTACAAGAGTCTTGAAGGAAGCAGGGTGGACAACAGGAAGTGTGGTCTAATATCTTTAGCCAAAGTTATCCTTTGTCCTTCATTTATTTTTTTTTAAGGTTTTTGCAAGGCAAATGGGGTTAAGTGGCTTGCCCAAGGCCACACAGCTAGGTAATTATTAAGTGTCTGAGACCAGATTTGAACCCAGGTACTCCTGACTCCAAGGCCGGTGCTTTATCCACTAAACCACCTAGCCAGCCCTCTAATTCATCTTTAACATGACTAATATGTAATTATGTTAAATATATTTCCATATGTATAACCTATCAGATAACTTGCCATCAAGGGGGAAGGGAAGGAGGAAATAGGTAGCAATATTGATTAATAATTTAATATTTCCCTAATAGTGAGAATTAAGTTTACTTAGCTTGGATGGGAAGAAATGCCCTTGTTAATTGTCAAGTTAGTATTATACTAGGGGACTCTTAACAGGTCTATAAGAGCAGCCTAGTTTCTACTCAGGGTTTTGGTGGGCAAGACCACCAAGGCAAGGAGTATACTTGCTTAGGTAGAGTTGGATGGATGACTGTATATGTGCTTCTCAGTTGTGCTACTTCATTGGGAACAATATACTGAAGACATGGATATGGGGGGGTGGGGTGGATGGCAGGTAAAGCAGAGGGGCAGAGAAGTTCTTGTATAGGGATTTAAGGTAACTTCTATAGTAGTTACTGTAGATAAGATTGAATAAATAGAAATCAATATGAAACAACTTTAAAGAACTGAAAATTATTAGTCTAGAAGAGACTACCTTTGGCACTTTGAATAGTCCTCTGAAGAACATGGTGCATGGCTGACACTGTCTTTTCACAAGCCACCTGTAATAAAGGGAGTGAAAACAATTGATACACAACTCCTGTTACCCATCGTTTATAATATTAAAAGATTAAAATTGAGGATTGTTAATAATAGAATTTAATTTTCTTTTCAATAGATACCAAGGAGAGGGCTACTTTCAAAGCTTTCTTATTTGTCTATTTCCTTCTAAACTTTCTTTTGTTTTTTTCTATGCACTTTTCCTTTATCCAGAATTTAAATCTTATTTTTTTTGGCAAGGCAATGGGGTTAAGTGACTTGCCCAAGGTCTCACAGCTAGATAATTATTAAGTGTCTGAGACCAGATGTAAACTCAGGTTCTCCTGACTCCAGGGCCTGAGCTAGATCCACTGCACTACCTAACTGCCCCCAGAATTTAAATTTCTAAAAAATGTTCATATTCAAAACAAAATATAAATAGGATTAACTGAAGAGCTCCATATTATAATATATGAAGCTGAATGACAAGAATATCAGAAGTGAGAGAAGAGTAAGAGGAGAGAATCAGCAGATAGCTTTTTTCAAGGATTTTCCCTATGAAAGAGAAGACTTTAAGTCAGTAGCTTGAGGGGATGTTGCTAGTAATGAATTTTTTTAGGTGGAGGGAAACCTTGGAATACTAGACAATAAGGAGGTGAGAATGAAGATTAGAAGTGGAGATAAGGGATGATGATGATGATGATGATGATGTCAAGGGGGACAAGTTGAGGGAAGAGAGGAAAGGGATTGTTTTTATTCAACATTTGTGATAGGTATTGAGCTTTACAAATAATATATTATTTAATCCTCTCAGTAATCCTGTGAGGTGGGTGGTATTATTATCAATATCTCAAATTGAAGTGTTAGTCTTGGAACAAGGGACTGCTCTTCATCAGAGTCTGGAGTAAGGGAAGAGAATATAGGAGATGATGTCAAAGAGTTCTCAGAAACAAAATCTGGGGGAGAAGAGGAGGCTCACAGAAAATGGCATGTATTTTCTCAATAAAAGGCAACATTATCTCTTGAAGAGGGGAAATAGTGTGGGTGCCTTGAGGAAAGAGAAGTCTGAATACAAGAGAATAAAATAATCATAGATGTGTAGTGAGCACCAAGATGAACATGTGATCAACCTAGTCAGCATAATGTATAACAACTTCTAGCACTGCTTAGCATTAATGAAGAGGCAACAGTCTGTTAAGACCTTTTTGGGGAGTGAAGCTCTTTGGTATTCTATCATTATCTGTTACCCTTTCATCATATTTGAACATGGTTAAATCTTCTGTAGAGGGTTTATGGAAGAAATTGAACAAGAATTGTAGAAAATAAGAGGGCATCTGTACAAGTTTAAGCCATCCTGACGAGTTATCAATTCACTGGTCATCAAATTTAAATACTGTTGATGTAAAGCTTCAAAGCAATTTCCACACACACATTTTCAAATTCTTTGAGCAGTAGAATCAACACCACTGGCTGAAATTTTCATGCCATCTATTTGATTATTTCTGGCACTTTATCTTTTTTTTTTTCAAAGGGCTGCTTTCAAATAGCCTTTTTCTTCCACCTTACTTTTCTTTTGAAGGAAGATTGTCACATAATTGCTGTAATTTCAATTTAGAACTTTGACTGGTATTCAAAGCTACAAAAGCTATTCAAGGTTGCCTAGGATACTGTGAGATCATATATTGTACCTCCTCTGGCTCTCATACTAAAATTATATACTGTTTTTATTTTTTTTAACCAAGTGAGGATTATTCCAGAACTTCAAAGATCTAGATTTCATTGGTGTGGTTCAACTTCAACCAACAGTCTCCCTCCTCTATTCCTTAACAGGTATATTAAATTACTGAGAGTTAATTTTCTTACAATTTTTGTTCAGATTTTCTTCTGTATTGTATTCATTAGCTTTATCCATTCAACTTGGGAAGGCAAGGGAAGGAGAATGACTAAAAAAAAGAGACACTTACAGCTTGAGGATTAGGAAAGGTCTACAGTGCTGACTTCTGAACTGATGATTTGAAAGATACTGGAGTTGGAAGCAAGCTCACCTTGAAATTATTTGGGTGTTTGTGTGTCCAAGCCAAGAGCATGGCAGCAAATAAGTCTCCTGTTCCCACAAAGACTGCATCCACTTTCTGAATTTCCATTTTGATTCTTTTTGTCACTTTTGTGCCATCTGGTTTTTCTGTTCAAAGGAAACAAATGAGATGATAGTACGTTTGTGAAAAAAATTTTTCAAATATTTAGAAGAGGATTCACATCACCCTTATTCAACATACTCTGAATAAAAGGACTCAAATAAATAATGACTCAATTAAAAAAGGACTCAAATTGGAGGGGGGCAGAGAATCTTAGAATATATAGTGAAGATTTAATTCAGGCAGCAGTGTAACTCACTTCAGGAATCAGGAATTTTAGTCAGTGGAATTTCTAGACAAGGGAACTTTTTTATTTTTAGGTTTTTGCAAGGCAGATGGGGTTAAGTGGCTTGCCCAAGGCCACACAGCTAGGTAATTATTAAGTGTCTGAGACCGGATTTGAACCCAGGTACTCCTGACTCCAGAGACGGTGCTTTATCCACTGCACCACCTAGCCGCCCCTAGACAAGGGAACTTCTACCAAACCATCATTAATTCAGTCTTGCTCATGCTTATTATCCATTGATCCATCAACAAATTATGAATCTCACTAAGCTTCAGTCTCCTTATCAATAAAGGAGCAAGTTTGATTAGTTGATCTTCTATAGCCCTTTCCAGCTGTGGTTCCTGTTATGTGACTATAGTAAAGAATGATTGATTCCCTCA
The DNA here is from genome assembly GCF_037893015.1 of Macrotis lagotis. Taxonomy (NCBI): domain Eukaryota; kingdom Metazoa; phylum Chordata; class Mammalia; order Peramelemorphia; family Peramelidae; genus Macrotis; species Macrotis lagotis. The sequence continues at coordinate 495,814,765 of NC_133658.1, forward strand.
TATCTGTAACCTTAATTTTAGAAATTTGAGCCCATTTTCAGCTTATACTTCTTTGAAAAATAAGTTCCATAAACTTAGTACTTTCTTGTAATTAAAATACTCTTTTCTTGGCATTTGAGAATCACCATAGCCATACTCTTGATGATTATATAGTACAGATCATGCTTTCTTTAACTGTTCATTTTAGACATGCCTACACTGACATTTTCTTAGAGTGAGAAAAGTAGGATGACCATTAGATTCAATAGAAGGTTAAGAATGTAATTTACGTTTCCTCTGACTTCCTAGAGCAATCAGGTAGTTGTTGCCTGAAGAAGCTGGCAAGTCAGAACTGGTGATAACTACAGTCTCTGGTCCCATAGAATGAGTATATCCATTACCTATTCAAGGACAAAGAAAAACATCTCAGTAACAATCATTCTCATTTTTATTATAATGAACTAAATTAAACATTATTCCAGAATGATAAGAGTACTCTGCCACAATGCCATCTTCTTTTACATCTAAAATAACCCAAATTCATAGGTAATATTTCATTATGACAAAAGTTCATTTAAGCCAAAAACTGTTTAAGTTAAAAAATTAATGATATCTTGATAATTTTTCAATACAACCTTCCACCATCCGAAGAGTCATTTCTTTTTTAAGAAGAAAAAAAGAACAAAAGGTAAAAGGTAGCTCAGTAAAACAAACCAATATATAACTAGGTACAACATATGCAAAGATTCACTCCCAAAGTCTTCTACCTTCTTAAAGAGGGCAAATACATAGTCTCATTCACTCAAGGTTAAATTTGGATGACTAGTTCAATCATTCAGTTTCAATTTTTTACTCTCTCCACTTTGCCTTCTAGCTGTTCCATGCATGAAGGTATGGCTAGGAACTGTCTCATACATTTATGAATTATTATTATTACTGCCCAGAGAGATCCTGGATAACAGCGACATAATAGATATACAGGAGAGTTTAGAGTCTGAAATAACCTGAATTTATTCAGCAGTGTGACCTCTGGGATCTCTAAACTGGACAAAATACCTGTTCCTAGATCAATGGGATTGTTTTGAGGTTTAGGTGAGATGTACTATACAGTGCTTTGCAAACTTAAACTCTATGTAAATGTTAGCTATTATTGTTATATTTAGAAACATTTTCAAACTTTACTATTTTAACTGGGCATCTAGGTAGCCTAAATATATCTTTACAGGGTCAGAATTGAAGAAGGTTGTTGAAGGTTTGGCCTGAGATATTTGGCAAAACGAGCATAAATCAAAAGGTGGAATGTTATCCTTCAGATTGTCCCATCATAGCTACAAAGATTGAGGTATGACCTATAAAGGGAACATGTATCAGCTTTCAGCAGACAGCAAAGGAGACAGAGGTGAAGGACCACAGGGTCAGGGATGGAGATTTTTAAGATCCCATAATTTAACTCTTACTTTACAGATGATGAAATTAGGTAAAGTGAAATCTCTTTATTCTAGGTAACAGTCTCATTTGATCTAAGGAGCCTTTTAGAAAACATTATGTGAAAAAAATAAATGAAATATGCCTCAGGAGAAGAAGTCTCTACATTTCAGTTTTAAATTGAGGCTTATCCCTCCACAACCCCCCCACTCCCCCTCCATTCCCTCATGAATCAATTAAAGACAGTCTTGAACATAAAAGATGCTGAAATCATTACAATTGAGACATCGATTCTTAAATTATGAGGTAGCATGCAATTAAAATGAATTATAAATTCAAAAATAGCTATGCCTAACCTCTAATGCCTCTTCTTGTGAAGAAATCTTTTTTCCAGTGAGTAACCTAAAGGATAAGAATTGGGCAGGTCAGGGGGCGGGGGCGGGGGGGGGGAGAGAAAGACTAATAAGGTTTAATGTTATCACATATCAGGAAGAATTTACCTTTGATAAACCAAAAATTTTATAGGATTCAAAAATCTGAAAAACTTAATTTAAAAAATTTCCCCCCTTATCTTTCTTGTCTCAAATTAATATATATTACCAAACAATTTTGGGAATGTAAATATTATAAAATCATGGCTTGCCATTGTTAAAAAAAAAAATTTAGCCCTCCAACAGTAATAAGATTCCTCTTAGTGAAATTGATCCTTGCAGAATTAAAACTTTCTTACTTTGTTGCCAGAAAATACTTAATTTTTTGCCTTAGAAAACCCAGATTACCATAAAGTGGAAGAATGTATTTATTACATATGTAATTTGTCTTAAAAAATGAAAGCATTATATAAATCAGTTCTCCAATATATGTAACCTGAACCACTCTCTTTAGTCATCAAAATTTTTACTGAAATCATAAAATTGTGGTTAAGTGTTTCTAAGATGTACTACATATATGTCTTTTGGGGGTTTGACATGCATCAGTTTGCTTAGGTTTCTGGAGCATAGTTTTTTGCTGTTATGACAGTCTCATCCAAATTTCTTTATGCAATAGGATGGCTTTTTCTTTGTTTCCTGAAGGTGCTCAAAGAAATGAAAACACCCAAATGCTTTGCTATACACACACATCCACCATGAAAATTTCAATCAAGCTTGTGATTAAATTGTTACAATATATAAACTACTGTTTTGTCAATCTAGCTAAATCCTGCTTGTGAATGGCAAACAAAATTGCTTACCTCCACACAATGAATTAACCCTTTCAGAGACCCGAGACCTTGATTCAATAGCTCAGTGATCTGAAATAACTCTCCAGTATTAAGCCCATCAGAGTGAATATTCCTACATGATCTCAGAGTTACCCCTCAGTAATTCACATTTAGAATTGTGTCACTAACAAGAAGTCTTAAGAAAAAAGGTTTATTTGGGGCAGCTAGGTGGTGCAGTGGTAGAGGACCAGCCCTGGAGTCAGGAGTACCTGAGTTCAAATTTGGCCTCAGACACTTAATAATTACCTAGCTGTGTGGCCTTAGGCAAGCCACTTAACCCCATTGCCTTGCAAAAATCTTTAAAGGAAAAAAAGGTTTATTTACTCAGCCTCAAACTGGTTCGGAGTTATTATATCTGCTAGAGGCACGACTTTTTCTTTATAAACTGGAAGAAGATCTGCTGGAACATACTATGAAAAAGAAAAAGAAACAAGTTATAAATCAAACAAGAATAACTGAGAAACTAGTAGGTATTCAGAATAGTGCTTAGCATATTCAGAAACTACTAACTGGATATAGGGCATAAGCCTGTAAAGATGTCCAACAAATTATTACAGAATATGCTAAGTGCCAAGCAAGTGGTTCAGATAAGTGCTAGAGGAACTCAAAAAGAGGGAGAGTTCGGTAGGCCAAGAGGAAAGACTTTAAACTTTTGAACAGGCAAGGTTTCAAATGTCTGATTTGAGGGGGAAGTGTAATCAAGACCAGGAAATTACATATCAGAAGGGACAATGGATAGATCAATCCTTTTTGAATCAGGATTCTTTTAAGGGAATAATACAAACAAGGAAAAATCATAAGATGAGATAAAAAGGGAGAGGCAAAATGGAGATGTATCAAACTTTCCAGTTTTAATCACAAAATATACAGTATAGAGAAAAATTGGCTTACTTTTAATTTTGGGTACAGTAATATACCCCTTGGTCTATTAGTATATTCTTTTTTCTTAGGTTTTCTCATTAGTAATTCAATATGACAATTTTCATTAGCTTTCAGATCTCAGATTCCTCTAAAAAAAATGAGATTGAAACATACAGTATATGAGGATCTGACAGAGAACTAATGAACCTTACAGTATGCTTCAGATTATCAAATAAGTTTTCAAAAGGCTTTAATTTCCTAATGTTGGTTTACTATAAAGTTACTTCTCTGGAACACTTGACAATGAACTGATCTTCCCTAAGAAAGATAGTCATGCCATAATTACAGAACACTCACACATATGAATTTCGATAACCTCTAGACACTTTAATCATGATATGATGATTGAACAAAATATAAGTCCTGAATAATCACTTTACTTGAATAATTTAATGAAAAGTATCTTTACTAATATTGACAAAGAGATTTTAAAATTACTCCTTAAGTACAATATTAATACTTGTGTAATCCCTGTATAAAATGGATCCTTGACACTTTTTAGAAATATGAATTTGACTAGGCACCTTTAGGTCTGGAAACATACTGATAAGGCACAGATGTTGGGGAGTCATAGTACCTACCTTGCCAGGTAATAAATCTAGCACTCCCACTTAAGCAATAGTCACAACTACTTAGAAACTAAAAAGCATTGACTTCATATATTTTAGCTAAGTCTTCATATATTGCTTTCATATAATTTAGCTAAGTCTTATTGAAGAATATTGGCTGCTTTTTTAAAATGATGGTATAAACGAACAACAAGGAAATAGCAAATTAGAGATATGGGGTTATGGAATTTAAAATGCAAAAACAAATTGGAAGACAATAATGTTAAAAAATAAATAACGTCTTAGAAATGTGATCTTCTAACAAAAGATAAGATCATGTGGTTGAGAAAACTCTGAACTCTATTCTTTGTGGCAATTAATGTCTAAACCAGAGAAGATAAAAAAATTTAATGACCCAACTCTGTTCAACATTGGAAGACCACCCAAAAGATGGCAAGAATTCAGGTACTTACCAGAGCATAAATTTTGAAAAAGAGTAAAGTTAAGGAGAAGTAGAGAAGTAAATGTCTTCCATAACAGTACATGCACTCTAACCCTCCTGGAGTTAAGAGACCCTGGATCTGTTTGGGGTGGGGGGAGGGGGGGAAGAGGCAGGGTGGTTAAGGGGAAAGCAGCTAGAAACTTAGCAGGCTTTCAGAGAGTGATCAATTTCTGACTAAGCTGAAATGGCAAGAAAAGGGAGGGAGTGGTTCAGAAACCTGTTTTTTTTTTTAAGGCTTTTACACACAAAAAATGAAACAAAACAAGTCATTATATTTACTAAAAAAAATACAAACTAATGAAAAAGCACTGGATTTTAAGAGTCATGAGACCTGGGTAACAAATCTTGACTCTGCCATTAGGTAATCAAAGCCAAAATATTTCACCTCTCTCCAACCCCAGGTTCTTTTGTAATGTGATAGGGCTGGAGAGATGATTTCTGGGGTCTGAATACCATAATCCCATGATCCTAAATCAACAACAAGAAGAGAGGCTTCAGAATGATCTGAACAAGAACATAGTTATGGTAACCTTTCAGCAGGGGAGCTTCCCCCCAGGAAATAGAGGAAAGGAGGAAGATAGGAGCAAAGGATCAGAGATTTAGAGTTGGAAGGGGTCTCAGAAATCATTAACTCCAAATCCTTTATTTTGTAGATGATGAAACTGAGATGATAGATCTCTTCGTCTTATATAGTGGTCTCAAAAGATTGAAAGGACCTTAAAGTGCATTATATAAATAATGAAATAGTTTCAGAGCAAAATACTTCTCTCCATATTATTATTTGTGATTTATTATGCTGTGTTCAGAACACTGGGGAGTCTTATGGTAATTTGTCTAATGACATAATCATATATTTAATGTGTTAACAGCTAACAACAAATCATAAAGTTTACCTAAATACTGAATAAAATTGATAAGATTTTTCTTTCAAGAAAGTTAATTTAGTATTGGATACAATACTCTACCACTTGATCCTTTGTAAGAAAATTCTAGATGAAAAAATGTGAGTAAAGGAAAGGGTAAAGGAATAGGGAGAATGAAAGGAAGTAAAAGAAAAGAGAGAAGTACCGACATAGATTTACTTAATGAACTAACAAATATAGTCTGAAGTTCTGGCTCTGCACCAAATCAGAAATTTGGACATCACCATCTTCTTTCACCCTATTTAAAGAGTGTGAAGTATGACACGAGGAGAAGCAAATATAGTTTGGGACTCCTACTTTAGAGTGTGATAATTTTTCTTAAACCTGAGTAAATCTTTTGGCAAGATTAGCAAGTACGAACATCAACAATAGTACAAACAAGGAAGTAGGAAGAAATTTAAAAACTACCACAAAAACCGAAAATACTAAGCAAAGTCATGCAGAAAAAGAATAGGAAGTGAGACAATACTCCACTGATAAGTAAGGAGAGGTGACAGAAATAAAAATTATAAGGTGATGTGGATAGTGAAAGAAAGATATAATAGAAATTTAAAGACACCAGAAAAGATAAAAACTGAATAATTTAGGGTTTTTCTCTAAAGAACCTAAAGGAATCAAGGTATGGATATAACAAGAGGAATCAAGGAACACATCACTTAGGACTTCAAGTTAGATCAAGGAAAAGTGGGAAAAGTAGAGTGATAATATTTTGTTAAGACAAAAATTGGGATATATGGTCTCAATTCCTTTGCTTTAAAATGAGATTGTTCCAGAAAATCCAGGATGCATAGTAGGTAAGTATTCAGTCAACCAGGATAGAAGAAAAGGAAATAGAAATTAAACAGCATAAGCCTTCTCTGAGATGATCCTTGGAAAAATGAAGCACTATAGGCAGGAGTCTAGGGAGAAGGAAAAAAAGACACTAAAGCAATGGTTTCAATTTTTTTTCCCTAGCATACTATCTTTTCCTAGGAAGGATCTGCATACACTGAATGTTTTAATTGGTAACTCTATGAGAATGGAGTTTGTGCAGTTGCCTTTAAATAAGAGCTTTTCTTTGTCTAATTGAGTTCAAAGGTTTTGAGGTCAGTGCTTATGTGTAAAAGACAAATTTTGTTTACTTTGCAAATACTACAATTATCACACAATATAGGCTGGATAAATGAAATTTAAAAACAAATTTATAAATTTTTATCTGCAATAATTTTGAAGTATCCATCCCCAAGTATAGATGCCCCAAGGTGAGACAGTGGTTAGAATTCCAGAATTAGAGTTCAAATACAGGAGGATCTGGGTTCAAATTTGACCTCAGTTACTAGCTCTGTGGCTCTGGAAAAGTACTTAACAGGTTTGCCTCATCATCTGTAAAATTATCTGCATTTAGAAATGACAAATTTGTATCATTGCCAATAAAACCCCAAAATAGGGTCACAAAGAGTCAGGCGTGTCTGAAATGACTGATTAAGTAAATAGCTCCCCAAATTGCCAGTGCCAATTAAGATTAGGATTAAGGGAGTTCTGGAGCAATTTACAGGAAATTTCTCCAGATAGTTAGTTAGATAGTTAGTGCTCGCACGATTATTTCAAGTTCCCTAGTCATGCTGCATGGTGAAGGAAGTTTTAATAATGAGTCAAGAAACCCTTGATTCCTATTCTGCTTCGGTACTCTCTGGGCACAGACAAAAAAAAAATCTTGAGCCTCAGACTTCTCTTTAGTCAAATAAGGATAAAACTTGCAGTGCCTACAAACTCACAGAAATTCTGTGGGTCTCACATCCAAATGTATTTAAGTTGGTCTCAGCATGCCACACAAATGTTACATTATTATTACCAAATAAATACTAAGCAACATACAGGCAAACTTCGGGGGGTGAGGAAAAATGTTGGAGTGAAAGGAGGAAGCTCCTGGAGCATCTCCTGAAACATCTTTGAATGAAGTCTAACCAGAACCTAAAGTAACAAAATCCAACAAAAAAAAATGAAAAACTTGTCAGCAAGATTCTTTGAGGAACTTCAGGAAAATGTCCATCAAGGATAAAAGGAGATTATAGTCCAGTATAGGCAGTAGAGCTGGGAAGCCAGCAAGAAGCTGCCACAGCACAGCTAAGGTCCCTGCACAGTGAGGGTCTCAAACACACCAGTTTATAGAGCAAAATTTTGAGCCCTAAGATATTAGTGTGGCATTGGGCTATCCTAGCATAGGGAACAAACCTGTAACACCTTAAAGGTCAGAATGGAAAGACAAGGACTTGAACTCTGGTCCCCAAGGGAAAAAAAAAAGCTTAATACTATATACACTATAGCACAGGAAGAGATCTCAAATGACAAAATGACCAGAATAACCAACTCCACCCCCACTAACCAATGGTAGTTACTATTCTGTCTCAGAGGATAGAATAACTATTCAAAATCTCAGAAATGGAAAGCAGAGATAAAATGCCTACAGCTCAAAGGAGCTGAGCAATTGGTTTCAAACACAATAAGACCTTTTGGAAGAGCTCAAAAAGGATTTTTTTTTTTTAGATTTTTCAAGGAAATGGAGTTAAGTGGCTTGCCCAAGGCCACACAGCTAGGTAATTATTAAGTGTCTGAAGTCGGATTTGAACCCAGGTACTCCTGACTCCAAAGCCAGTGCTCTATCCACATAGCCACCTAGCAGCCCCTCAAAAAAGGATTTTAAAAAGTCTAAGAGAGGAAGAAGAAAAAAGGAGAAAAGAAATGAGTCATGCAGAGAAAATGAAAAATTAACTGAAGAAAACAATTTTAAAAGTAAAAATAAAATTAGCCAAATGGAAGAGGAAATAAAAAAGCTAACTAAAGAAAACAAAAATCTTAAAAACTAAGATTGGACAAATAAAAATGAATGACTCTGTGAGACATTAAAATTCAATTAAACAAAACCAAAAGACTAAAAAAACAAAATAAAAATAAAAATAAAACAACCGACCTACAAAATAGATCCAAGAGAGATAATTTATGAATTACTAGTCTACCTGAATCCCACGATCAGAAAAAAAGTCTGGACAATATCATGCAGGAAAATATCATGGAAATCTGCCCTACTTTCCTAGAAGATAAAATAGTCCTTGAAAGAAGTAAATCATCTAATTCAAATAGTCAGGGAATTACTAACCATAGAACCTTCTCCATTCCACTTGTCACCCATCACCGGATCACATACTGAAAAAGAAAAAAAAAAACCACTTCATGAAAAGCCTCTTTCATGTCATGACAGAGAGAATTAGCAGATGTGACATGTTATTATTCAATGTTGTAAAAATCTTAACTGATTATTAAAAACAAGTCAAATGCTACAAGAAAATATGATTAATGATCTTGCTTCTTTTTCCACCATTCACCCTGTTACATGACTTCCTGCATTTCATTGTCCAAAGCAGCCTGGCCAATTTCTTCTACAAAGACTATAATGGTTAGAAGCCATAAAGATGCTAGGTTCAAGTATAGCCTCTGACACATACTAGTTGTCAGCAAAAAAAGGGCTAATTTCAGTAGGTAAAGAAAGGGACTTTTCTGCAGCCAGCTCTTTCCACCAATGACATTATAGGTCAAGTCCCTATTCTTACCTCCTCATTTTCTTTGTTAATAGAAAATACTATGAAAAGTGACTCTTTCAAATCTTACTAAGTCCCAGATTAGTAGTTCATAGATAGCATTTAAAAGAACTTTCCTCAGAAAAACCTTATGAAGCAGTACTTTAGTTGAGAAGACAGGATCAAAAAGGCAAAGTGATTTTCAGGTGAGTGCTGGAAGACTGAGTTTAAATCTGGGAGTGAACTTGTAATAATTAACAATCATATCCACATATAAAAAAAATATTTCAATATAGTCCCATAAAAAGTACAAAGTACCCCCAAAATCTAGTACCATTTTAATGTTAACCAAAATAGCAGTTTTTAAGGTTTAATGACTTCAGAAGTACAAATGCAATAAATTTACAAAAATATTAAAAAACAACAGTTTTAGCAACTACTGATCAATGGATCAAGGGTTTTTTTTTTAGGTTTTTGCAAGGCAAATGGGGTTAAGTGGCTTGCCCAAGACCACAGAGCTAGGTAATTATTAAGTGTCTGAGACCGGATTTGAACCCAGATACTCCTGACTCCAGGGCCAGTGCTTTATCCACTAAGCCCCCTAGCCGCCCCCAGGGGAATACATTTGTAATCCATAGCTTTAGGATCATCCAAAGAAAATGCAATTAACATCTCTAATGTAAAAATTGCACTGAGGGAAAAAAAAAACTTCCTACCATATACCAAATTGGAGTTCTGCTGCTTCAGCTCTCGGATTATGTCAACTACCATTGCAAGGAATGATTTGTCTCTTGTGTAACCTTTAGGAAGAAAAATAAAGTGCATATAAACTAGTTTGACTAAAAGAGAAAGCTCCTCATGACCTTGATAGAGGAAGGCTAGCAATTGCTATGAAATGGACATTTCTGACCTAATGTTCCATGGCTATTCAGCAAATCTGAGGAAGCAAGAACTCATGGAGCAAATTCACTTAAAACTAGGGAAAGAATGTTGAAAAATACGCAGTGCCCTCAATGGCAGATTCCTAGCATTCCATAGTAAGTATTAACTATTTCCTTGTTAGTTTTTCCTTAAAAAAAAACTTTTCTACAAATAGAATAATGAACATTTTAGAAGCTATTGCATAAGCAGAGAGTCAAATTCTCAAAAATACTTGTAATATGAAAAGCTGTATAAGACATTGCTTAATCCAAAAAGATAATTGTAAAACACTGGATTTTTGCTGTTTGTGGTCTCCATATTTAATAAAATCTCTAGTCAGATTCATTTTCTTTCTAGTCAGATTATCTAAGGGTAATCCAGTAAAATAAGCAAACAGTGAAATCTTAGAATAATACCAAAATAATAAAACAGCAATAATAATGCTGAAGTTTTCCAGATAGTAATGTTATACTAAAAAGATTCTTAAGAATATAGGAATCTATTCAAAATTTACAGTGGATGAGAATTAGGCTAGGTAATAGGAGTCAAATTGGAAAAGCAAAGTCAACTACAGTATAGATTACTAGAATTAGGAGAGCTCAGCTCTCTGAGACTATGTTAAGATAAGCCATTTCACATCCTCTACCACCATGTTTAGGAACCTATGAACCCTTCTACATAAAGTGGCTGGAAGAATATATCAGGAAACAGAGACATCATATGATGTCTGTTCTAATAAGTAATAAACTAAGGTTAATGACAGTCATGATGCCAATGTGTGGTAGAGGCAAACAAGTCCTTAAGGATAATATAAATAAATTTCTCCTCAGCAGGACTCTACATAAGACCATGCACCTTTCCTATGGGATCCTCAACCTACAATGGCAAATTGAGTCTCTCCTTCCCAATTCAGGGAAAGAGATTTATTCCTAATTATTAGGGTCAGGTGTTCTACCTCAGCTGCATCCAGTTGATGCCATCTTAGGAAGGTCTTTGAATAGTTTCCCAATGGGCAAAAGATAATAGGCTTATTTATATGCAAGAATAATTTATCCTTTTTAAGTTAAAAAAAGGCTAACTGCATCCTTTGAGGGGAGGAGAGTGAGACAACCTTTAATGAAATACAGAATTTTCATGTATTCTTCTATGAAAAGACCAGAACTTTGAAAAATAAATATAAGAATGCAGAGAAACCTAGAAAAGTAAATTTGAACAACCAGAAAGAACTATGTGGATGTCTTACTAATATTTTTAAAGGGAAGAAGAAACAAGAAACAACCTTTCAGACCCTTAATATCTTCAGAGGGTATTGAGGGTAGTAAATGAGAAAAACAGGTTCTTAGTTCTGATTACTTATAATCTGGGCTTTTAAAACACAGGAAAATGGTAAAAGGACAAGTTTATCAGTATCAACAGAAAGAAGGATTGAGAGCAATAGATTGTAAATGGAGTGTGTGAGGATAAAGAAGCATGGGGGAAGGGGTCAATGAATGAAAATGAGCTAACACATACCCCTCTTCCTGATCCTGAAGGGAGATTCAAAGGAGATGGGGAGGGCAGATATAGCAGGAAAGGGGGTACCTTGGAATGCTTTAGACAACTGGGGATCAGCTGAACAAATTGTGGCATTAAGAATGTAATAGAATATCATTGTATCATAAACAAAGACAAAAAAATTATTTTAAAGAATCCTAAATAATATGAAAATAATGACATCTAATGAAGTTAGCTGAAACCAAGTGAATTCATATAAAGACAACTATACCATAAAGCAAAACAACTTTGAAACATTTAACTTTGAAAAGTCTGATTGATACACCACCTGAGAGGTAATGGACAAAGTGCAGACATTCATTTTTGAATGTAGTCATTTTTGTAGATTGATTTTGCTTGACTTTACTTTTTGCCCAATTATTTTTCTTGATTAACTGGGGACAGGAGTATGGGACATAGAGATAACAATGCCAAAAAAAGCCTACTGTAACATTTTCTATAATGCATAGTCAAGTTATGGTTGGTGGATTGTGTGAGCTACAGGAGGGCTAAAGTCAATTAAGTTAAATAAGAAATAATTAATGAGGACCCCCACTCTATTCTAATCAGTATAAATCAATTTGATGTTTCCAAAGGAGTAATGCTTTTTTTTTTTAAGGTTTTTGCAAGGCAATGGGATTAAGTGGCTTGCCCAAGGCCACACAACTAGGTAATTATTAAGTGTCTGAGGCCATACTTGAACTCAGCTACTCCTGACTCCAGGGCCAGTGCTCTATCCACTACACCACCTAGCCACCCCCAGGAGTAATGCTTTTTAAGTTCTGTATGTTAAGCCCCAGAGTTATGAGATATAGATTGTAAGTTAGCTTGTTTAATGATAGAAAACTAACCAGAAGCCCCTCACCCTTATTTTTCCTTGTCATGGTATACCTCCAGACCATCTCTCTTGTTCAACACGAGCAAGTGATCATTTTACAAGCACAAATGATGGTGATGCCCCTTGCTTCACCTGTCATCAATTTTGCTTATTTTAGCTTGTATAATATATCAACCAGTAAGAGTCTGTATTTTGTCATGCCTCTTTTTCAGGAAAATCTGAGATCTAATACATTAAGGGGATTAGAGATCATTTATAATAAAATGCCATTGGCTCAGAGCTCTGCCTCAATCTCTTTTATTGTAGGTTGGACAATTTTAAATCCGTCAGACACATTAATAAGTTAAGCTCCTGGGAAGGAAAGGCCACCAAGATCCTAAAAATACGTAAACTGTACCAGGTTGGGAAAATGTAGTAGACACTTCCAGCCTTTGTGTTCTGCTGTGTGTTGGAAATGTTCTTTTTAATTGTTTCCCTTGGGAGAGGGTTAAATATAGTAAGGATAAGGTCCAGGTATCTGAGGCAACTATAGCAAAAGGGAAAGATGGCAATGCCCAGGGGATTGAGAGGGTGTGCAGGAAGTTGATATTGCCCAGGGGGCTGTGAGCTCATCTCATCTCTTAAGTGTTTCAAAGTTGTTTTTCTTTACGGTATAGTTGTCCTAATATGAATTCGCTTGGTTTAGCTAACTTCATTAGATGTCATATTATATTCATATTATTTAGGATTCTTGAAAATAATTTTTTGTCTTTGTTTATGATACAGTGATATTCTATCACATTCATAATGCCAGTTTGTTCAGCAGTATATAAGGTAACTTTAAAACCACCAGATAAACTTAATTTCTTATTCACACATAACTCTCTACTAAGATTGAACAGTCTTTTTTTGAAAGAGAAGGGTTTTCTTACCTGTGAGAACATAGTCATACTTATTTACATTGTTCAGCTTAAGTCCTTCATACAGCTCATGAAGTTCATTTGAATTTAACACCTGACCTTTCCAGTATGGATAACCTTAAAGAAAAATAAATGTATTAAACCTTTACTTATACTTAAAGACATGATACATATCAATACTAAAGTAACTTTCTGATTACAAATGACCATCTTTTTAAAATAATATTTTCAAAATTTTATTTCTTTATTTTAAAATGAAACATCACACAAATCTCATAATGTACAGAAGTTAAACTATTGAATCATATCATTTTTCTGAAATAGTGTATCTAGTAAAATTCTAAAATTGACTATTTAGTTTAAGGGAAGGATAAATCAACAAATTCAAAGAATATACAAAAATATGTATAAATCTTTTTGAACATGTCAGAGAAAGTATTGAAGAACATATATTGAGGAACCAATAGACAAGTTATAGAATATCAATATGATGGAATATAATAATACTGAGCTCTTTAATCAGCATAGTGACCAGCCACGATTCCAGAAGTCTAATGATGAATCATGCTATTCAATTTCTGATTTTAGGTCATGGCCAATGTTGAAATTTATTTTAATTGACTATACATGCTTGTAGTAAGTAACTTTTTTTCTTTTGTTCTCTTATTTCTTGTGTTAGTTTGTAAAAGTGAGAAGGTAGATCTTGGGTAGGAAGGGAGGGAGGGAAAGATAGAAAGGGAGAAAACTATGATGTAATGACTAATTAAAATTCCTGAGGACTCAAGAAACATGCTGTCCCCCTCCTGACAGAGAAGGAATAAATGAAGGGTGTGAATTTTCAGATAAGACTAATGAAAAATTTGTTCTCCTGTTTCCACAGTCACTTTGGCCATAACTCCATATATGCATTCCCCCAAAGCACCATATTATGCAATAATGCAATAAAAACAGAGCTTATGAGGAAAGAATACCAGGCTCAAAAATGTTATCAGAGGCATATAAAAAGAAGTAGGAGCCAAATAAAAATGGGGCTATTTTTATATGTCGAATATTCAAGAAACACATAATTACAAAAAAACAGTGGCTACATGAACAATTTAGGAAAGCAACAATACTGAGATCATGGCAGAAAGGAGTGGAAGTGGGGTAGTAAGGAACCAAAAAATCCCACAATAAACACGGCATTTTATTCAGAAAAACACCTGGATTTCTTAAGGTCGGCTATGGAAGGGTTGATTATGAGTTTGTTAAATGGTGCAGTTTTTTTTAATAAGAAATAATACATAAATTAATTAAAAATTCAAATTACGGTAAAAATCTCCCCTGTATATCAATCACAATTTTTGAAATACACATTGTAGCGGAACTGACTGTGACTGTATATTTGTAATAAGGATTTTGTTTCTCTTGCTTTCTTCTCAATGGGGACTGAGGAATGGATGTGGGTGAGATAAAAAGCTGATCTCTGTAGGAAAATAAAATAAAATCCCACATTCTGGCTAAAAAGCAATAAAAGTCAGAAGCAAGTCAAATTTGATTTTAAGCAATTCCTTTCATCCACCCTTTACAAAAAGCTAAAGCTGTTACAAAACAATAAAATTGTGGCAGCTAGGTGGCATAGTGGATAAAGCACCGGCCCTGGAGTCAGGAGTACCTGGGTTCAAATCTGGTCTCAGACACTTAATAATTACCTAACTGTGTGGCCTTGGGCAAGCCACTTAAAGAAAAAAAAAAGATAAAATTGCTACAAAACTGATTTAGTTTGAGTTCCATCTATATATATATTATATATATATATATATATATAATATATATATATATATATATATATATAGAGAGAGAGAGAGAGAGAGAGAGAGAGACAACAACTCTATAGCTGAGTGAAAAACAGAACAAAAATCATCATCCCTCAACTCTAGGGTGAATTGTACCAGGAACAAATAGAAAGGAATTTGTTCATTAAAATTAAAATAAGTAAATTCAAAGAGTAAAAGCATTAAAAAAGCAGTTTAAAAGATGTAATTAAATGATTTAAGAACTTGGGCTTACAGGTCCAAAGACCTGATCAAATAGCTGAGAAAGCTCTAGGGGCTTCTCCCTTGACAAAAAGGGTCATCTCTCAGTTTCAAAAATGGAGAACCAGCAGGTGGCAGCAACAGAACAGTTCAGCAAAAACAGAAGTAGAGGTACACTAGATCAACTGAGATCTCTAGTCCTTTATCCTAATGGAGATAGCAACAGCTCCAAGGCTGAAGATCTTAAGAGAGATGTGAAACAATCAAAAGAACTGCAGGCAGAGAAGGATAAAGTCCTATATATAAATCCTAGTCATGTGTGTTCTCACAAATTTACTATTATGTATGACCTAGCTATTTGTTCTCCTCATGCATTCCCTTTCCCACAATTGTCTTGAAAATGTATGACTGGTGGTGGCAAAGAATTGGAAATCAAGTAAATGTCCTTCAATTGGGGAATGGCTTAGCAAACTGTGGTATATGTATGTCATGGAATACTATTGTTCTATTAGAAACCAGGAGTGACGGGATTTCAGGGAAGCCTGGAGGGATTTGCATGAACTGATGCTGAGTGAAATGAGCAGAACCAGAAAAACACTGTACACCCTAACAGCAACATGGGAGTGATGTTCAACCTTGAAGGACTCACTCATTCCATCAGTGCAACAATCAGGAACAATTTTGGGATGTCTCCAAAGGAGAGTGCCAGCTGTATCCAGATAAGGAGCTGTGGAGTTTGAACAAAGTTCAAGGACTATTCCCTTTAATTTAGAAAAAAACATATCTTATTGTCTGATCTTGTCACCTCTTAGACTTCTTTAAGGATATGATTTATCTCTCATCACACCCAATTTGGATCAAGGTACAACATGGAAACAAAGTAAAGACTGACAGAGTAGTTTCTGAGAGGGGGGTGGGGAGAGGGAAGCAAGATGGGGGAAAATTGTAAAACTCAAATATCTTTAATAAAAATTAATTTTAAAAAATGTATGACTGGGGCGGCTAGGTGGCACAGTGGATAGAGCACCAGCACTGGAGTCAGGAGTATCTGAGTTCAAATATGGCCTCAGAAACTTAATAATTACTTAGCTGTGTGGCCTTGGGCAAGCCACTCAACTCCATTTGCCTTGCAAAAAACAAAAAACAAAACAAAACAAAATAATGAAAACAAAAATGTATCTTTACTAAAAGTGAGGTCAGTGGAGAGAATAGAATAGTGATGTATGGATTCAAGAAAGAGCATGATATAGAATGTATGAGTATGTCCAGGTCAGCTAACTTGCAAAGTGTACATGGGTTACTAATGTGAAGGAATATTGGAAAAGTGGGAGGAGTCTAACCACCAGCAACTTAGAAATAATGGAAACCTAATTATTATATTAAATAGTTACTATGTGCAAAACATTGTGCTAAATACTGGAAATACAACTACAAGTAGAAAAACAGTCCCTATCACAAGAAGCTTATATCTAATAGGGAAGACAATATATATATATAAAAGGAAACTGAAGAGTAGAGGGAAGATGGTATAGACAGGCAGGAGCAAAGCAGAAGAAACCCTTCATGGAACCTGGAGAGAAATGAACTCCTGGCTGTCCTAGGTCCTTTGTCAATTTGGTAAAGCCTACAGACCCCTTCTTGGAAAAATTTTAAATGTATAAAATAAAATTTACAAAGAAAACCATCTACATTTAATTATGATTATTTTTAAAAGTTCAATTAATTATGGAGGTATGTTTGTCATGACTGTATATATACATATATGACGTTAAATCAAGTTGCTTGCTGTTTTTAGAAGGAAATGAAGGAGAAAAACTTGAAAATTAAAATCCTACAAAAATGAATTTTCTAAAGTTATACTTAATATTGAGACTTGTTCTAGTTGATGAAGCACACCTTTAACTGAAATATTAAACTCTGGACCCTTATTTGGTCTTGACTTCTTCACAAATTCTAGAATTAGTAATTCCAGATTACTTATAGACATGTCTGAGCATGAGAAGACTCAGTTGAACATTCTTTTAGAACAGTGAAGGGATTTTTAAATCATCATTTTTGTGGGGGGCACAAAGCAATGGGGGTAAAGTGACTTGCCCAAGGTAGGTAATTATTAGGTATCTGAGGCTCGATTTGAACTCAGGTCTTCCTGATTCTGGGACCAGTGCTCTATCCACTGTACCACCTAGCCGCCCCAAGTCATCATTAATTAATGATTGTTTCTGGCAAGCTTGTGTCTATTGGAGAATAAAGTATTATTATTTTTCAATGAAAATCATGAATGATAAGTGAGTGAATGTATATAAAGATGTCAAAAATATGGAACTAGAGCATAGAAGAAAAGAGTGAGAGCTATTGTTGAGGATTGTCTTAGAAAAGGTATTAATTGGGGCGGCTGGGTGGCACAGTGGATAAAGCACCAGCCCTGGAGTCAGGAGTACCTGAGTTCAAATCAGTCTCAGACACTTAATAATTACCTAGCTGTGTGGCCTTGGGCAAGCTACTTAACCCCATTTGCCTTGCAAAAACCTAAAAAAAAAAAAGTTATTAATTGAAGTCCTGGAAATAAAGATTACCAGGGAACAAAATGATGTGGGAGAAATTGGTGATGCCTTTAAAAAAATGAGAGTACTTGAAAGTGAAAAACTCACACTAGCCCTGGAGACAAAAAAGCCCAGAATTTTATTTCACAAACCTGCAAAGTTCAGATTAGAACTTTTTTTTCCTGGAGAGACAATAAATTGCTTGAGGACAGGCTGAATAACAATAGTCTAGGCCAGAGAGCTTGAGGAAAAGAGAAAGAGGAAAGCACCCATAAGAGCTGGCTGGGCTTGAATTTCAGTGAGCCCAGTCACATGGAACAGAAGTCATAGTTTTTCAGCAGCCAAGACCTGGAGCATGTGGTTCTGAGAGAGAAAGTGACCATCCTGCAAAGAAGAGAGGTAAGTAAAGAGGACTCTTCCAGAAGCCCTTGCTCAAATGCATTTCTATAGGGTAGGAGAAGGGTGGTATTTGAGAAGTAGTTTAGCATCTGGTTCCAAGTGTTCTCCAATATGTGAGCCACAGGGGTAGCCCTCCAAGGAGTGGTTAAGGTAGAACTCATTTCGCATGAGTGGCATTCTGCCCACTAGTCTTTCCTGTCCTAAAGGAGTGCCTTTAAGTCCAACCTAGGCATTTCCTGTGCCCTGCTTCAAAAGTGCATAAAAGGTAAGGGGCAGCTAGGTGGCGCAGTGCTCTGGAATCAGAAGGACCTGAGTTCAAATTTGACCTTAGACACTTAATAATTACCTAGCTGTGTAACCTTGGGCAAGTCACTTAACCCATTGCCTTACAAAAACTTTAAAAAAATCTGCAAAAAAAAATACATAAAAGGAAGAGGACCAAAGAAAGAACTTGAGGGACATGCAAATTCAGTAGTAAAAGACAGAGCTGGAAAGGGACTTTTAATAGTGACAGGGTAAAAAGGAAAGCTATGGTCACAAAGGAGAATCATGAGAATTATGTCATAAGCCGTGAATTGGTGATTCCAAGCCTTCTAAAAACTATCAGTTTTAAAACAACAAAATACATTTAGAAGATTGCTTTTGACATGCTGGGCAGGTCACTCAGATGAAGCTATCAAGCAAAAGAGAAATACAAGACAGGTGCTCAAAGAAAAATCTTGGAAGATATCTTGAAGGACTGAAGTCATAGTAATATGGGAGATCACAGAGTGAAAGATTAGAATTATAGAATCAAAATGAACATTCACATTTATAGCATGAAAGAAAGAGGCAGTAACAAAGTAATCAAAAAGTTATTAGTGAGATATGGAAAATATCTACCAAAGTAATCTTATTCACCTTCATAAGGCAGCAAAGATAGAATTTGGTTGATCTGAGGTTGAGGCAAGGCTCAAACTATGATTATTTGAATACCAGTCAGGCATCAGTATAAAGGTCTACCTACTTGGGGGTTAGAGGCTTTCAGACTTGAATGTGCTGAGTCCACAAAAACCATATCCTGCTCCAACTACCAAACTTAGTACCATAGGGAAATGGGGGGGGGCTTGCATCCACCCAAAATAAGTGTTAACTGAATCCTTGACCAAACCCTTCAATGTTAGGGTTTAATTAAATGGCTGTTAACTATTCAATGATCCATTATGTTCGTCAACAAGTTGGGCCTTTCTCTAATATCTGGGGTAGTTGGTAATTAGGATGAGATAGCCTCAGGGTCCATATCACGATGTGCACTGGGTGAAAAGGACCCAAATATAGAATGCAGTGATCAGATTGCAGGATATCGCACCTTGTCACCCTTCTGGTAATATAAAGAGAGAAGGACTGCATTCTGTAGAAGTTTACCTGCCAGCATAGAAAAAAAAATGAAAGTAAACTGGCCCAATATATTCAATAAAAAAGACACTACTCTTGCCTTTTAAGTTCCATTTAATGAAGGCTGATAACTAATAGAGCTTAATGTTTTAAGTGAAGAGAGCTCTGATGGTGATGGAGACAAGACGCACAACTAGCAAGCAATAAACCTAGGAATAAAAGTATAGTCTCCAACCTAAAACTTTTGTTGCATTCCAAAGAGAACAGAGACAGGAAATAGGAGAGAAGAGAGAATGAGATTAGTGAACTTTCACTGGGGGCACCCCCCCCCCCCAAGAATGCCTCAAACTAATATCATTAGTATTCCAAAAGGAAAGTGGTTCCCTCCATAGGTGTTGGGTGGGTTTTCACCAAAGGAAATAGGGAAGTTATAAGAGAAGTTCAACTAGCAACCTGAAGAGTCACTAGAGCAATAATTGCTCCTCAGGGCATAGTCTAATGAAGTCAAAGCTGAGATGATCTCCACAATAGATTTTGATAAGCTTGAGAAAATACTTACTGTTCCAGCTACAGATATTTCTTTTCTTTTGGCTAAAATGGGGAGCTACAAAAAAAAAATTCCTTTGCTGCAAGAAAGTTGCCTTTAGGAATGGATAGAAAAATAAAACAGATGCATAGATGACACCTTCTACTCCACTGCACTCCCTCCCACAGCTCACAATGTACTTATCCATTAAACAGACAGGCTCAGGAGGAATCAGATCTCTACTTTTGAGTGAAATCTCCCCTAAATGATAATTTAGCGGTGTTCCTTCTAGGACAAACTACACAGAAGATTTGAGAAAGATGAGAACTGCACCTGAGCCTTGGACAGACTGTTGTTTGTCTTTTATTCTCAGAGAGGATCAAGACATCAGGAAAGTGAATTGGATTTAAGTGAAATGGGACCAGCCTCACTTTCTCCTCTGGAGAACAACTGCAGAGGCCCTGGATGCCATTTGATATTCAAAAGGCCACTAGATAAAAAGATTGGCCTAGGCCTCTTTTAACTAGCCCCAAAACAAAAAATCTGAGAAGGTAAAGATGCTCAATTTTTTGGCCCAATTTTTCTGGTCAAAACAAAAACAACTGCTCTTTACATTCACTGAGTCTATCAAGACCCAAACAATGACCCTCATTGATTGGTCAACAATAGGTCCCAGGTGGAACCATCAATGAGATTCCAGATCTATATGATGAGGCACTGTGGGAGCCTAAGAGTGGAAAGGACATAAAGTCCATGATTTAGAAGACACCAGGTTAATAATAAAGTGGACAACTAGTCCATGGAGTACAGGGAAATTCTGAACAATCCATTTTGGCCTAACCTAAGCCCAGTCCCATGTGGATCATTCTGGATATTACAGAAGACTGGGTCATGATGGTCAAGGTAGATGGGTCAATACTTAAACTGTTCCCTCTTGGACATAACTTTTACTGATAGAATCTGGCCATGTAGTAGTAATGTCTTCTTCCAGCCTTCTTTTGTTTCTTGTTTCCTTGGAAAAGAGGCCATTCTTTGCTCCTTTTCTTTTATCTAGTCTAGATCACTGAATGGGTATAACCTCAGTAAACTGAGAACTGCTAAAGGTTTTATTTAGCACTTAAAAGGTCAAGGTCTCAGTGGATAGAGCACTGACCCTGGAGTGAGGAGGGCCTGAGTTCAAATCCAGCCTGGGACACTAAATAATTGCCTAGCTGTGTGACCTCAGGCAAGTCATTTAACCCCATTGCCTTAAATAAATTTAAAAAAAAAAACAAAAAAAGGTCAAGGTCTCTTATAGTATCCTGAATCAATTCCAGTCTCACAGATCCATATCTGGTCATTGGACCCAGATGGCTCTGTAGGAGAAAGTGAAGTTGGTCACTTTGCACAGCCCTCCCTCATTTAAATCTAATTCACTTACATGCATAGCTTTACCTCCCAGATGTCATGGTCTTCTTTGAGAACCAAAAACAAACAACAACACGGTTTCCTTGTCTTCTAACATAAAAGAGCTGGGGTCCTTCAAACTAGGTAATTTCCCTGTGAACACTGGAGTCACTATAGCCAACACAGCTGATAGATACATTTCTCTATGGAGTTAAGGGGGGGCAAGGGGATTATCTACCCAAGCTACAAGTTATGGAGCATGCTCATTGTCAGGCAGGGCTATCCAATCAGCTGCAAGATATGATCTGCAACTGTCACATCAGACCACTTCCCTCTATTCAATCATCTCTCATTCTTATCACTTCTGAACTAGAGTACTAGGTCAGCTTTTGTACTAGACATGTTTGGAATACCTCCTTACCTAACCCTCAAAGAATCTCTCAAGAACCACCTTAGAGGGGCAGCTAGGTGGCGCAGTGGATAGAGCACAGGCCCTGGAGTTGGGAGCACCTGAGTTCAAATCCAGTCCCAGACACTTAATAATTACCTAGCTGTGTGACCTTGGGCAAGCCACTTAACCCCATTGCATTGCCAAAAAAAAAAAAAAGAACCACCTTAGAAAGACAATCTATCCTGATTCCCACCAATTGCTGGTACCCTCCCTTTGTATGTTTTTATTTATTCTGTATGTACTTATGGATGTCTTTGTGGTCTCTCCCATTAGAATGTAAGCTTGAGAAGGGATTATTTTATTTTTTGTTTTGTATCTCTATTAAGTGCCTAGTACATAATTGATTAGTGAATCTTTTCTGAAAGTTACTCCATTCAAAAGAAATTTTTCTCTTCAATTATGTCCTTATTCTAGTTACATAATAAGGATCTTAGTACTGTAGCTCAATTTATAAATTATATTTTCGAGCATTGCTTAAGTCTTCTAATAAAAAGCATCACATCAGGATTTACCTAGTGTAGTGTAGCACTACACTAACTGAAAAGATTTTGGCCTACCTATATGGGGTTCATTTTCCCTGGTTTTCTGTCACTTTGCTCTTTTAATACCTGATGTCTTTCAGTTTTATGTAGGTGTTATAATACAAATCTACAAAGTAATGATAGCTTTAATTCACCCATAATCAAAGTCATATGTAGCAGAAATCTAAACAAATAATTTCAGGGGTGGCTAGGTGATGCAGTAACTAGAGCACTGGCCCTGGAGTCGGGAGGACCTGAGTTCAAATCCAACTTCAGACACTAAATAATTACCTAACTGTGTGACCTTAGACAAGTCACTTAACCCCACTGCCTTGCAAAAAAATAAAAAATAAGTAAACAGTTTAGCTTACAGACAAATGGTGTCACTATGGAATGATGATTATGGAACCTCCTATAATCAAAATCCGTTTCTTCAGGGATAATCCTTTCAACTGAGAATTTTTAAGTATTGGTGAATCTTGTCATCACTATACTTCTATACAACAAAACAATACAATTTAAATTAAAATAAAGAGTGGCAGTGTAGTGCAGTGAATAGAGCTGCAAATTTTAGAAGTTCTGAGTTTGTGTCCTGCCTGTGACACTTTATGGTGTTGTGACTGAGCAAGTCTCTTTTCAAAGCCTTATCATTTGTCAATTATTAAACTCACAAATATAAAGGTACTTGTCAATTATTAAAATTACTGAGATAACTAAAGGTCTTTTTTTTACCTGTGTGATTTGAAAACTGGACTGAATTGACTGTGTCAATTTCAAATCCCAAAACCTGCAATAGAAAAAGAACAAAATTTAGTGATCTAAAATGAAGTCCTAAAGTCTAGAACATGCTTTAAAAAAGGAAATTATAAAAATTAGGATCTACTTCAATGACTACATATCTATCTCAAAGCTTAGGATTTTATTTTAATACATACAAACCCCCATATGATGCCATGGAAAAATAGTTTAGAATTTATAATTGGATTATACAATAAAGCATACAAATACAAAAGGCCCAGAACAGAAACATAGGTTTACTAGTCTTCAAATAGAATAATTGCTGCCATGATAATAAGGTAAGATCTAATTTAGTATGTAGATTTTCAGTGTCTCTTATGCCTCAATAAAAGGCTCTCCTACCTCACTTTAACAATGACTTTTGTGAGAAGAATGTCAAGGTTACTGACTATAAAGTTATTAAAAGTAAAACAAAGATAAAGAAAACAATAAATGCTTTAGGCAGAAGCTAGTTTGAGTTTCTTCTCAAAAGAAAATATCAGGGAATCTATTAAGCTAAGGTAAGAGGAGATTACATTAATAGGAATGGTCACTGCAAAATTAAGGCGACAGGAGTACTACAGAAGAGTGAAAAACAGATGACCAATTTTGAGTAGATCATTGAGTACAGAGAATATTAAGGTAGAAATATTTTAAATGATAAAAAAGAGACAGATTCGTGTTTTAGGAAAATTACTTTGGCAGCAGTGAGGAAGTTGGAGGGAAAGATGAGATAGGTACCTCAAAGGAGGCTGGTGAAAGTTGAGGAGCATCAAAAGTAAGGGGAAGTGGCTATCTGGAGAAAGAGTCAGACGCTAGAGATGTAATGGAAGGAGACTAATAAAAAGTATGAGAAAGTTTCTGAGCAATTAATAATTACCCCTGACAGGTGAAAAGCAACCCTTTTGTAAATAATTAATGAGGGGTGAACTAGAAGTCTTCAAGCTCCTCCAGATAAGAACCTGGTATGGGGAGATTCAGCAATCTGGACAAAGGAATCCATTTCAAACCAGATAGTATTGTTTTCTCCAAAAGAAACTGAGTTATTCCTAAAAGCAAGAATTCAACAAGATTAAAT
The DNA here is from genome assembly GCF_037893015.1 of Macrotis lagotis. Taxonomy (NCBI): domain Eukaryota; kingdom Metazoa; phylum Chordata; class Mammalia; order Peramelemorphia; family Peramelidae; genus Macrotis; species Macrotis lagotis. The sequence goes on from NC_133658.1 coordinate 495,839,133, forward strand.
CTTCTAGTTGGGTGGGGTCCTTCTGATCTTTCTGTATTATTTCCTAAGGGCAAGAATTCACCTAGAAGAATTCACAAGAATTAGGTTCTCTTTACAAAGAACAGAAGTAAGGACTTCAAGGTTGGATGGGATTGGTCCCAGACCACAGAGCATGAATCTCAATCAGTAATATCCTGAGATTGACTGGCCTACAGAGGCTAGTTCCACAATGGGGAAATAAAGGGGAAAAAAGTCTTGATCCTAATTACTTGATTATTAATATAATAATTATCATTTCTCTCAATGAATATCTGGCAGTTGATTGGACATGTGGTGAGGAAGAGTGAAGTCTAAAAGAAGTTTAAAAGAGGTATAGATTGAAGAAATAGAATAAAATTTAAGTTCAACAGAGAGATGGTTTAGATCTAGGGATTACCGGCATTAAATTGATAGCTAAACTCTAGGAAGTGAGGATTACTAAATCTAAGGGGGAAAAAAAAAGAATGGACAGCAGTAGGGGCAGTTAGGTGGCATAGTGGATGGAGCAATGGCCCTGGTGTTAGGAGGACCTGAGTTCAAATAAGACCTCAGACATAGCAATTGCCTAGCTATGTGACCTTGGGCAAGTCACTTAATGTCATTGCCTTAAATAAAACTTGTAAAAAAAAAGAATGGACAGGGGCAGCTAGGTGGCACAGTGGATAAAGCACTGGTCCTGGAGTCAGGAGTACCTGGGTTCACATCCAGTCTCAGAGACTTAATAATTACCTAGCTGAATGGCCTTGGGCAAGCCACTTAACCCCATTTGCCTTGCAAAAAAAAAAAAATAAAATAAACCTAAAAAAAAAGAATGGACTTTGGTCTATATTCAGACTCCATAGTTCTTTCTCTGGATGTAGATAGTATTTTCTATGTAAATTCTTTAGAATTCTCTTTGATCATTGTATTACTGATGATCATAACATCACACTACCTTGATGTTCATGTCTACAATGTTCTTCTGGTTCTGCTCACTTCACTCAACATCAGTTCATGAAACTCTTTTTTTGCTCTTATTAAAGATTTTATTTATTGAGTTTTTACAAATTTTCCCCCAATCTTACTTCCCTCCCCCACCCCCCACAGGAAAGCAATTTGTCAGTCTTCACTTTGTTTCCATGTTGTACATTGATCCAAATTGAGTGTGATGAAAGAGAAATCATATCCTTAAGGAGACAAAAAGTATAAGAGATGACAAGATTAGACAATAAGATATCTGTTTTTTTCCCCTAAATTAATGGGAATAGTCCTTGAACTTTGTTCAAACTCCACAGTTCTTTGTCTGGATACAGATGGTATTCTCCATTGCAGGCAATCATTGTCCCTGATTGTTGCACTGATGGAATGAGAAAATCCATCAAGGTTGATCATCACTCCCATGTTGCTGTTAGGGTGTACAGTGTTTTCATGAAAGTCTACCAGACACTTCTGAAGTCCACAGTTCAATATTTCACATAGAACCACTTTTAGAGAGTTCACCCTTTTATGCTCTGGTCTTGATTTTTCCTACTTTAGATCTTGACTTTATAGTTAATCATTTTAATTTAATACTAACATCTATTCTTGAGACTATTCATGCTTTTCAAAACCTTAGTTCTGGATCATTTTTACCCATCCCCTCTAATGGTTTGATATAAATGTGATAGGTTTCAAAGAATTTGTGCTGTAACATTTTTATCACTAACTTGAATAAAGGAATATATATAATGAAAGATATAATTAAGTTTTCTATAGAATTCTGTTTTCTAAACACTGCTACCAGAAATGTGAAAAAATCAACCTCCAATATAAAATAGGTATATGGTATAAAATAGGTATATGGTATAAAATAGGTATATGTCAGTTCTAAAAAAAAGGATCTGGGGGTTTTAGTTGCTTACACAAGTTCAAAGAGTTGGCAGTGAGATATGGTTTTAAAAAAAAGCTAACATAATCTTGATTCTGTATCTGTCTTCCTCAGTGACAATCTTGATATGAGGTCTTAATATTAAAGATCATATTGTAAAAAATTAGAAGAGAAAGATCATATAATACCTTTCAGAGTTATGGATATGAGATGTATTTTTAAACAATGGAGAGACAATTATAAAAAATAAAACAGATAACTTTATAAAATGAAACTGAAAATATTTTACACAAAAAATTTATGTATATTAGATGAAATAAAAAAAGCCAAAAAGGAAAAAAATCCTTGTAACTTCTGAGATATATGTATATAAAAGATCAAAAGTCATTCCCCAGGGCAACTAGGTGGCGCAGTGGATAAAGCACTGGCCTTGAAGTCAGGAGTACCTGGGTTCAAATCTGGTCTCAGACACTTAATAATTACCTAGCTGTGTGGCCTCAGGCAAGCCACTTAACCCCATTTGCCTTGCAAAAACCTAAAAAAAAAAAAAAAGTCATTCCCCAAAGTAGGAGCAAGTCTCAAAAAAAAAAAACCCTGCAAAGTATAAAAAATGATATGAAAGAATGTTCCAAATAAATTAATTTACAAAGAGGAATACAAATAAAATCAACCTGAAGATTCCACTTCACAACCAGTAAACTAACAAAGATGACCAAAAAAATGGCAAATAATTTATGTTGGAAGGACTGTGGGAAGATAAGTAGAGAAGTTCATTGTTGGTGGAACCATAGATGAAAAAAACAATTTCTGAAAGCAATCTGGAACTACAAATTACAAACAATTTAAATATATTTTAACCCAGAGATTTTTAGGCATATACATTAAGCGAGAAAATGACAACAAAGTTCCTGAATAGCAATTGTGTGGTAGCTAAGAACTAGAAAGAAGGAAACACCTATTGATATTATGGTATACAATGAAATGATTAGGTGTACTACAAGAAACAATATTAGATAAGATAAAGAGAAGCTGGGAAAGATCCTATGATTTAGTGCAGAATGAAGTAGGCAAGAGCAAGAAGACAAACAAACATGTGGACTACAACAATAAAATTCATGCCAGTACCTTAAAGCCATGTATAATGTGGGGTTTCTTCTCTACAGTCTCAATGATCTCATCAACACTGATGTGTTTATTCCTTAAGTCTCAAATTTGACATACCTTAGGAACACAACCCTTAAGGATGGAAAAAACATCTGAAACTACCTCAATTTTGCAGATGAGGAAATTCAGACCCAGAATACATGTCATTCCTCAGTTGATAAAATGGTCAAAGAATATGAACAGGCAGTTTTAAATTAAAGAAAGCAAAGGTACCTAGTCATACTAAAAAAAAAAAAATGCTGATTAGGGAAATGCAAGTTAATAACTCTGAACCATCTATCAGATTGGTTAATATGAAAATAGGGACAGTAATGCATTGTTGTGAATTGATTCAACTATTCTGGAGAGTAATTTAGAACTATGCTCAAAGGGCAATAAAACTGAATACCCTTTTACCCAGAAATACCAATATTAGGTTTATGTACTAAGGAGAACGTAAGGGAAAAGGACTTATTATGTACAAAAATATGTGAACAAAGAAATGAAAACTGGGAATGGTTATGGTATATGAATACTACTGAGTTATAAAGAAATGATGAGCAGGATTTTAGGAAAAATCTTGTCTTATATGAACTGATGCAAAATGAAGTCTGCAGAAATAGAACATACACATGTATCAGCAACATTGTATGCAGTAATAGTACAACTGTGATGATCTGTCTTGGTTTCTTGTTAGCAATAAATGATTCAAGACATGTCCAAAAGAAAATACTATCCACATCCAGAGAAAAGAACTGATGGGAGTCTGAATGTAGATTGAAACAAGTTATTGGGGCGGCTAGGTGGCGGAGTGGATAAAGCACCAGCCTTGGAGTCAGGAGTACCTGGGTTCAAATCCAGTCTCAAACAATTAATAATTACCTAGCTGTGTGGCCTTGGGCAAGCCACTTAACCCCATTTGCCTTGCAAAAAAAAAACCCTAAAAAAGAAACAAATTACTTTCATTTTATTTTTTTAAGTTTTTTCCATTTGTTCTGTTTCTTCTTTCACAACATGAATAATATGGGTATGAATTACATGATTTCACATATATAATAACCTGCATCAAATTGCATACTATCTTTGGAGAGTAGAGAGGGAAAGGAGGGAGAAAGAAAATTTGGAAATCAAATGAATGATGAAAATTGTTTTTATATGTAATTGGATATAAAAATCTATCTACTGGGGGGGGAGGAAGATAATATTTTTCCTTCTGCAATCCTCAATACATTCATCTCTCTCACTCTCCAAAATCTTTCAATGAACATTGAAAGTAACTAAACAATCACATCCAATAGTTTTTCAATACCTCAGGATATATTGTGTCTGGAACAGATGACTAGAACTCATCAAGAAGAAGATATCTTATTTCTTTTGGGTATAAACTGCAAGACACTTTTGTTCTGGACTTTTCTGGCCTCAGCAGTGACGTATTAAGATACTCTACTACACATACCACCACTAGAAATGGGAGCTTGTATGAGGATTATTTTTTTACATTTTCTCCATATTCCAGTATTACTGATGCAAATATTAAATATTTTATTTTGTTTTGTTTTATATTGTAGCAAATAAAACACAAGACAGTTTCCAGATAATAATTTGTTAGGCTAACTAATTGATGGTCAGTGATTTCTCTCTATAACCAGACATCTAGGAAGGCTCTGAAAAACTTTAAAGGAGGTGTACTTTCAGACAGAGAAGGCCTCTGGATAGATAACCCGGATTGGTGAACATTTAATTAGGAAGTAGACTAAAAGTCTACAGCTCAGCCAGCAAAGAATGTGACTTGATCATGAGTTATCTGGGCAGGGGAAATCATTTCCTCTTTGGCTAGTTTTTCCTCAAAGAGCTTCATGATCTAACTCTAAAGGAGGAAATTCAGGACAATGGAACAAGTACTAGGGAAAAGATATAGCTGAAGTTGACTTTTGTTGATAGAGGAAAAACTAAGAGTCCAGCCCTAGCAGTTGCCTTGGAATGCCTGGAAGAATGTCCTTCTAACACTAAATAATCTTTTTGGGATTCAATAGAAATGAGGAAAAGGACAGATTATAAATTAAGTTAGTTATTAATACTAATATAATACTTCTCTCAATTGTATCTACTCCAATGTTCCCCACTATTTTAGCAAAAAATTATTGGTTGTGAGTTGTATAATTTTGATAAAACTTTGCTCTCTTTCACATTGAAATTATAATTGAGGCAACATTTTTTTAAAATCCTATTTCTATTTTTAGGTTTCCTTTTATTTGTTCTGTATTATTTTTTCTAGTTCCCAAGGGTAAGTCCATTGTATTAAATCCACTGCATTACAAAGTTGAATTTACATAAGAAAGACTATTATCAAATAATGCTAATTATAGAATTAAGAATGATTCAGTACTTGCTGATGAACGCTGTCACTGGAATACTGTCATTCATGTGCAGTGTTATGTCACTTGCTTATAGTTTTGCTTTATTACAGCACTGTGACTTTTTTTTGGCAGAAATGCTGGAGTGATTTCCCTTTCCAGCACATTTTACAGATGAGGACACTGAGGCAAAACAAGGTTAAATAACTTGTCAGGATTATATAGCAAGTGTCTGAAGCTGGATTTGAACTTTTTACAACTCCGGCCTCCAGACTTAGATCTCTATCCACTGTGCTACCAGCTTGCCCATGAGTGCCACTTTGGAAATTTTCCTTTCTCAGGCAGTCTGGCTTAGATTTAGAGGGTAGGGGCAACTAGGTGGGGCAGAGCACCGGCCCTGGAGTCAGGAGGACCTAAGTTCAAATTGGCCTCTGACACTTAATACTGACTTAGGTATGTGACCTTGGGCAAGTCACTTAACCCCACTGCCTTGCAAAAACCCCCAAATTTAGAAGGGTAGAGATTTTATATAGTGCAGTTCTATATACCAGTAGGGTTTTTGAAACTTTTATTTAATTGTATTTTTTTTCCAATTTCACATAAAGATAGCTTGACATATTTCAATTAGTTGTGTTGTGAAAGACTCAAGGAAAAAATCATGAGGTGAAGGGGAACTAAGTGGCAGTGGATGGAGCACTGACCCAGAAGTCAGGATGAGCTGAGTTCATATGCAAACTCGGACATTACCAGTTGTGTTACCTTAGGTAAATCACTTAACCCCATTGCCTCAGATAAAGAAAAAACAAAAATGAAAAATAGTGTGCGTTTTGATTTGCATTTAGACTCCATAGTTTTATCTCTGGATATGGTTATAATTTTCAATCAATGTGCCAGTGTTTTATACTTATTATTTCATTAAAGCCTCAACAACCTAAGATAACTAGTAACCATAGAGGGAAAAATTAAGGGGTTTGAGACTAGAGGAAAAATAAGTATGTTTATGGTCAATGGGAAAGTTCAATAGTACATTTTCTCAACCATCTCCCAAGGGGATAAAGAATCAGTATTCATTTACATTAACAGTCATATATACTGCTTTTTTGGGTTTGCTTACTCTACTCAATTCCCAAGTCCTCCTATGTATTTTCCATTTTTTATGACAACAATATTCCATTCTATCCTTGTACTACAATTTGTTTAGCTATTTCCCATCTGATTAATCTGTATTTTATTCAATTCTTTACTACTACCAAAAAAAATGACTTTTTCTCAAACTGACTTATTAGGCATATGCATTAAGAAGGAATATCTGGGACCAATGAGTATGGATGTTTTATCTTTTTTATTAACATAAACCCAAACCACCTCCAGAATGGCTAAATCAATACATATATATTGATATCCCTATCTTTCTACAACTCTTCTAAAATTAGCTATTCCTAATTTCCTGACTATGAGGTTAAAACTGAATTGTTTTGTTCAGCATTTTGCTATTAGTAATTTGGGCAGTTTTAAATACAGTTGTCAGTAGTTTGGAGAACTATTTGTTCATATTCTTTGATCACTTATCCATTGCAGAATAGTTTCTGGCCTTATATTTTAATGTTAAATTCCTAGTCATGATCTTCAATAAAACCTATAATCTTGAATTATTTTTGTGTAGTCTGCGCCTTTAAGGCCTCTCCTTCTATCTTCCCTGAACCCATCTCCACTCTCCTTATCTACTTTTATTTCCAGCATGGCCAAGTCTCTCCCAACTTACTATCTACTCAAGAGATTGTTCAAGAACTCTTCTTCCTTTCTCAAACACCTCACATTCATTACTACTTCTTTAACACAATCTTTGGTCCACCTATTCTGGCTTTTGATTTCACCCTCAATTAACATTGCTTTCTCTAAAGCTATAATCTCTTACCTAACAAATTTGAGGGTTTTTGTTCAAGCCTCATTCTTTTAAACCTGTTTTTTTTATTTTTTAAAAATTTATTTCTTTTTGAATTTTACAAATTTTCCCCTAATCTCGCTTCCCTCCCCCCACCCCCCCACAGAAAGCAGTCTGTTAGTCTTTACATTGTTTCCATGCTATACATTGATCTAAGTTGAATGGGTTGAGAGAGAAATCATATCCTTAAAGAAAAAATAAAATATAAGAGATAGCAAAATTACATAATAAGATTACAGGGTTTTTTTATATTAAAAGTAATAGTCTTTGGTCTTTGTTCAAACTCCACAATTCTTTCTCTGGATACAGATGGTATTCTCCATCACAGATACTCCAAAAATGTCCCTGATTGTCGCACTGATGAAATGAGCAAGTCCATTAAGATTGATCATCAACTCCATGTTGCTCTTAGGGTGTAAACCTATCTGTTTTACTTGAAACTGCTGACCACACTATACCTGGATGCCTTTTAAGGGTTGTGACAACATTCTTGTTTTCTTTTTGCCTGACTGCCATTCTTTTCTAATCCATATCATCATTCATAACTGAGCCTTCTAAGTAGTATGTATTCACTTGTAATGTTCCAGGATTTCTTTCAACCTCCTGTTCCCCTTCCTAATTAAATCTGCTCCATGTGCCAGAATTCCCATTACTACCAAAAAAATGAAGCACACATAATGTGGGCAAAGAATGACGAAAAACACAAGATTGGTTATTACTAATTACAATTTTGCTTTTGAACAGCTACATATACAGTGGATAGAGCTTCAGATCTGGAGTCAGGAAGACCCGGGTTCAAATTCTGCCTCAGACGTTTAGCTTTGTGACCCCAGTCATTTAACCCTGTTTGCCTCAATTCCTTGATCATTAAAACAATGACTCAGTATTTATTGAGTTCCTGCTATATACATAGTATCATGTAAAGAGATATTTTGAAGGTCTTTCAATGCCTGGTGAAGGATACTGACTTTAAAAGGAAATTACTTTAGATATCTGAGCAAAGGAGTGAAAGAATCAGATCTATATATATAAAAAAGGTAATTCTGTGTGAAAGACAGACTAGTGGGAGGAGGATATAAAGGAGGCTATTTAAATAACTTTCGAACCATTGTATTATAAACATCTCACTGCCAAATTATCTCTGGTTCTGGCCCTCCTCCAGGATACACCACCACTCCCCAGGGTCTCTTTTACCTCTTATTTTCCTTTCTTCTGCTTCATCAAGATGAAAAATGTTTTTCAAATACCTTCTGAATAGAAATCTTTAATTATCCATGGTTATTAGAGTACTCTTACAGACTCTTAATATATGCCCTAAACAATTTGTTTACAACAATTGAAAACAATAAGCAAACCCACAAATTATAAAAATAACAAAAGAAATAAAATATTTGGAAATCAGCAACAAAATCAAAATTAAGATCCCTAAAATTCAAAAAATAAGATCCCTAAAAAGATACTGACTTTGGCAACATCTATGTAGCCCAAATGAAATTCACAAAAACAAACCAAATAAACTTTCTGTCCTCTGATCCAAAGGTTTAAAAAAAAATGCATGATTTTGGATGGAACCAAAAACAATAAACTGTGGCCTTCACTTCAGTCTATTCTTTAATCTAAAGAGGGAAATCTTAAAAAAAAATCCTATTTTTACTTTGTTTACTATGTTTACTTTGTTTCCTCTGCCATATTCAAACAATCCAGAGCACCTGTTTTAATTCACAACTTTTTTTTTATTAATAGGTCTTTTGTATGTCACCCAAGGAGAAGGAACATTTGATCTATAAAAACCTAAATAAAAGGGGCGGCTGGGTGGCATAGTGGATAAAGCACCAGCCCTGGAGTCAGGAGTACCTGAGTTCAAATATGATCTCAGACACTTAATAATTACCTAGCTGTGTGGCCTTGGGCAAGCCACTTAACTCCATTTGCCTTGCAAAAACCTAAAAAAGAAAAGAAAAAAGAAAAAGAAAAATCTGTTTAGAATCTCTTAAATATCTAAGACAAAAGCTGACTATTAGTTTAAGAAATGGCACTTTTCTTAAGAATAGGTAACAAAGTCTATTTAAAAAGGTTTTCACTTTGCAGGAACCTTGGAAAGATAGATATGCTAATCTGGAGCAGGTAGGCAGTACAATGGATGAAGCACTGGTTCTGGAGTCAGGAGGACTTGAGTTCAAAGACAAGAATAGGCACTTGCTGTATGAATATGAGCAAGTCACTTAACCTTGACTGCCTTAAAAAAAATGTCTTAAAAGCTATCAACATCTAGTGAATTTTATTTTTAAAAATACTTAAAATTCCACTTTATCCCTCACACTAAAAAAAGGGGGCTTGGCAGTTGTTTAGCAGAGTATTTTTACTATAGTAATACTGTTCTCCCGACAAAAAAAAAAAAATCAAAAGATCAGTTACAACAGCCTAGCTTTTCAGTATCCCAGTTATCTACCAAACCTTTTATTATCCTTTTCTGCACAGCTCTGGTTGAAACATGTTTCCAGGGGCCAGGGGCGGTTAGGCGGGGCAGTGGATAAAGCACTGGCCCCGGAGTCAGGAGTACCTGGGTTCAAATCAGGTCTCAGACACTTAATTACCTAGCCTTGTGGCCTTGGGCAAGCCACTTAACCCCATTGCCTTGAAAAAAAAAATCTAAAAAAAAAGAATTAAAGATAAGGAAGATACTGATCTTCCTCAGGCTCAAACCTTTGATATCTATGTATACATTTATTTGTATGTATGGCCACACCTACACACAAAAATGTATGACAGGAATATTCTAAGTGTCTGCTTGGGGCAGCCAAATGATGAAGTCTGATAGAAAACTGGGCAATGCACATCAAGAAGACTGAAATTTAAACCTGACCTAAAAGGCACTAGCAGTGTGGTCCTAGGCCAAGTCACTTAACCCTATTTGCCAGGATTTCTTTTCTGCAAAATGAGATGGAGAAGGAAATGGCAACCTATTCTAGTAACTTTGCTAAGAAAACCCCAAATGGGGTCAAGAAGAAGAAACAACTGAAAAGTGACTGAACAACAAGATGACAAGGTGTCTGCTTAAGAACTAAGTGCTGCTGAACCAGAAGAACATTATATATATACAACAACATTGAGTGATGGTCTTGTTCATTTCAGCAAGTACAATAACCAAAGACAATTGTAAAAGATGGAAAATACCATCCACATCCAGAGAAGGAACTGTAGAATTTAAAATGAAGACCAAAGCTTAATATCTTAAATTTTTAAAGTTTGCCTTACGTTGTTTTTTTGCTTTCATTTGGATTTGTTTATTCTTTTATAATATGATTTACATGGATTTATGTTTAGCATAATTATACATTTAGAGCCTTTTTAGATTGCTTTCTTTGGGGTGAAGAGGGAAAGGAAAGAAGGGAGGGAGAAAAAAAAACCTTGCAAAAAAAAATGATTGGTGAAAACTATAAATAAAAATATTTTTTAAAAAAAGAGCTAAGTGCTACCTGAGAAGATCCTAGCCTTGCCCTAGTTCCAACCTCCCATACACCAACAAACATCTATATCCATGTCTAAATTTGCACATGTGAGCACATACATATATGTAGATGCATGATATATTTAATGATGTGTTGAGCCTAGCCCAGCTGCCTCAACCTCCTATAAATATACATGTTTATCATGTAGATGTACATACAGTTGCATGAACTATAAATATATAAGCCTAATAAACAAATATATAAAATGGGTGTAAATGTCAAGCCTAGACCAGTTATTCTAATATCACACATACACATAGTTTAGATGTATATTAGTTCTATACATAAACAAATAACCTTACCCTGCCCCAACTCCTATAATCAACATGTGTATATCCACATGTATAAATTTGCATGTGTGAGCACATATGTGTAGATGCATATGATATAGATGTAAAGACATATAAAATGAATCTCCTAAATGTTAAACCTAGCCCAGTTACCCCAATCTCCTATACATATATATTTATAATGTAGATACACATTATATACATAAATATAAAATGTGTCAAGCCTTTGTACCTTGCTGCAATTCCTATAAAACAAACATGTCTATACATGTGTACATACATATATGTAGATGTATAATGTATATTTAGTAATAGCTATAAATGTAGTGTCAAGCCTAGCCCAGCTGTCTCAACCTCCTGTAAATATATATTTATAATGTAGATGTACATGCAGTTGCATGAACTATAAATATATAAGCTTTACAAATATATAAAATGGGTGTAAAAGTCAAGCCTTGCCCAGCTATCCCAACATCACACACATATTTATCATGTCCATATATATATATAGTTGCATACATAAACAGCCCTACCCTGCCCCAACTCCAATAAGCAAGACATGTGTATACCCCCATGTATAGATTTGCACGTGTGGGTACATACAAGCCTTGCCCAGCTATCCCAACATCACACACATATTTATCATGTTCATGTATACATATAGTTGCATACATAAACAGCCCTACCCTGCCCCAACTCCAATAAGCAAGACATGTGTGTACCCGCATGTATAGATTTGCACGTGTGGGTACATACAAGCCTTGCCCAGCGATCCCAACATCACACACACACACACACACACACACACACACACACACGCACGCACGGCTGCATCCTGCCCGGCTCCTAGGAGCCACACAGGTGTGTGTGCACCTGTGTGCTGTTGCAGGCGGGGGCACATGCATGCACGCAGCCGCACACCCACGGCTGGGCAGCGCCCGGCCCCCCGGCCAGGGGCCCCGGACAAAAGGCTTAGTTACATAAAGTCCCCAGAAGAAGGCGCGGGGGGGCTGAGGGAGCCCGGCCGCGGACTCGCCCACCCAGCGCGCCCGCGCGCCCCCGCGCCCCCGCGCCCCCGGCCTCCGCCCGCGCCTCACCTGCAAGGGGAAGGTGGCCGCCCGGTTGCCCACGTAGCCGCGGACGACGTGGCTCTGGATGGACAGGACCCTGCACTCCTCCTCCATGCTGGCCGAGGCGGCGGGAAGCCGAGGCTCCGGAGCCGGGCTGGGCGCGGGGGCAGGAGGCGGAGGCGGGCGCCGCCGGGAGGGAGCCGCGCGGGGCGCGGGAGGGCAGGGACGGGCCGGGGGTGAGGAGCGCCGACCGGCCGCCGGCTTTAACCCGGGCCGAGGAGGCGGGGTCCCGGGCCGGGAGGGGCGGAGCCCCAGACCGGAAGGAGGGCGTCGAGGCCGAGCCTCGCGGGGGCGCGCGCGCTGACGTGCGTGCGTGACGTCGCCGGAGCCAAGGTCACAGGGTGCCTCCCTCCCCCGGCGGGGGCCGCAGTGTGGGGCGGGCGATCGGCGCAGACGCCCGAGGGCCGGCGTCTCCCGGCAGGTGCGGCGGCCAGGCGGGGCCGCCCGCGCCGGGCGCTCCCTTCTGAGCAGCCCGCAGCTTTCTGTCCAGAAAACACAAAACCATTGCCTTCCCCGGAGCCCGCGGTTTTACTTTATTAACCGAGCCAGCTTTGGAACAGGCTCCTCCCACCCGGGGATGCGCCCGCCCACCTTGCCGCCCTCCCCCGGCTTGCGGGCTCCTGGGGCTTCCTCCTCCGCTCCACACTTTCACAATTAGAAACACTGCGGATCCATGAACTAAGAAAAACAGCCAGACTGCCTTGTGGCTTAGTGCTGGGCCGCCTTCTACCCCTGACTCCCAGCTCCTCATCAAAAACATTTGTGATCCGTTCAGTTTGGATCGATGTCTATACCGTGGAAACAAAGTAAAGACCGGCAGATTGCCTTCTGTGGGCGGTGGGGGGAGGGAAGCGAGATTAGGGGGAAAAGTGTAAAAATAAATAAGATATTTTTAAAAATATTTCTGATCTTTTAACTTCATTTATCATTTCCTTTCCCCCCTCCAATTATTCTAGTTCCTATTTTATAGACTTGCTATTGCACTTCAGTCCAAGGAAACCCATGTGATCTATATGTGATATGTGATCTAGATCTACATTGCTATAAAAAAATGAAAACGAGACCCACTAGGTTTCAAAACATAAGACACATTATTTGTTAATATTGTTGAAGTACATTCCTACTTTCTTCTTCCTTGACTTTCAGGCTTGCTAAAATATGCATCAGTATGTGAACATGATATATTTGTTATGCGTGTCTATATACAGGTCTGTAGTCTAAGCCATTAAGGTTAAAATGGCAAATTTGTAAATCTCCTTTGCTTTTACTTGTCCTTGTTTTTTCATCCTTGGGTTTGATTTTTCAACTTGATTTCCAGAAAAGCCCATTGCTCAGCTACCCTATCCTCGAGCTAGCTCCACAATTGGTGCTAAAGGAGTCTACCGCATTATCCAGATTTCATGGTTCTCAGTTTCTATCACCCACGTAACACACAAACAAATGTTAGCAAACATTATTTTATTTTATGTGACACTAGAATAAAGTGGCAAAAGAATGGGGGGGGGAGAGACACTGTGGGTGTATGCTGATTGGATACAGTCGCCTCAGGAATGAGGATTTCTCTAGATTGACTTTGCTCATAGGGAATAAATGAAATACAAACTACAGAGGAGTGCTGCAACTAAAAGGAGTTGCCTTTTCCCCAGTTAAGAGCCAAGATGGAAGGAATTTACCTTTAGACAAACAAGGGTGAGGAGCACCTCAGTCAATTCAGTCCCATAGGTTTAGCACTTACAGGTCACCTTTGCCTTAGGGGCAAAGTTAATTGGGGTGGTTTCTATTGCACCAATAATAGCAGCTACTTTTGAAGTGTTTGAAAAAGAGAGCAAAAAAGCACAAATCCAATACAAAATGCTTAATTTTGTAATGTCTACATTGGCCTCAAAATGCAGACATATGTCCTTCTATTCCTTGGTTGCCGTTTTTTCCTTCTTTTAGCACTCTCTTAGAAATTCTGTGAATGATCCGAACAGTTTCATGATCTCCCAACTAAGAAAGTCTGAATCTCTATGGTCACATTCATATAGAGCCATGTTCTGACACAAAATTACACCAAATTCCAAGAAATGTACTATTTGGATTGTACCTTTGTACAACGTACCAAATGTACCTTTGGATTGTCATAAATTTGAATTGGGTAACAAATTACAGTAGGATTTATGATACCTCCGGCTTAAATTCAAATCAGTGAAAAAAATTATTAATGTGAGAAGAGACCTTTAAGTGAATTGATGAATCTATACAAATTGATTTGTAACATCTGTCCGATAGATTGCCAAGGAAGCAAACCAATAAGCTGCATCAAAGAATCACTGAATCTTGGAGTTAGAAGGAATTTCATAAATCATTCAATCCAAAAGATATCTGAAAAGTGGTTCTCCATCCTCTGCTAAAAGACCTTCAGCAAGGGGAAAACTATCTTCCAAGGCAGCCCATTCCATTTTTGGATAGCTCTAATTACCAGTATGATACTTTGTTATACTAATTAGCTCATTTTGAGCCTAAGGGCAATATAACACTTCTTATTACTTATTGCTTCTCTTCTGCAGCTTTAGGGAGTTTATTTTAAATGAAAAGCTATGAGTTAAATCACAACTGCTCTAAGCCCCTAATTAGGAGACTTCATTTACTCAGATTTTGGACTTTGTCTAAATATCTTTTTCTAGTTAACCCTTGATCTCCTAGTGGTTATAGCAAAATTCAGGTTACTGAAAACTTTTGGGGAATGAAACAATCAATAATCTAATAGTGTCTGTGGATAGAGAGACACCTGGAAGGAAAGTAGGGGGTTGGGGTGAAAAATAGATCTTTTTTTTTAGGGTTTTTTTTGCAAGGCAAATGGAGTTAAGTGGCTTGCCCAATGCCACACAGCTAGGTAATCATTATGTGTCTGAGGTCGAATTTGAAGTCAGGTACTCCAGACTCCAGGGCCAGTGCACTATCCACTGCACCACCTAGCCACCCGGAAATAGGTCATCTCTTAGGACTTCTCCAAATCCTCAAATAATCCTTAAATAGGTGGGTTGTCGTTTGTTCATTTTTTTTGCAAGGCAATGGGATACTTGACTTGTCCAAGGTCACACAGCTAGGCAATTATTAACTGTCTGAAGTCATATTTGAACTCAGGTCTTTCTGACTCCAGGACTGTGGCTTTATCCACTGTGCTATCTATCTGCCCCTTGTCCTTCATTCTTTGTTGTTTTTCTTTAGGTTTTTTTGCAAGGCAAATGGCTTTAAGTGTCTTGCCCAAGGCCACACAGCTAGGTAATTATTAAGTATCTGAGACCAGATATGCACCCAGGTACTCCTGACTCCAGGGCCAGTGCTTTATCCACTGCTGCACGTAGCCGCCCCCCTTGTCCTTCATTCTTGAGGAAGACTATAAAACATCTGGGATGAGATGCCATGACATGCAGATGAATTGGATTTAAGTAAAAGGTTATTTACTAAGTCCACCAGTCTTACTTTTCCCCCCAGAGTCATCTAGGTCTGATAGACAAATATGGATTGGAATGACTGGAGATGGCTTTGGATTTGAGGCAATCAAGATTAAGTGATTTGCCCAAAGTCACACAGATAGTAGTTATCAAGTGTTTGAGGTCAAATTTGAACTCAGGTCCTCTGGACATAGTGGTGGTAATGATACCAGGAAAATTGGTGGTGGTGTCATCATAAAGATGAGAGTTCTTGAAAGTAAAAAAAAATCACAGACTAGCCCTGGAGGTAGAAAAGTTCAGGATTTTTATTTCACAAGCCTGCAAAGTTCACAGATTAAACTTTTTTCCTGGAGAAAAAAATAAGCTGCTTGAGGACAGGCTGAAAAACAAAGACTTTAGGTGAGGGGGACTGAGGGAAACAGAGAAAGGAAAACAGCCATAAGAGCTGGCTGGGCTGACTCTGGCTACCTGGAGCTGAAAGCATAGGCCAGAAGAAACACATGGTTCTAGTTTAGAGAGAGAAAGTGGGTATCCTGCAAAGAAAAAGAGAGGAGAGAAAGAAACAGTTCCACTCCAGAAGACCTTGCTTAAACATATTTCTTTAGTGGATTGAATAAGTGTGGTGCTTGGGGAGTGGTTTAGCACCTGACTCCAGGTATTCTTCAATATATATGCCATAGGGGTGGCCCTCCAAGCAATGATTAAGACAGTACTCATCTATGTACTAGTCTTTTCTGTTTCAAAGGATGTGTCCTTCAAGTCCAACATGGCCATTTTCTGTGCCCTGCTTCAGTATCAGTATGATTCTTCTTTTCCAGATGACTTATAGTAGGATCAATACCTCTTCTCTAGTGTTAAGTTCATCCCAAACTCTATTCAAAGTTGTATCATGGCAAGCAACCTTATTCCAACGCTTGTTCAGCCTATGACTATCAGACTCTTAGTCTTTTCTTCTACTACATTCTAGTAAATGCTTGCTGACTTGATCATCTAGGCCAGTATTGCTGGATTTTACATGGAAAGGTGGTGTGATAGAACCAATATAGATCAGGGTTTCCCTATTTCTTCAACACAACAATTGCAAAGTCAAATACTCTTACTGAGTCAATCTAAGAGAGTCCATGTTCAAAACCTTGTTTAACAATTTGTGGGTACTAATTCTCTCCATGATACTGTAATGAGAGAGGATCTGAGGTGATCTCAGCTCCTCATAATTTTGTGTACCAATCAAAATTCTTTTGTCTTTTTATGGAAGTTGTTTACTCTTTTCTATAAAAAGCAGACCCAGTTTGAATCAGGGTAGGAGGCACCCAACCATAAGCTGTTTTGGAACATTAAATAAAATTATTTAACTTTTCCTTTCTTGAATTTGTCTTATCGACCAGGGGGAGATCTGAACAGGCTCATCAATTGATTTGTTTTCCCTAAAGGGTGACAAAACTGTCTCTGGGACCTGCTTGGTCCTTGTCTCCTTTGACAAAAATTCCTGGTCATCCAACAACATAAAAAATTTTCATCCATTCATAAAGAGTTTGAACCCTTCTAACTTGGTGGATAACTGAAAACCATGTAAATCATCATACTTGTCCTGTTGACCAAACACATTTCTATATAAAAACAAAATAGATTGTATCTAAAAACTAAATACCATTGTATCCTTTTTTGCCTATGTTAATGCAAAATAAACCTCCTTTCCTTAATTATTTAATTCCTTACCAAAGTCTGATTTCTGTACAAACTGAACCTGAACTAAAGGAAATCTGGTGTAAGGTCCATCCCTAACAGCTAGGAAGAGAAAAACATTGTAAAGAACTTTAAAAGCCAAACAGGATATTTTGTATTTTATTCTAGAGGTAATAAGGTGTCATGGTGTTTACTGATATACTTAGATCTGGGGGCGGCTAGGTGGCGTAGTGGATAAAGCACTGGCCCTGGAGTCAGGAGTACCTGAGTTCAAATTCCACCTCAGACACTTAATAATTACCTAGCTGTGTGGCCTTGGGCAAGCCACTTAACCCCATTGCCTTGCAAAAATCTAAAAAAAAAAAAAAAAAAAAAAGATATAGTTAGACCTTCACTTTAGGAAGATTATTTAAGAGCTGAGTGGAGAAAGAGTGGGGACACAGGGACTTGACAGGGACAGAAATCAGAAGGCTACTGCAATACCACTCCAGATATGAGGTAGTACAAACCTGTTTCAAAATTGTAACTATGTGAGTGGAATGTTCTTTGAAGAAGTTTTTGTATATTTTTGGGTGTTTCAACCTCTGGGTGGAATCTCTGCCCACTGAAATAATCAGGTCAGGGCACCTTTTTATAGCCCCCTCCACCCACCAGGAAGTGAACACTGTGATCCTTAAAAGGGCTGCTCAGACAGCCAGGGGACTGCCAAATCTCACTGATGCTTTCAATGTGCAGGATTGTGATTACAGCTCCCAATGTATCTGCACCTGCTACTTTTGTCACTTGCCTGTTACTTCAGAACTTTGAGACAGGAATGGGAAAGTGGTATGGCCGATGTCTTTTGATTAGTAAAAAATTGGATTTAAGTGAGGTAGAGTTACATGAAGCAACCTCATTCTCTCTTCAGAAGTCATTATTGGTCCAGTGGCAAAGCAGAGTCAAGAAAACTTGGAATGGCTCTAGATGCAGTGGATGACCTTGGCATCTTTGATAGCTTGGTTAGATAACAAAGCTCTAAGAACTCTAAGAACATCTGCTTCAGCTGCTTTCTTAGCCATTGGAACAAATTGTTCTCATCCACCCATTCCATACATTCCACCAGTAGAAGAGTTCACATATTTCGGGTAGATACCCTCCCTCCCCCATCCTCCCAACTCACTCATGAGTTTAAGACTCCTCAGCTACTCTCAACCTGGTTTAGCCCATCTGTCTAAATAGTTTACTGGGGTGTGGCCACTATGCATGCTACAGTTATAGATGAGAATTGCCTGACTCAAGGGGAAAAAAACAATCCTGGTAGAAATTAAGTATAGACCAATATTTCACATCATATACAAAGGTAATCTAAAATCCAAGAGATCTATGACTTAAATGAAAACAATCATATTATAAATTAGAGGAGCAAGAAAGAAAATGCATTTCACAACTATGAATAGGAAAAGAGTTCATAACCAAAGTATAAATAGGATCAAAGAGATGGCGTACTATTGTTCTGAAAGAAATCCTGAAGGATGGAATTTCAGAAAAGCCTGGAAAGACTTATATGAACTGATGCTGAGTGAAGCAAGCAGATCTAGAAGAACAGTGTTCACAATAATAGCAACACTGTATGATGATCAACTAGGATGGACTTGCTCATCTCAGCAGTACAATAATTAAAGACAATTCTTTTTTATTATAAATATTTTATTTGCTTTCTAATTATATAAATAGAAGTTTCTACCTATCATTTTTTGTAATGTTTTGAATTTTACAATGTTTCCAACCTCCCTTCCCTGCCCCCCCCACAGAAGGCAGTTTGATAGTCTTTACATTGTTTCTATGCTATACATTGATCGAAATTGAATATGTTAAGAGAAAAAAAATAAAATATAAGAGACAGCAAAATTACGTAGTACATGAGAAAACTTTTTTTTATTTTTAGGGGTTTTTTGCAAGGCAATGGGATGAAGTAGCTTGTCCAAGGCCACACAGCTAGGCAATTATTAACTGTCTAAGGTCAGATCTGAATTCAGGTACTCCTAACTCCAGGGCCAGTACTCTATCCACTTTGCCATCTAGCTGCCCCTAACTCTTTTTTTTTTAATTGAAGATAATAGTCTTTGGTCTTTGTTTAAACTCCACAGTTCTTTCTTTGGAGATAGATGGTATTCTCCATCTCAGATACCCTAAAATTGTCCCTGATTATTGCACTGATGAAATGAGCAAGTCCATTAAGTTTGATCATCTCCCCAATGTTGCTGTTTTGGTGTACAATGTTCTTCTGGTTATGCTCATCTCATTCAGCATCAGTTCATTCAAGTCTTTCCAGGATTCTTTGAATTGCCATCCCTCCTGGTTTCTAACAGAACAATAGTGTTCCATAACACACACACACACACACACACACACACACACACACACACAAACGCACACACACATATATACCACAATTTGTTCAGCCCTTCCCCAATTGATGGATATTCACTCAATTTCCAATTCTTTGCTACCACAAACAGAGCTGCTATGAATATTTTACCCTTTTTCTTGATCTCTTCAGGATATAGACCAGAGGTGGTATTGCTGGATCAAAGGGCATGCACATTTTTATTGCCTTTTGGGTGTAATTCCAAATTGCTCTCCTGAAAGGTTGGATCAGTTCACAGCTCCACCAACAATGTATCAATGTCCCAGATTTCCCACATCCCTTCCAACACTGATCATTGTCTTTTCTGGTCATATTGGCCAATCTGAGAGGTATGAGGTAACAGAGATGCTTTAATTTGCATTTCTCCAATAAGTAATGATTTAGAGCAATTTTTCACATGACTATGGATAGCTTTGATTTCCTCATCTTTGAATTAGCCTTTGCATATCCTTTGACCATTTGTCAACTGGGGAATGGCTTGTTTTTTTTTTGTAATGAATTTGACTAAGTTCTCTGTATATTTTGGAAATGAGTCCTTTGTCAGAAATACCAGTGGTAAAAATTGTTTCCCAATTTACTACATTTCTTATAATCTTGGTTACAGTGGTTTTGTTTGAGCAAAACCTTTTTAATTTAATGTAATCAAAATTGTCTAGTTTGGTTTTAATGATTTTCTCCATCTCTTCCTTGGTTATAAACTGCTTCCCTTTCCATAGAACTGACAGGTAAACTTTTATGTCTAAATCCTGTACCCATCTTGATCTTATCTTAGTAGAGGATGTAAGATGTTGGTCTAATCCAAGTTTCTGCCTTACTAACTTCCAATTTTCCCAACAGTTTTTATCAAAGAGAGTTTTTATTCCAAAAACTTGACTCTTTGGGTTTATCAAACAGTAGATTATTATAATCATTTCCTGATGTTTCTTCCACTGATCCACTACACTATTTCTTAGCTAGTATCAGGCAGTTTGGATGATTGAGGCTTTCTAATATAATTTAGATCTGGTAAGGCTAAGCCACCTTTTTTTTCTTTGCATTTTTTCATTAAATACCTGGACATTTTTGACTTTTTGTTTTTCCATATGAATTTAGTTACAAATTTTTTTCTAGCCCATTAAAGTAATTTATTTGAAGTTTGATTGGTAAGGCACTAAATAAGTAGTTTAATTTAAGTAGAATTGTCATTTTTATTATATTAACTCAGTCTATCCATGAACAGTTGATATTTGCCCAGTTATTTAAATCTGATTTTATTTGTGTGAGAAGTGTTTTGTAATTGTTTTCAAAAAGTTTCTGAGTCTACCTTGGCAGATAGACTTCCAAATATTTTATACTGTCTGAGGTTGCTTTGCATGGTATTTCTCTTTCTAGCTCTTTCTGTTGTATCTTGCTAGTCATATATAGAAATATTGAGGGTTTATTTTATATCCTATGACTTTGCTAAAGTTGCTAATTCTTTCTAGTAGCTTTTAGATGATTTTTTTTGGATTCTCTAGGTATACCATCAGGTCATCTTCAAAGAATGAGAATTTTGTCTCTTCCTTCCCTTTTCTAATTCCTTCAATTTCTTTTTCTACTCTTATTGCAGAAGCTAACATCTCTAATACAATATTGATGAGAAGTGGTGATAATGGGCATCCTTGTTTCACCCCTGATCTTATTGGCCTCTAGCTTATCCCCATTGCATATAATGCTTGTTGATGGTTTCAGATAGATACTGCTTATCATTCTAAGGAACAACCCATTTATTCCTATGCTCTCTAGTGTTTTTAGCAGGAATGGGTACTTTATTTTGCCAAAAGATTTTTCAGCATCTATTGATTATAATCATATGATTTCTGATAGGGTTGTTATTGATATAATTGATTATACTAACAGTTTTCCTAATATTGTATCAACCCTGCATTCCTGGGATAAATCCTACTTGGTCATAATCCTAGTGTAACTTACTGTAATCATTTTGCTAAGATTTTATGTAAAATTTTTTGCATTTACATTAATCAGGGAGATAGGTCTATAATTTTCTTTCTCTGTTTTAACTCTTCCTGGTTTAGGTATCATCACCACATTGGTGTCATAAAAAGAGTTAGACAGAGTTCTGTCTTCATCTATTTTTCCAAAGAGTTTATATGGAATTGGAACCAATTGTTCCTTAAATGTTTGATAGAATTCACTTGTGAATCCATCTGGCCCTGGAGATTTTTTTCTTAGGGATTTCAATAATGGCTTGTTGAATTTCTTTTTCTGAAATAGGGTTATTTAGGTATTTAATTTCCTCTTCATTTAACCTGGGCAACTTATATTTTTGTATATATTCATCCATTTCACTTAGATTATCAAATTTATTGGCATAGGTTGGCAAAATAATTCTGAATTATTACTTTAATTTCCTCCTTATTGGTAGTGAGTTCACTTTTTTCATTTATGATATTAGCAATTTGGTTTTCTTCTTTCCCTTTTTTAAATCAAATTTAACCAGATGCTTATCAGTTTTATTGGTTTTTCATAAAATTAACTCTAGTTCAATAGTTTTCTTGCTTTTGATTTTATTAATTTTTCCATTAATTTTTAGAATTTCTAATTTGATATTTAATTTTAATTTGTTCTTTCTCTGATTTTTTTAGTTGCATGTTTAGTTCATTGATTTCCTCTTTCTCTAATTCATTCATGTAAACATTTAAAGATATAATATATCCCCTGACAGCTGCCTTGACTGTATCCCATAAGTTGTGGTATGTTGGATGAAATCATTAATTCTTTCTATAATTTGTTTGATCCACTCATTCTTTAAAATGAGTTTATTTAGTTTCCAATTAGTTTTAGCCCATTACTGCATGTGATTTTTATTGCGTTATGATCTGAGAAAGATGTATTCACTATTTCTGCCTTTCTGCAATTGATTATTAGGTTTTTATGCCCTAGTACATGGTCAATTTTTGAGTAAGTGCCATGTACTACAGAAAAAAAAGTATATGCCTTTCTATCCCCATTCAATGTTCAATTTTCTCCAAAGATCTATTATGTCTAGGTTTTCTAACATTCTATTTACCTCCTTAACTTCCTTCTGTTTATTTTATGGTTAGATTTATCTAAATCTGAAAGAGGGATGTTGAAGTCTCCCACCAATAGAATTTTGCTGTCTGTGTCTTCCTGCAACTCATTCAGCTTCTCCTCTAAGAATCTGGATACTATACATATTTAATATTGAATTTAATATTGAAATTGGATCCAAATAGATCACAGAAGATTAAAATAAATGATTTAATTACATTAAACTAAAATTGTTTTACAAAAAAATCTAATAGTTAAACTAGAAGAAACCAGTTAATTGAAGGGGGAAAAAATCTTTGTAGCAAGTGTTCTAATAAAAATCTCATTTATAAGATATGTGAATATTCCATAAGGTTATATTAAAGTGTAAGGAAAGGCTTTTATTTTCCTATTGGAAAACTGACTTCTCCTTAGAGGACTGAATGCTCTACTGGAGAGAAAGTTGGATTTTTGAAGGATAGAGATGAGGTAATTAGGGATGTGTAGATGAAGGGTGTAGCTTAAAGAGCAAAGATGAAGTAATTAAGGCCATATAAATAGTTTAAGATTTAATCATTTCAGGCTAGGGAAGGAGTTTATTGTTTTGATAGGTGCTAGGTGCTTCCCTGAAGTTCAGTGATCTTATCATAAGGAACTATTAGATTAAGAACAAGAGTCATTTCACAATAGATAAATGGTCAGAAAGAAATCCAATATATCAAAAATGGTACAAATCATTTAAAATTGTTTTTGTTGTTTAGTGACTTTCAGTGATGTCTGACTTTTCATGTGACCCTTTTAGGAATTTTTTTTTTAGGTTTTTGCAAGGCAATGGGGTTAGGTGACCTGCCCAAGGCCACATAGCTAGGTAATCCTCTGAGGTCAAATTTGAAATGACCCCAAGACTGGTGCTCTATTGCACCACCTAGCTGCCCCTATGGAGGATTTTCTTGACAAAAATACTGTAGTGCTTTGCTATTTCTTTCTCTAACTCATTTTACAGATGAAGAAACTGAAATATACAGGTTTAAGCAACTTTCCCAGGTCACATAGCCAGTAGGTAAGTGAGTAGATAAATAGGGCTGGAATTGAACTCAGATCTTCCTCACTCCAGGTCTTGTGCTTTATCTACTGTGCCACTTAGCTGCCTAATAAATATAGAAAATACATATTGCATATACATGTGTGTATATATATATATATATATATATATATATATATATATATATAATTTTTTGCAGGGTAATGGGGTTATATGACTTACCCAAGATCACACAGCTAGGTAATTTTTTTTAGGATTTTTTTTAGGTTTTAATGAGCTCTCCTTTCAAATTGATCAATTGTATGACAATTGATAGGCTAGACATATCAACTGTTATCTTATAACTAATATCAAAGGTCATTGAGTGTGCCAATATGCAGAAGGAAAGATTCACATTTGTAGAGATCCTGACATAACTGATTCGGCACAAAAATCTTGGGGTTGGGAAGAGTCATCCCTACTGGCATGCCCTCCTAGAAATATATCCTAGTGGTTATGTCTGATATCCATCCCATTCTTTTAATGGATAAGTCAGAGGTAGCTTTTCAGATCCTGCCTTCTGATAGTGGTTGGGCTAAAAATAAACCCTTTTAAAATCTGTATCTTTGGCAATTTGCCTCTCTATTCAAGAGGCCAGGTGTCTAGGTGAAGCCCCATTTCAGCACCCATGTTGGGTTGCCATTATGATGATGAGGAGAAAATAGGCTGGGGGGGCATGAGGGCTTTAAGGATCAATGTGGATTCAATTATGGGTGAGGAAATTGCCAGGCTCTATGATTCAGGTGGGGTGAAAAAAGACATAGATTTTAATTCACAGATTGCTGCAAAAAGTTCACAGGTTAGGCTCTTTGGAGACATAGCAAGATAGTGACTTTTAGTAGAAGTAGTGGAATTAAGCAGAGAAGAAATAACCAGAAGGTGGGCTGGTGAGATCATCAAAGACAGCTAAGAGAGGAAAGAGAAACAGTCATGAGATTGTTGCTAGACTTAGATCAACATGGATCCAGTAACATAAAGAAGAGGGTAAAAGTGTTTGGTGGAATCACAGGCCTCATAGCAGCCATCAAGGTATAAGCAGTAAGAAAGGGTAATATAGGGGCAGGAGAATTTGCTGTGATTAGCAGAAGCTAAGGAAAAGGAAGACTAAAGTGAAGTTAGGAAACCACTGATCCCTAAGAGAAGGAAGCTAAAGGAAAGAGCCATGACAGGTTGAGCAGTAAGGTATAGGAGAGTAGATAATGTGGGGAATTACACTCAAGAGTAGGCTCCTCTAAAGGAGGACAACTCAGCAGGTGATAAGTAGTAAAGAAGGACATAGGGACATGAGAGATATTTGTGGGATTAAATAGGCTGACTTCAAAGGAAGACAAACCACTCAAGAGAAGAGAGAATGAGCTTTTAAAAAGGACATAGGGAGATATAGGGAGACATAGGAGGGGCAGATAGCTCAAAGGGCAGAGATGAGGTAATTGGGAAGTTGCAGATGAAGGACGGTAGTTCTAATTCTTTCAATTTAAGGCAGGGAGGGATACATTGCTTTGTTAGTAGGAGCCTGGAACTGGAGTTTACAGAGTCCTAGCCAGAGAGGGGCAAGGTACTTTACTAAAAGTTCATTGAACTTATCTCAATGGGATGGGGGTGGGGAGGTGAGGGAGGAGGCCAGTGCATATATTAAAGATTATTTTAAAATTCCCTCTACTTCCTTCACTCCCAGGCATGCATAATCTGCAAGTTTAGAGAAATTTAATAAACATGTTAACCTAATTCCTTTGTTCTTTCTTGAGACCAAACTCTGGAGGCTAACATTTGTTCATTATTAGGACAAATTCTGGAGATTAAAATCATTTTAATTTTATTCTTTATTAAGGCCAAACTCATGAAGTTCAACAAATAATCAGGAAGGAAGGAGTCAAGGAGAGGGTTGAAGAGGAAAGATGCTAAATTCTGCTTTGTATACTTTGAGAACTTTATCATCTTTCTATTTATTATTTTATTGTATATTTTAAATTATACACAAAGGCAGTTTTCAACATTCATTCATTCATTTCAACAAAAATTTAAGTTTATGAGTTCCGCATTTTTCTACCTCAAACAATCTGGTGAAAGTTGTCCATATACAATTCTGTTTAAACCCAGAGTCTCTTCCACTGGGAGTGTTGTTGTTCAATAAGAGAATAGGTTGGAGAGATATATACTCAAGTAATGAGCATAACTGTGAATGGAATGAAACTCATTCATAAAACAAGACAATAGTGGAATACATTAGAAAGGAGAATGAAACATTGTATTGTTTATAAGAAACACACTTGAAATATAAACATTACAGAGAGTTAAAAAAAAATGGACAGAACACAGTCTATTACTTGCTTTTGACTCTTTGAGATGTCATTTGGGGTTTTCTTGGCAAAGATACTGGAGCGATTTGCCAATCCCTTCATCAGCTCTTTTTACAAGTGAGGAAATAGAAGCAAACAGGGTAAATGACTTGCTCAACATCAGAAAACTAGTAAATATCTGAAGATGGATTTGAACTCAGGTCTTCCTGAACCCAGGCTTAGTTTTCTACATAGTCACCTACCCCTCACCAATTCTTTAGGGTTAAGTTATTTAACCTTCGATTAAATTTTGATCTGATCATACTTTTGGTTGTACTATGTATTAGTTTTTTAAAGAGATTTTTAAAATATTTATTCTTCTGTCCATTTGTTTTTGTTTTTTTTTTTTAGCTTTTTTGCAAGGCAAATGAGGTTGAGTGGCTTGCCCAAAGCCACACAGCTAGGTAAGTGTCTGAGACCAGATTTGAACCCAGGTACTCCTGACTCCAGGGCCAGTGCTTTATCCACTGCACCACCTAGCAGTCCCTTGTCCATTTGTTTTTCAAATTTTTATTGCCCTAATACATTGAGTAAGCACCACAAGTCCTATCATATCCATCTTTTCTAAAACTCTATTTAGGACATAACTTTTTCTTTGAAGAAGTTCTAATCTTTCTAAACTTTTAAACCTTTCTTGGTTTAGACTTTTCCAGTTTGAAAGGGGTATGTTGAGATTCCAAATCATTATATTTTGATTGCCTTTTTATCCCTGGTAACTCATTTAGCTTTTTTCAGGCAAATTTTGATTTTATGCCATTTGGCGTATGTCAATTAAGTATTAATATTAGTTTATTGTTTATAATACCTTTACTAGACACAATTTCTCGGTTCACTTATTCAAGTTTTTTTTTGAAGTTGCTTTGTCTGAGATCATAATTGCTACTCCTGGTTTTTCCCTTAAAATTCAACTGAAGTTTAATAGATTTTGTTGTGCTTCTGTTTTTTTTTTTTTAGATTTTTTGCAAGGCAAATGGGGTTAAATGGCTTGCCCAAGGCCACACAGCTAGGTAATTATTAAGTGTCTGGGACCTGATTTGAACCCAGGTATTCCTGACTCCAGGACCAGTGCTTTATCCACTACGCCACCTAGCCATCCCTCTTTTTTTTTTGAAGGCTATGGGGTTCAGTGACTTGCCCAAGGTCACTCAGCTAAGTATTATTAAATATGTGAGGTGGGGTATGAATTTAGGTCCACCTAACTTCAGGGCTTATGCTCTATCCAATGTCCCCTACCTCTTTGTTTGAAGTCTTTGAGAATCTATTTCAAATGTATTTCTTATAAATAAAATGTTGCATTCTCCTCTCTAATGTATTCTGCTATTGTCTTCCATTTATGAATTCCAATTGCATTATTCCTTTTTTTATTTATCTCTTAATTTTATTTTTAATTCTCATTTTGTACAAATTTTTTTTACATTAATAAAATATTCTTGTTTAAGAATAAACAAAATACCCCTCCCCCCATGAATATAGACTTGCTTGGGCAATAAAGTAAAGGGGAGAGAAAAAAATTAAAATTAAAAAAAAGAATAATAGTAATAATTGTAGGTATGGCCAGGTGGCGCAATGGATGAAGCACCAGCCCTGGAGCCATGAGCATCCGAGCCCACATGCAGCCCCGTAGACCCAACAATCACCCAGCCGTGTGACATGCAAAACCACCCGATCCCCACTGCCCTGCAAAAACCTAAAAGAAGGAAAAAAAAAAGACTCAAAATAAAATAAAATAGTAATAATAGTAGGGGTTCCAATTACATTTTTTAAAAAAAATTCTTACTAGTTTTTTTATCCAGGTCAGTTGTTTTTGACATGCTTCTGACCTGAATCATTGTTTGGTCTCTTCTAATTTTCATGGTTTTATACTTCTTGAGTCTAAGCTTTAAGTTTTTCCTCTTGTTCTGTTACTTTCCCCAATTCTTTCCTTCAGGACTCATTTGATTATTTTTAAGTCTAGCTTCATTTCTGATAGAAATTGCTGTCAAGATAGTTTTTTCCAGGGGCAGCTAGGTGGCACAGGGGATAAAGCACCAGCCCTGGAGTCAGGAGTACCTGGGTTCAAATCTGGACTCAGACACTTATTACCTAGCTGTGTGGCCTTGGGCAAGCCACTTAACCCCATTGCCTAGCAAAAACCTTAAAAAAAAAGAAGATAAATTTTTCCTGACCCTTTGTAGAGGTTATTCTCTTCTGGCCTTCTGTATTGAGTATCCCTGGGTCTCTTAAGGTTGTCATTGGTTCTTTTTTTCCCTTCTGTCACTTTCCTTTGATTCTTCCAGATTTTTCAAAACTGGAACTTCAGATTTTTGCGGGAATAGGTATGTGCAAGTCAGGCAGTCAGTGTTCATTTTTAGCTATCTTGACCAAAAGTCTTCCAGTTATGAAAAATATGTTTGTAGGGAGATTATAATTTTGGTGGATGTGAATCGAATACTTTGCATCTGGGGTAGTCATCTCAGGGGAACTTATGGTATGTGGCAGATGCCTTCATAAACGAAGATATATAATTTTAGTAACTGAGCATTTGTTACTAGATCAGGATTAAGTTATGAGACCTTTTGTAAACTGTACACTGGTTTATTTTTTCCTTC
Organism: Macrotis lagotis; assembly: GCF_037893015.1. Lineage (NCBI taxonomy): Eukaryota > Metazoa > Chordata > Mammalia > Peramelemorphia > Peramelidae > Macrotis > Macrotis lagotis. Next base: position 495,867,927 of record NC_133658.1, read on the forward strand.
CTTCTTTTCATGTTTTCCTGCAATGCTTCTTTGTAATTCTCCTTTAAATAATAAAGTTATTGGATGGTTTGTAGACCCCGGTGAGCAAGTAGCAATGGCAGCTTGAAACCTGAAAAGAAGCATTGGTGAGCCAAGGGGAGCTTAGGTTTGCTGGTGGTAGGATACTTCATGATTACAGTGGTTTATATCTAGCTATTATCACTCTTTTAGGCAAAAACCATCAACAGTTCCCCATTCCATATTAAGTTCAAATTCCTTTTCTGGTAGTCAAATATTGCTCAAAGTAGGAAATGATGTGGATTCCAATTCAATATACATTAAACACTTGCTATTGCATAATCCTAAAAATGTTAGGGTTAAGGCAGGGGAAAAAAAAACAAAAGACAAAAAAAGTCTGTTCTCTAAAGTTTTTATTTTTATTTTTTACAAGGCAGTAGGGGTCAAAAAATGACTTGCCCAAGGTCACACAGCTAGCCAATTATGTGTCTAAGATAGAATTTGAACTTGGATCCTCCTGACTCCAGGGCCAGTGCTCTATCCACTGCAACACCTAGCTGCCCCTCTAAAGGATTTACATTTTCCAAAGAGGTGTGTCAACATAAAACAATGATAAAAATTTGACCACTATATATACTAGGAGCCAACAGATAGAAGTTATTGAGTTAAGTCTTGAAGACAGGAATTCTAGGAGAGTTAATTTTAGTTAGGAAGGACAATTTGTGCAAAGGCAGGAAGACAACAGATGGAATACTAAATTTGGGGAATGTCTAGAAATTCAGTTTTGACTGGAATGGAGGAGACAAATATTTGAATCATCAGAGTTAGATTAGAGCAGTGATTATCAACCTCAAATAGAAAAGGAGAAATGTACAAAGAGGCCAGGTCTGGGGTCAGGAAGACTCATCTTCCTGAATACAAATGTGGGCTTACAGGTTTAGTAGTCCTGCAACCCTGAGGCAATTAACTGAACAGTTTGCCTCAGATTCCTCATCTGTAAAGTAAGCCAGAGAAGGAAATGGCAAACAACTTCAGTATCTTTGCTAAGAAAAACCCAAATGGAGTTATAGTCAGACATGACTGAACAACAATCTGCACATAAGGATCTCAATGAAGTTCATATTGACGTAGTTTAATCTGATGCTGTTGGTCTGTGTTTGACATCGCTGGTCTATATCCCTTGATAGGGCTAAGAATAATACTCTGATTGGAAATATTTAGAAAGTAGTTTATTAAGTCGTTTGGCAGAAGGGAGAACCAAAAAGCTGTGACCCATAGCCTGACACCCTTCCCTCACCCCATCTGTTTGGTTGTAGGATTCAAAGGAACAAAGAAATCATAGCTGATTGGTCAGCACAGACATTTTTCAGAAAAGACATTTGGGTTGCTTTAAGTATATACTGGGATGAAAGACCTCACATTGCTTGTATTAAACTTTAGTTCAGTGTTTGATATTTTTAAGTCTTCATTTCACTTCTTTCTTTGGCAAGGCAATGGGGTTAAGCATTCCCTGCAACCATATGACTTCCCAAGAGTAGGACCCTCTTTGGGTTAGATACTTTTCAAGCTACATAATGCTGGGTTCCAACAGAATAATATTCTCAAAAGAAACTCTGATCTGGATCTAACACAATATACCCTTCTATGCATGTCATTTTGTAAAACTAGAAGAAAATACTGATTCTCATTACTAAACACAAACCCATCAGAGTAAACACTAATTTTTATTGGATTTGGCTATGTGACTTTCTTAGTTGAAATACCACATTGACAAACACTGTTAGTACAGCAGCTGTTAATACAAACTTACAGTAAAGAAACATAGTCCTTGCTAGCATAATAAAAATACAGAAAAACACACAATTAAAATTAAATCCAATTTTATACATTTTCAACACTTAAAACCAACCTTTTCCAGATTTCCTGTTAACATTTCCCTTTGTGCTTTCAGTCCAGTTAGAAATTACAAATGATTATAAATCTTAAGAAGAGTCTGATACAAAATTGTACAAAATTGACCAGACCTGTGAAAAATAACTACCCTTTACAAAAAACTGTAATTCAAGGTTACCAACATTAGTCATTTCCTGTTTTTGGCCTTTTTAAAGTATTCCTGGCAATTTTCTCTATAAAAATAACATATACTTAAACAGAAAGCTGTGACTTTCAAAATATTTTTTTTTAGGTGATACATTTCTTGAGTGTACAAGGGGAATTCAAGTAAACAGTACTTTGTCTCCTTCCTTTGTTGTTCACATTTAATAAAATAAAACAAAACAAAACAAAAACCCTCCCAAAACTCTAGAATAAACTTTTTCAATTTACTCACAACCTGAAACAAATTCAGAAACAGCTGAAGATAAAGTAAAATAAAGGCATTCAGTGTTACCCCTTGGAAATAGTCATATATGACAGAAGACAATTTAAATTTGATACAGGCATATTTACAGTTATTACAATAATACCACAGTATAGACAGATGACACTATAATTCAAGCCTTCAATTCTGTGAAGGAAAAAAAAAATCACTAGTCACTGTAAAACCAATGCCTTCTTTTTATCTTAGAATTTCTTGCATTTTTTTTTTTTTTTAGTATTTTGGGGCTAAAAGAGTAGTACATTTGGTGGTAGGATTCAGGATCTAAGTATTTAAAAACTGGATGTTCTTTAAAAAGACAATTTGATTAAGAATTTAAAAATTACTTAAAAAGTAAAGTTAGAATTAAAACTAATTTTGCTTGTGAACATCCAAATCCAATCTTTCCAATACATACTGGCTATTTTCTTGAATACAACAAATCAAATGCATATAGAATATAATGTTTAAAAAAACCCATGCATTTTCCAACAAAAGCTATTAATCTATATGTAGTAACACAGAAGAATTGTTACCACAAGAAACAAGATAAAGAGCACAACATCAATTTTCTTTCTTCCATAGCTTAATTATGGTAACTATGTAATCAGGCAAAGAAAAAAAGCACCAAAGTTTAAAAAATGTTACTAAAACATACCATCACTTTTCTCAGTTAAATGACACAGACAAGTTGATTCAGTTATAGTTTTTGTGGTTAAAGTTTCTTCATTGATTATGTGAATTAACAAGAAAGGAAGGAAATATAACTGTAGTTGTTCAATTTGAACAAGTCAGATTTCTAAAATTTTTGTCATTTTCAAAAACTGTTCTGGCCACAGCTAATATATCAAGCACCCTTTCTGACTCAACCATGGAGTAGGATGTGAACTCAGGGAAAACCTAGGGTTAATGTGGACATTCAAAATTCTTGGGCCTCCTAGACAAATGTGAGTTTTGAATTTCCGTGATTTATGGAGTATCTGAAAAAAAAACCCGACAATGAAGCAGAATGAAAAAATATATGTAGTATGTTCAATGTTTGCTCCTGGCTGACAAGCATGAAGTAAATTTTTCTAGAATAAACTAAGGGGTTAGGACCCTTAATAATCCCTTTCTTTTCCCTTGTCTTCTAACCCAGCTATGGGGATCTGAAGAAGTGATCTCAATCTTTATATCATGACATGTTCAGTTGCAAGTTAGAGATACATTTTTCTTCATAGAAAACTGAATTAACAACAGAACATCACAATCCTGCTTACAAAATGCAATCTGGACAAATGAAATTCCTTGGTGGCTGATTGAAATGGGGGGAATTTTAGAAACTTAAATGTTGAAATTCCACAAAAAAGAGACCAAATTAAACAACAGATACTTACAATTTTGGGTCATATCTTAAAATAAAATCAATATCTCCAAGCAGAATCTTCATAGGCTCTTTGTTTTGCGCATCTTGGAAAGAAACTGGGATTCTAAGAGTGTGACTCTGCCTTATTTTAAATATAGAAAAGCTACTTTCAAGGTTCATTGAGACCTTGGCTCAAATAGCCAGTTAATAAAACACATGCAACAGAATAAAGAATGAAACAAATTTCCATATAAGAATACAGAGAACATCAGTAAATTAGATTTTTCATGAAGTTCAGAAGTAGGGCTCATTTTGAGGATTGGACTCAGCACTTGCCTAGCTGGTAGGAAAGTAGTGAGATTCTAGTAGATGAGGAAAATAATGAACAGAACTGAGACAATGTTTTGTCTATATGAAACTGGCTGATCACACAAACTGTGGTAGGGTTAATCTACCAATTTGAAAGAAATTATATTCTAACAGCAAAAACTACCGAAGTCTAAAGGTTATATGAGGACACTACCACCATGTGGTATTTTTCCCCTCAAAGCCAATCACACAGAGCTCATTAGGACTACAAATAACCAGAAAACAATCAGCCACCACAACACGAACAATAGTAGCAAAGCTCAATATAGCAACTGGTCAATAGATTTTGTTCTATACTTAGAAAAAAAAAGACACAGAATAGAAAAAGTCTGAGTTCCTTCACTAATAGCTCTTGCTGAAGACACTAAAGAGAGGGAAATTCATAAGGATCCAAGCAAAGACCAATTATAATCCAAATGCAAGAATATATTATAATACAAAGCATCTCCATGACCTTAGACTGAAGGGATGGTGAAGTAGCAGTGTCACAGATCACAACCAGAACCTTTTATATACAATTTATAGGAATTTATAAAATAATAATAATGATAAAAAGGCCCAAAATTTCCAAAGTTATAATTTACAGAATATTCTGTACAAAAAGCAGTCCTGAAAGAGAAAAGAATCTTGCTATGCTCAAAAGAAGTCCATAGCAGTTGGTCTTCTCTTTGGAGGCGCAATAAGCAATTTCTTAGTCACAAGGGGAGTTTCTGGGGGTGAACTTGTAGGTGTCTTCAGCACTCCATGGAGAGGCTTCTGTTCAGGATTAAAAGCTACTCGGGAGGGTCCTGTTGGACTTACCAAGATACTTTTGTCAGTCTTCTTGAATTCTGTCAGAAACAAAATAATCATATCTTGTCAAATGTAAAGAGAAAAGAATGAGGCTACAGCAAACTGATTCACTAAAACAATTTCTTTTAAAATACTCCCTGCTAAAAAAAAAAAAATTAAAAAACCAACAAAAATCTCCTACTCCATACTTCTTTATCAGGAGGAATATAGACTTGGGTTGTTCAGTTCCTAGGATAAGGCTGAAAAAAGCAAGAACTTTAAATGATTAACTTTGAGAATGAGGTTCTTGAAGTCAAGAAAATACTTGATCAATTGTATTAAGACTCTCATTTATCATTTAGGTTTTTTCCTAGTTTTATAAATAACAGGGTACATTCTGGAACAGAAGTTAAACAAGCGATATTACCCTACATTTTTTTAAATCACTGCTTATTCCCAGTTTTAAGGAGCTTGAAATTAATTCTGCTGAAAAAATATAGGTTCTTAAACAGATATATAGTATCATCAATATTTCCTTTTTTCAAAAGAATGCCCTTGCCCCTCCCCCATTTAAAGTTCTTGATTTTTTTATTGTCTTTGTCATAATAGGCATCAATTATTTGCTAGTATCTGAGTCCCACTGCTTACGTGACCATTTGACATAAAAACTCCTGGGAAAAATCTGTCTTATGAATGAAAAATGAAGAAAAAATTTCAAAAAGTTCAAGAATCTTCCTCTATTGCTTCACAACAGTACAGTCATTAGTACAGTCATTAAGTGGAAATAATCCTTACTGCTGTTGGAGAAATAGGATAAAAATGGAATCTCCTGACCCACTATGAAATTTATGTACATTTTATTTTATTTTGCAAGGCAAATGGGGTTAAGTGGCTTGCCCAAGGCCACACAGCTAGGTAATTATTAAGTGTTTGAGACCAGATTTGAACCTAGGTACTCCTGACTCCAGGGCTGGTGCTTTATTCACTGTGCCACCTAGCTGCCCCTTATGTGCATTTTATTAAGATGTTTCTGGGGACAGATTGAATCTAAGTCCAATCTAAACATATCTGCATAGACTCGAAATACTCCCTTATCCTTCTCACACACATACACACCCATACAAAACCTTCTCTCACCTGCAGTCATGTTTTTGTTCAACCCAAAAGTGACCTTTTTGGAGCTGGATGATGGTTGCTTGTTCAACTGTAGAAGAGAATAAAAATAACAAGCTAAGATTTTTTTTTTTAAAGGTTTTTGCAAGGCAATGGGGTTAAGTGGCTTGCCCAAGGCCACAGAGCTAGGTAATTATTAAGTGTCTGAGGTCACATTTGAACTCAGGTACTCCTGACTCCAGGACCAGTGCTCTACCTATTGTGCAACCTAGCCAACCCCCAAGCTAAGATATTTAAATCAGTTTTATACAATATTTTTTGACGTTTTAAAATTTTCATTAGAAGATTAGCAAGATTCATCCCAAAGACACAGCTGATGGTATCTGAATAGAGAGTGAAGCACACTCCCCCCCCTTTCACTTTATTTTTCTGGAAGATTCTCTTTATGTTTGTGGGGAGAATTCTGTTTACTTTAATAACATGACATTTTGGTAATGTGCTTTAAAAAAAGATTAGTGCAAATCTAAAGATTATACAGACAGAAGATCTTAGCCATTTAAAGACGTTCCTGTCTTTGTCAAATATTATTTACTAGGGAGTAATCAAATTTTTTTTTTCAGTAATCAAATTCTTATCTTACCAACAGTCCCACCTACACTCTTCAGTCAGGAATGAGTACAATTATGATTACTAAAAGAAAACTGGGTTCCTAGAGTTCCCTCGTACTTCTATTCAAGTCTAACAGCATGGAATCTCAACTTGAAGATGATCATAACCTCACAAAATTCATCTGGTTAATATGATCCAGGTGAGCTACACTTCTATTGCAGACATTTTCAAAAATTTCTTTTTATAAATTAGATGGTATTCTGAACAAGATGGTTGAGGTAGTAGACCAGGCTTTCATTTAGGCTATAGTATGACCTCCTATTATACTGTTATTGTTCAGTCAGTCATTTCAACTCTTTGTGATCCCATTTGGGGTTTTCTTGGCAAAGATATAAGAAGGATTTGCCACTTCTTTCTCCAGCTCATTTTATATTGAGGAAACTGGGGCAAATATGGTTAAGTGACTTGAGCAGAGTCACACAGCTACTTAGTATCTGAGGCTGGATTTGATCTCTGATCTTCCTGACTCTAGACTGAGTGCACCATCCATGCCCCATCATGCTGTCACACTACTATCCCAAGCTTACTATATATATATATATATATATAATATATATGTGTGTGTGTGTGTGTGTGTGTGTGTGTGTGTGTGTGTGTGTGTGTATCTGGCCCAAGGCACTAAGAAACTACAAAGATAATCAGTGATGGAAGATGAAAGCCCTTCAGGTATTTAACTGAGGGGCCTAACCAAGGGGGATCAAAGGGGCTCACCTATGTACCCCTACTTGACTTCTCAAGATCTTATGGATTCTCTCAATCTATTAAGATATCTTCACCTAGAGACAAATCTTCACAAGGCAATAGAGAGGGGATAAGGAAGCTGTACTTTCTATGTAAGTATGTCTATGTCATACACATATACCTCATTGTATTGCTTTTTGAGAACCATATCTTACACCTTAATAACCTCTTACTTGCATACTCAAGCTTTCAGTGTGCTCCATTATTCCTTAATCAGAATCCCATTTAGTTGAGCACAAGCCAGTACAATGAACCATGGTTCAGAAAAGGTAATTAAAAGGAGCATAGCTAAATGTCAGGATACATGTGGAGGAATAATAGGTGCTTTGGTAGAACAAATCCTATTGTTGTGACCAGGAAAGATGACATATGGAGCCAAGGATTATGGCTCTCCCCTGGAACTGCAAGATAGGGTTGAGAGGAATGGAGGAACTAGACCAACTTTGTCAGGAGTTAAAGGCAGAAAGGATAAAGATTCATCTTTTACCACCATTTCTTCTTTGACCTCTTTCTCCTCTGTTTCCATAACATGTCACTGGAACACAGGGGAACCAGAAGAAGTGGCTAACAAGACTGTGGCTAAACATTACTGGTGAATGGTTGAAAAACAGAAGCAGAGAACCCTGGAATCTTAGTTTGGTAAACTTGGGTGCAGCTGGAATATTATAAAACCCCATCACCATCAAGTTAATTCCTAGGTTGGGGAAGATATCAACCAGTTTTCAAAGGTGGTACCCTATTCTGTCAAGGAAATACATCAGTTATATACAAAATTCCAATAGTAACCAGAGGAGAAATTATGCTATGCTGACACAAATCAGGTGAATACAACTGAAAATCAAGTTAAGCTTCTGGACTGATGACTTTATTGCAACTGTAGCTAAATTGCCTTAACAGCCCATGCTGCTCCAGTATAGCAGGAGTGGGGAACCTTTTTTTTTCTGACAAGGGTTATTTGGATATTAATAACGTTATTGAGGGACATACAAAATTATCAAAAAAATTAGCCTATTATATTTCATCATACAACTAATTCATCCCTAAAAAGCTCCTTTCTTGCAGTTGCCATGGTAGTGTCAGTCCAAATGGTTTCTTGGCAGAAGACATTCCCTGCCCCTGAAGTAGAGTGAAATGTCAGTATGGAAAATATATCTGTAAAAAGGGAACCATTCCCTGATATTAGACCTATGAGAATTTCCAAATAGGAACAAAAATTTGTGCTTATACTCTTTTCCCTCCCATCCAATCCCTCCAAAAATCTTAAAGAGTCTTGGGAACTTCTCTTTTCTGAAGTCCCCACTGGTTCTTTCTAATGGACATTATAGTACCTAGCAAATATCCTGCTCATGAACCTGGTTGCAGGCAAGCTTAACTACTTAACATCAGATCTGAGTGGAAATAACTATAGTAATGAGACCCCAGGCCAAACCCCAAATGAAAAAGGGTTCCAATTCCAACAGGAACTATTAAAACATTGGATTCTTAAAGAGGATATAGGTAGCAACGCAAGCAGTACTTTTGTGTGGAAGTTTCCAGAGCCCAGGGAGAGAGATATGGGCACTGAAAGCTACTACTTCCCTTCCCACAAAAAGGTGCCCTTGCATATAGATCTAAAAGGTTCCAGAGGGGAGGGTGGTTAAAAGGGAAGGCCAACATCCATATATTTGGCTTGTTTTAGCTCATCAGGATTTGAGAGGTTGGAGCAAAGAGAACAAAGAGAGGACTGAACTGTGACAGAAAAGGGAGAATGAGCAGAGTCCCTGACTCTAGGGGAATCCTATAGAGGAAAATGTAGGGTAAGAGTATCTTTCCAAGTTTCTGCATTATTACTATTTTGCCAAATGTAAAATATGGGACAGTGTGCACTCTGCCACACTAAGGTCATCACTTCTATGCATTTCTTGAATATTTGTATTTCCTGTTGGATCAACCCCTTCAGCTTCCCATATGCGACTTACAGAAATTGTCTACTGAAGGGGCGGTTAGGTGGCACAGTGGATAAAGCACCGGCCCTGGAGTCAGGAGTACCTGGGTTCACATCCGGTCTCAGACACTAAATAATTACCTAGCTGTGTGGCCTTGTGCAAGCCACTTAACCCCATTGCCTAGCAAAAAAAAAAAAAAAAAAAAAAAAAGTCTACTGAAAATGACAATGATTCTATCAATTATGCCTCAACTTCTCTAGGTAAATTGTCCATTAAAAACAATGCTTGTTTTTTCCCTTTCTTTTTTCTGAAAGCTTAGACATTCAGGAAAAGCAATAAATAATTCTTAACTTTCCTTCTAGCAATTGATATTTTGCAGAGTCCTATATTGTTATCTTACATGCTGGAGTAAGCTGGTAAATGTTTAGCAACTGCTTTTTTTTTTTTTTTTTTTGCAAGGCAAATGAGGTAAAGTGGCTTGCCCAAGGCCATACAGTAGGTAATTACTAAGTGTCTGAGACCGGATGTGAACCCAGGTACTCCTGACTCCAGGACCGGTGCTTTATCCACTGCGCCACCTAGCTGCCCCTAGCAACTGCTTTTTTGAGGAGGTAAGGAAAGAATCCACATAAAACTTTTATGTCTAATTTTGCATCATCCCACATTTTCCCAACACTTTCTTAAGACCAGATAATCAAACCCTGTAGCCCTTGCAGATTTCTGAGGTGTAAAAGCTCTTGCCAGTATATTATTGGCTTTTAGATTACAGGGCAAAGACCAAGATTGTGAATGCCTCAAACTATATAAGAAATATAAGGAAAAGTAAGGGTTATGTTTACTTTTTGATGTTTTGCATTGATCTATTCAAGCTATCTAATAAGGATATAGAATATCCATACCTCAAGATTTTCATTTGTTTCATAGGTTTCTATAGCTGGGCCTCAGTAAAGCAGAGGGAAAGAAGAGAGGTAGTTCTATTAGTTGTTGGTAAAAAGTTCTTGGGTTTATCAGAAAATCAGCTCATACTTTATACACTTCATTGGTTAACATTTTCTGACTCTTCCCTTTCAAGGCTGCCCTTAAAATATAAGTCTGGGGGGGATGGGTGAAGGCGAAGAGAAAAGGATGGAAGAATCCAATAAATATGATGAATAAATTATCTCTCCTAATCCTGTTTTCCTTAACTGTTTAATTAAGAAACAAAATCAGAAACTATTTAACTTAACTGCAGTCTTTTATAATGTCTTCAAATATTAAAATTCAGAAATAAGAAAGTGATCCTTGATACTAAATGAGACTAAAAGAGAAGTAGATTGAAAAGGCAGTAGGGTTCTGATCTCACAAGGAGATCAAATTAAGGGTAAGGTCAATAGGTATCAGAAAGAGATTACTGTTATTCATTTAGGATATTGACAATACAGAATCACACTTCAAAACTTCTTGTGAATGATTGACAAATGCCAAGAAAAAAACCTAAAGACCCATTACTATTTAATGAAACACAATACTTCCATTCAATACTAAGAAGACCTTATGGCTATTCACAAACAGTTCTCATTTAGTTTTGGTAATGATTAAACTGCACAAAATTCAACATCTTAGAAACGTCATCTCTAAACCTTGTTACTATTCTTTGTTATTTTAGGATTAGCACAGGGATGTGTAAGGAATATGTTCTATCTGTCTGGTAGAGAAGTTGTTTTTATTTCTTCAACACTTCTCTATAACCTAAGTTTACAGTCCTGGCTTTGCAAGTCAAGAAGTACTTTTGAAATAAAAAGAGAATGAAGTTGTTACTTATATTCTAGTAGATTAAGGATTCTCATCCTACATATGGTACTATCATGCTCTAGATCCCACAGTGAAGTATTAGAATTTCAGTTTGTACTTCAGCAGCTTCTCCCAGGGTGCTTGTTTTGTTTTCCAGCCTAATTTTATACAGACTATTCTGTCCTTGGACAGAATGTTCCAAGGCCATTTATAAGAGAAGGAAACAAATCAAGTATTGAATATGAAAAACTTTTTTTGTTGTTCAGTTGTTTCAGTTGTGTTTGACTTTTTGTGGATATATTTGGGGTTTTCTTGGTAAACACTGAAGTTTGCCACTTCTTTTTCTGACTCAGTTTACAGATGAGAAACTGAGGGAAATAGGGTAAAAGGTGACTTGCCCAGGGACACACTAGAACTAGCAAGTGTTTGAGGTCAAATATGAACTTGGATCTTCCTGACTCCAGTCTTAGTATTCTACCTACTGTCCTTCTTAGCTGCCTGATATGAATTACATACCCAATTACTAGAGATTAGTACTACAGATTTCAAAGTGAAAAGTAACTCTACTTGAAATTTTGCTTTGAGGGTCTAGATTTTTTTTTTTTAGGTTTTTGCAAGGCAAATGGGGTTAAGTGGCTTGCCCAAGGCCATACAGCTAGGTAATGATTAAGTGGAGGGTCTAGATTTTTAACTTTATATTTTTTTTGGGGGGGGGGGACAGATGAACAGGTTGGGAGGGGATAATTTTTTTTTTTTTTTTTTTAGGTTTTTGCAAGGGCTTAAGTGGCTTGCCCAAAGGCCACATAGCTAAATGTCTGAGGCCAGATTTGAACTCAGGTACTCCTGACTCCAGGGCCAGTGCCCTATCTACTGGGCCACCTAGCCGCCCCACTGGAGGGGATAATTTTTAAACAACCTACTGTAATAATTTCTTCTTCCTCCCTTTTCCATTCTGATATTAGAAAAAAAAATCTTGTATTTCTATTTTTCTAACAGTAATTACCTTGTTTAGTTGTTTTTTTCAGTCATATCTAACTCTTTATAACCACTTTTTTAGTTTCTTGGTGAAATTACTAGCACTCTATCCACTTTACCACCTAGATGCCCCTTGAAGTTACCTAGGAGCTTGAAAAAAATATATACTTACAGGTAGGAGTAGAAGAAATAGGACTTTTAAGGGGACCAAAACACAACTGTCAATCAATTTCAGACTAGTCATGAAGAACACTTGCAAAACATTCACATGTCACAAATCTAAATAGGGCCAAAATTTTCCCATCCTTTTTTCTTCCTTTTCTTCATACTGATTTTCCTTTACACAGCTCTCTTTAGCATGCTAGTCAAGCAAAAGCTCTGGGAGGACTTAATTGTGATATCATCTTCTCTGTTAGCTGCATACAGATCCCTTCCTTACCAAAAAGGTTTGTTCTAGAATAAGGAGAATACCTAAAATGTATGCACATAAAATGTAGACATATCTAAATACATCAAGAAATCAAACTAAAAACACTCAGGGACTATTATGGTCACTGCCTCAGTTCAATCATTCTTTAGCTATAACAAAGAGTAATTAAAATTTTATTCATGGGGGCACTTCCTGCCAAGATGTCTGCCTAATAAAAAAGCAAAGCATCCAACTCTTACATACATACATATCTAACTCCAGCAAAATTCTGTTCATGTCTTCCTTCTTTAAGAAATACAAACTATCTTTGCATGTAATTGGAAAAACTAAAACAACAAAATAACAATAACAAAAAGAAATGCAGCCAAGAAACTATATTGACTTCTTCCATAGTCCAATTTCCAATTGCCTTAAAAGTCAGCCAGATCCCTCCAGTAAAATGAACACCAATAGGATCAGAGAGGGAAAAGGTGTAGTCTGCAAGGCTGTGTGTTTCTGGAGTGAGCAAAAATAGAGGATTCCCTTGAGAAAGCCCCAGAGTGGGGACTTTGGAAGTTCCAGGAAGTAAATCGAAGTTCACTGCAATTTCTTAGACCAAAAGAGCCTGAACTGAGCTTTTGGGGGGTCCTTAATACTGTCTTGAGATGCCAGAGAGAGTTCTGAAGAGCCAGGGCATTTAATGTTAAAGAAATAGGAGGTCTAAGGTAGAGTTAATATATGAACTTGGGATCCACAGTGAGGCTGACCATCAAGTAAAGCCCTTCCCAGTCACAAAGATCAAAAATCAGACAGTGAGTTATACCTCCCCCCCCCCCCCCCGGCCATTAAAAGTGCAACCAGAGATTCATTGGAAAAATAAAAAAAAGGATATTCCACAGGGGCTACATGAATACTTGAAGAAATGAAAAAAGGATAGTTGAAATTGTTATCATATATGAATGGGTCATGGGGGTTAAGTGGACTAATGAACTAGGAAGTAAGGATGTTCAATATGCATCCTGAAATCCCCAAGCATGAAGCATTAGAGTGAGGAAGAACACTTAAGTCACTGACAAAAATACCATTCTCCCGGGAAATCATCCTTTGCATGTTTGGAGATATGACACATGACTAGTTATGAGTATGATTAATGTGTAGGAAAAGGTAGAACAGGAGAATTAAATTAGAGTGGAGAAAATTTCTTATGTCATCAAATTTTGGGGATTTATTTTGGTTGGTTGAGAGAAATTTTTTTTAGGTTTTTGAAAGGCAATGGGTTTAAGTGACTTGCCCAAGGCCACACAGCCAGGTAATTATTAAGTGTCTGAAGCCTTATTTGAACTTAGGTACTCCTGACTCCAGGATCCATGCTCTATTCACTGCGCCACCTAGCTGCCCTGAGAGAAAAAAATATTAAGAGACATGATACTATATTTGTTAATATTTCCATCCCACCTTACTTGAAGAACTGTAATTTTTCTGGTAGAGAATTGTGATCAATCTCATTAAACTATTGCAAAGTTTAACTCCTAATAAACAAGTTAATAAAAAAAAGTGAACAGGAAAAAAAATAAAAAAAACTACAGGAAAGAACTGGAATGAGTAGCTTAAAAAAAGTGGTAAACTTTATCCAATAAACAGCCTCCTTGAAAACTAGGACAGAGCAAAAGAAACCAATAATTTCATAAGTAGCTGTGTGGCCTTGGGCAAGCCACTTAACCCTGTTTGCCTTGCAAAAAAAAAACCAAACCTAAAAAAAAGCATTCTGAGTAGTTTATAAGCTTTACCAGACTGCTAGAATAGTTTATGTTGCAAAAAATGTTTAAGAATCTTAGCCAAGATTATGATAGAGATATAGCACAGATGAATCTCAAGAATCAGAATAGGGTCTAAACCATTGGAGGTGGAGATGTTAGGGGATGAAGACAAAACAGGGCTGATTGCCTAACCTAAAAGGACAGAAGGAATTCGAGTCTGGATTTGGCAAGAGGACTCAATTCAGGAACTAAAGTTAAAAAAAATCAAAGAAGATCCCAAAACAGCAAAACAAGTAATTACTGCAAAAATTCCTTTGGAGGAGAGAGTGACTATTAGGGAAAATGAGGATTTGGACAGAAAGTAGTTAAATGATCGAACCATATTGACTTTACCTTGTGACTCAATTCTGCAGCTAACTCAGTTTCCTTTCTATTTAATCCAGGGTCTTCTCTATCCTGTGACAAAACTTTATGAGAATTGGGGAAAAACCTTATTGTATTGTATGGACCTAGTCCTTGGTTCAAACTGGACCAGCTCTCCCTGTTGTTTAGAAACCCTTAAACTGGGGTTATGCTGACCAGAAACTAGGTCAGATCCAAAGACTGTTACAAGGAATTTTCTCACTTATGCATCTCAAGCAACCCATGTGTCTTACCTAAAAACTGTCCCCATACTGATCAATGTTGTTCTTATATTTTTGTTACAGATTTTTGGGGTGAGCACAACACCTATTTCTTTGGTCTAACTTAGAAAGTCCCAAATCTTTAATACAATTAGAAACAAGATTACCTAATAAGGTATTGTTTCCTTTTAATTCATTACTTTTATTTCATTAATTGCTTTAATGCATAATATCTGTCTCCCCTCTATTTGAAATGCAGGCCTAAGCTGAAGAAGGAGCCATTTGTTAGGTACCTGGTATGTACTTCTCTAAATCGATATACTTGGAAGATTGAACCTTTGTTTCCTCAGTCATTTTATCTTTCACCCACTTCATTCTATAACAACTGCAAACAGAAATTCAAAGGAAAAAATGGATATTCAACAAGAATTACATGAATGCCTACGAGAAATACAGTAATAGATTAAAAAAAAATAAAAAATCTGCAGGAAAGGACTGGAAGAATAACTAGATGTAAATCTTCCCTAAGTAACTAACTCATAAAAAGTAAAATAAACAAAATAGTAATCAATGACTCCATGAAATATCAGATTAGAAAAGTCCCAGAAATGCTGGAGCTAAAACTCAGAGCGCTCCCATGTCAAACAAGTCAAAAGAAAAAACTACAACCTGTAAATGCTATAAAGAGGTCATATATCAAGGAACCACAGCCAAAAAGAAAGTAACTTCCAAATTTTCTGATCCCTGTTTTTTTAAAGGTTTTTGCAAGGCAAATGGGGTTAAGTGGCTTGCCCGAGGCCACACAGCTAGGTAATTATCAAGTGTCTGAGACTGGATTTGAACCCAGGTACTCCTGACACCAGGGCTGGTACTTTATCTACTGCACCACCTAGACACCCCGATCCCTCTTTAAACTTCCTACTCCCCCCCCCCCCCCCCCCCCCCCCCCCCCCCGCTCCCAAAGCTGAGATGGCCTCATACTTCATTGAAAAAAAAAAGTCAATTCACTATAAAAGCTCTCCTCTTCCTGCTCTCTTCATTGCTTAATATATGTCAGATCCTGACCTAAGTGTTTTACAATTACTCTCTTATTTGAACCTTATAACCATCTGGGAGCAGGTGCAGGAATTATCCCCATTTTACAGAGGAGGAAACAGATAAACAGAGGTTAAATGACTTACCAAGAGTCACAGAGCTAGTAAATATCTGAGGTCAGATTTGAACTTCGGTTTTCCTTACTTCATGGTCATTTCAATGTTCCTCTCACTCAGGGCCTTCTGCTACCAACTTCTAATCTTAATATAAATTAGGTGGCTCCTTCTCCTTTGTTAAGGTCAGTTGTTCTGCACCCACAAGTGATCCCATTCCATCTTCTCTTCTCTTCTCCAGGAGACAATTGCTTCCAACATCCTCACTCATTTTCTATCTATGGCTGATTCCCTTTTTATCTGAAAACAAACTCATGTCTTCCCCATCCTCAAAAAATCTTAAATTGATCCTTCCTGTTGAGGTATCATCATACCTCTCTCTTCTTTCTTTTGTAGCTAAACTTCTTGAAATGAGCATCTACAATTGTTGTAACTTCCTTTCCTCTTATAGCCAGATCCGAAGACCTTTTCTCAATCCTCAATTCTTCTTGTTAGTCACCCTTTTCTCTCCTCTATACATTTTCAGGACACCATTCTCTTCTGGTCTCCTGCCAGACCACTTCTTCTTGGCCTCTTTTACCAAATTTTCAGTCACATCATGCCCACTAACTTACTAAATACCCTAACTGAACCCTTTTCTCTCTAAACTATACTATTTTGTTTGCTGATTCATTATTTGTCATGGATCCAATTATCTTCATGCAGATGATTCCCTGGTCACTTTTCTAACCTCCAAACTTTTTCTTCTGATCTCCATTTTAAAATCTATTAGATATTTGGAATTGGATATCCTATAGACATCTTAAGCTCAATATGTCCAAAATTGAAGTTATTGTCACCTCTTTTCCTCAATCTGCCAGTCTTTTTAATTTCCCTTTTACTGTGGAACTGCCACTCTTCATATCATCCAGGTTTGACTCAATTCTTTTCATACTGATCAAATGTAAAAATTCGCCAAGTTGTTTTTTTTAAACTATTACCACATCTATCAAATATACTCCCCCCGCCCAACATTGTCATCACTCTCATGCAAGCCCTTATCACCTCACTGATCTTTCTAAAATTTCAGTTTTTTAATTCCAGGATCAAATTTGTTTGATTTTTTTTTTTTAGGTTTTTGCAAGGCAAATAGGGTTAAGTGGCTTGCCCAAGGCCACACAGGTAGGTAATTATTAAGTGTCTGAGGCCGGATTTGAAACCAGGCACACCTGACTCTAGGGCCGGTGCTTCATCCACTATGCCACCTAGCTGCCCCTATTTTGTTTGATTTTTAAAGCCTTTATAACTTGGTCCCTTCTTACTTTTTTCATAGCATTCTTACTTTCCCCTATATACTCTGAGATCTGGTGACACACTAGCTTCCTTACTGTTTCTCAAAAGCAACATTCCAATCTTTGGGCTCTGTATATTTTCATCGGTTGTCCTTTACCTGGAAACCCTCTTCCCAAGTTTTGATTCCATTGTCACTTTCTACAGTAAGTCTTTTAACCTTTAAATAAGTTTTTTCCAAGAAAATTTCCAATTTTCCCTGTATTCATTATGTTTCTACATAGTTGCTTATATGTCCCCTCCCATCTTAGGTTGCGAGTTCCTTGAGAGCAGGAAGAAGTGCTTTTGTTGCTTTTTCTTCAGTACTTAATAAATGCCTGCAGATTTGCTCTTATTGCAAAGCTGAGTATAATCCTACTGGGAAAAAAAATGAACACTAAATGGCATAAAGAACTTTCAAGTATCTCTGATGAAAATACCAGAGTTGAATAAGAACCTTGAAATATGAAAAAAAAGAGACCAGAGAAATCTAGAAAAGTAAATTTATTGGAGCAACCTAAAGTTGTATAATGTATACTGCAATGTAACATCCTAATGGGATGTTTTCCTTTAGAAACCTAAATAAGTTCAAAGAGGAAAAGTTCAAAAAAAAGTTCAAAGAGAAAAACTGGGGCTTCTGTTCTGACGAATTAAAGAATTAAAGTAGAAGGGATATTAAAGAAATGCTTTAGTATAGAAAGGAAGGAGGCAGGGCTTACTATTTCTGGGATGTATGAGAAGAGTTTTCAAAAACCATGGAAAGGGTGTGAGAAAAGGGCATCAGATTAATTTCTCTTCTATCTGAAACTGACAGGGGAGAGCGAACTGCAGAGAGTGGAGTGTTATGTGCAGAAAAACATGAAACTCAGCTGGGAAATAGGTGGGGAAAGCAGCACGGGATAAAGAGTGAATATAATAATATTGGATAGTAAAGAGTTGCAAAGAACAAACTTCCTCAATAGGATAAAGAGAGAAAAGGGAATCAAAGACTTCAAATCTAAGGGACTGCCTTAGCTTCTTAAGATGACTGGAGAATGCTAAACAAATTGTGGAATATGCATAAAGTGGAGTTTTAATGTGCCATAAGAAATGATCAAAGAAGATTTCAGGGAATCTTAGGTAGACTGAGCAGATGCAGAGTGAAGTAAGAAAAACAAAAACTCAAAAACCCAAAACAATTTTGAAAGCTTGATCAATCCAATCTTTCCTTAAGGCCTATCATGAATAATACCCTTTTTTGGAGCAGATGTAATCATTCTGGGTATAATTAGCTTGTGGAATAGTTTTTGGAGTGAAGTTCAGAAGAAGCAAGTAAGCAGTGAAGTTTTTAAAGTACAGTGTAGAATATTTTATATAGGGGTGGCTAGGTGGTACAGTGGATAGAGCACTGGCCTTGGAGTCAGTAGTACCTGAGTTCAAATCCGACCTCAGACACTTAATAATTACCTAGCTGTTTGGCCTTGGGCAAGCCACTTAACCCCATTTGCCTTGCAAAAACCAAATATAGAAAAGTGGTATGAAATGAAGATTCCTAATGCTATAGACAATCAATTTTTTGTGCTCTGCCATATGTATAGAAATAATCTCCCTTAGGTGTTTAAAAGTTTAAAATTTTTAGAAACTCATCAAACTGTTTAACAGAAAAAAAATTAACCCAGGTATGTACTCTTCCTGGAAAAAAGGTAATTATAATAAAAGGGTTTTGAATTTTAGCTAAGAAGTGGTATTTGGAGTATAATATTACTTAGCTGAAGTGCCCAAAATAAAAAAAAATTAGTTATCGAACTCCTTGGATTCCCTAGGCTGCCATAATCCTAGCCAAATCAAATCTCCTGTGTTAGAACTGTATGGATTTCTTAGTTCAATGTTTCTGTTTTCACTGGCATTAGCCCACTGATCCCTGATTGGTGTGTTCAAGCTTTATCCTTATACTTGCATAAGTATGGCTCATAATTTGCTCCAAAGCCATCTTTAAGATAGTCAAAGAATAATCTGAATTTCTTATGGTCCAGAACTAAAGTGGTACCACTGATATCTCTAATACCTGGAATAATCTGTAGACAGCAGAAGAAAGGTATAGATTAAAGAAAGGTATAGATTAAATTTGATCCCAAGAGTTTTTGTGTGAGAGTTTTGGCACAGCAGAATAAAAATATCTGGACTTAAATGTGATAAAGACTTCTAACTGGTCATTACCAAAGCATTCATCACCAGCTATGGATATGAAACTGCTTTCCAACCCTTTGGCAAGAATAACTGTAGGAAACACTTAAGGTGAAGTTTGGAATAATTTTCTTAAAAATTTATAAAATATGAAATACATACAAATATTTTTAAATTAAATAAAGAAATTCTACTATACCTGAATGGTGGGGCTGGGGGAAGAAATATTAATGTTGCTTTTGGATTTTCTAAAGAACAAGGGCTTAGGTAAAGTTGTATTTTCAAATTTCACAAAGTCATTTTCAGTCTTTAGCTTTTTTTTCTTCAGTGGGCTGAAAGTTGAGCCACTTCCCTACCAGCAAAGGGAGAGAAAAACAAAACAAATCATGACCTGAAAATAGTTTAGTCAAATCTCTGTAAATCAGGTAGTAAAGTTTCAAATCCCAGGATCCCAGTAAGGACATTCATATGAACAGAGGGAGAGCCTCAAGAGCAAGGATACTCTGATAATTAGAAATCAACTGTTCCAGCTGAACCCCATGAAACACTTTTGTCTCCCCTTTTTATTTTTTTTTTTTTTAAAGAATTCATTGCTTTAATAGAAGCCAAATTTCATATGCCAAAATTGTATAACTCTTCTGGCATTCTATTCATCCACAGATTCATATTGATAGGATAGTAAAGATGTTACTGATAAGGAGAAATTCCTTTAGGCAGTTCCTGGCAGCAAGATCTAATGCTGAGAGGGTAGGGAGGCTACCACTCTTTACAGACAACCCAATTCCACAGGGACAAATAAATCTATCCTGACATGACAGTCCTACCTCCTTCCTTGTAATGTTTGTGTTTTCTGATACTAATCCTAATTTATGGTCTATATTAGGCTCTCTTCACAACTACTGAAAGGATTAAAATCCAAAGCTCCTCAGTTACTCATTCTATCTGACCTGCAGTATTAGATGCTGCTGTTCTCTGTTTTTTCAAAATTTGCCTCTTTTTGCCTTCTCAGCACTACAGTACATTCCTACTTCTTTCTTGGCTGACTGGTGGAAGGGAGGGGGGAGAAAAAGAAATGGTGGGGAAAGGAGGGAAAAGAAAAAGGGGGGACTGATTTTACCTTCATTCAAATCTTGCCTCTAAAACTTAACAGTTAAGTGACATTGAACACATTACATAACCTTTATGTGCCTCAGAGACTTGGTACATTGCCACTCTGCATGGAGAAAATTCATGGGTTGTCTAGGGAAGGACTTTTTATGCATGGGGTTTTTTGAATGGAGCTATGATTTCAACAATCAATCAAATGCCTACTATGTTCTAGCATACAGGTATTCCATTTCAGGCCCTATGGTGAGGTGGAGGGGGAATGACTAGGACAAAGTTACAGATGTGGGAGATGAGAGTGACTTTTGTGAGGACAGACAGATCAGTTTATCTGGATCATGGGGGGAAGAAGAGGCAAAAGCAGATGAATTTGAAAAGACAAGTCTCTGGGACTAGATGGTGAAGGTATCTAAAAGAAAAACAGAAGAGTTGATATTTTATCCTAGAGGCAACAAGACGACACTAGAGTATTCTAAATACAGAGTACATCATGTCTATACTTAAGAAAAAAAATCACTTGGGCAGTTTTGTGGAGGATAGAATGGAACGGAGAGGGAGGAAAGCAGATTTCTTCAGTTAGTAACTTCCCCTGCCAAAGGAGATCAGCTCCTTCTCTGGGGTCCTGAGAGGTGAAAAGCCTCATTACAAAGTTAATGCTCCACCCACGATGCAAAGCTAACTTGCTCTTTGAGATATGAGGTACGTACGTACGTACATACACACACACACACACACACACACACACACACACACACACACACAAACACACACGCACACACACACACCAATGACTGATTTTATTGCTTGAGGTTATTTTCTTCAGGGAGGTAATTCCAACTTCTCTGATTTGGTAGATCTGTGAGAGCAGTTGTGGTTGAAAATTTTATCACTGGTGCCTGAATACTTATTGAAGCATATTTTTAGCTGTATTTTTTCTGGTTTTTATTTTCTTTCACAATGTTACTATTATGGAAATGTGAATACACATGCATGGCCTATACTGAATTGCTTGCCTTCTCAATGGGGGAGAGGCTTGGGAAGGAAGGAGGAAAGGAGAGAATTTGAAACTCAAGAGTTTTTAAATGAACATTAAAAACTGTTTTACACATCTGAGGAAAAATGAAACTTAATAGAAAATTTTTTTAAAAATTTTATCAGTGTAGAATCTAGAGTAGAAGAGTGACAAATGAGCCATCCTTGGGATTTTAATCTGAGGATTTTAAATCAATAAAATTTGCATGATTCTGTGTCAGGTACTAGGGATACCAAAAACTGATTTCACATAAATGCTGATTTTAAGTAGTTTATATTAATTTATATATATATATATATATATTTTTTTTAGTTTTTACAAGGCAATGGTGTTAAGTGACTTGCCCAAGGCCAAATGGCTAGGTAATTATTAAGTGTCTGAGGCTAGATTTGAACAGGTACTCCTGACTCCAAGACCAGTGCTCTACCCACTGCACAAACTAGCTGCCCCAGTAGTTTATATTCTAATACAAAAAATTATGTGTTAAAAAGTATAGGGGGCAGCTAGGTGACGCAGTGGATAGAGCACTGGCCTTGGAGTCAGGAGTACCTGGGTTCAAATCCCATCTCAGACACTTAATAATTACCTAGCCATGTGGCCTTGAGCAAGCCACTTAACCACCATTGACTTGAAAAATCTAAAAAAAAAAAAAAAAAAAAAAAAGTATAGGAGATGGTTCGAAGTTGACCACAGGGTTTATGGCTATATTTCAAACCAATACAATTCCATTCAATGACAATCCAGTCATTTTATTGAGTTATAGTAAACAACTCACCAGACTTTACACATAACTAGGTTTCAATATGAAGCTAGACCATATCTTTCAATCATAATACTGGTTGAAAAAGCACAATCACCTTGAAGTTGTGTGCTAAAAAAAGTTGGTATATCATGAATATAGAGAAATTTGTAAAAGTGCCAAATGAATGACACAAATGTTACAATATTTAAAACAAGGAAATAATATTTAAAGAACAAGATTGAGGCCCTGTTTTTGGTTTCCATCTAATGTGTGTGTATAGAGTACCAGGACTATTTAAAAAAGATCGTAATGAAGTTATCCACCCATCAACATCTTAAGATTTTTATTTTTTTTTTGCAGGTATACAAGACTAATATTGGCTGAGTTAATGACAAAAAAATAGCTTTTAGTTTAGCTATACATTTGTGTCATTTTGTATTCCATGACTGATCTTACTAAGACTGATGATTTACTAAGACATTACTAAAACTGAAAGTTTGTTCTATCACTTCTTCCTGCCAGAGGTCTATGACATAAAAGGATCATCTCATGATAACAAGTATACCGGAAAAATCAAGGAAGCCACTCTGGAGGGTTAACTGGGACTCCTGTAGGAACCAAACTCTAACCCCAAGAACCTGCTTTTCTTACCGTAGACTGGATCTTCTTCAGTTCAGCCTCCAGGGCTCCATTAGTTTCCACCAAATTTAATACCTCCTTTATTTTCTTCCTCTTTTTCAGAAATGCAACCTTCTGGTTGGGCAGGCCAACTGGTTCAAGGCTATCCAGCTTCCCCTTTTTTTTTTTAAGCCTGACATTCTGGATCAGGAGGGGTGGGCAATCCCCTTCTCCAGCTGGACTATCTAGCAAACCTTCTTTCTCTGATCGAACTGCCACCAATGGGGATAAGCCATTGCTACTGACTGTAAGAGCCCCAAGTTTCCGCTTCTTTTTCACTATTTTGACCCCACCTCCTGGGGGACTATTGGTGACAGACTCCTGGGCAGCAGTATTACCCGGGCCATTTTGAAGGGCAGACTCAACAGGTGGTATCCCCATCTCTGCAACTTCTTCCATGATCCTTAAACTCTTCTTTCTTGGACGTTTTCTTTTGTTTTGTGTGTTAGTAGTTGGGGGATGCTCCATGCCACTTTCTTCAGTTACACTAAAGGATGCATCTGTTTCATTCTCAGGGGTACCTTTCTTGGGGTCTTTTTTCTTATATGGCTCTGTTTCACTGTTCCCATTTGGTTCAGGGGAGGTGAGGGCATCACCCGAGCCTGAGTTTTCAGGGTGCGAATTATTTTTCTTTTTCTTTCTCCGTTTTCTCTTTTGAAGGTTGCATTCACTGTCTTCCTCAGATGTGTTAGATTTCTTTGGCTTGCCTTGCCCTGAAAACAAATCGAAACCTTACTAAAGAAGAATCTCAGTAGACAGATGACACCTTAGAAAGTACTACTTTTGAGGAAGACACAGAGATCTTATTAGAAAAGTTTGAGGCATTTTTTTTCCAACTCTTGATATCACACTGTAATTCTGCTTGTGAAAGAAACTTAAGAGAAACATTTGAGCTGGTATTCATATCACAAGTGTAACCTGGGAATGTATTTTCCTATTCTGCCTCAGGGAGAATAGATGATCATCTTCTTAAAATCATAATAAAAATGCTATTTTCACAAATGGGTTTTCTCTGGGTGATTTTTAAACCCAAAAGATCAAAAAGAATGGGCATGATGGATCTGGGTGTGGTGCATTGTAAAGGCACTACATTTGGAGTCAGAAGACCTGAGTTTAAATCTCTGCTCTGGCAAGTCACCTCATCTCTGTGGGTACTGGATTTCTCATCTGTAGAATGAAGTTAGACAGATGACTTCTGATTTCTCTTCCAAATCTAAAACGCCCGGATCACTTTCCAACTTTCTGAATTACATCTTTGTTTTTAAGCTTTTCAGTTTACCTTTTTCTTTTTCCAACTTGACTTTCTCTGTAAGTTTATTTCTTTTTTTCTTACGCCTTCCCCGATTAAGGGTGTGGTCATCTTCATCTGTAGAAATGTCTTCAGGTAAACTGATTTGAGGGAAAATGCCTGCCAGACACAAAGTCATATAATTCAATGATGCTATTTCCCTAAGCACAGATAGTTTTAATTCATGCCTCTCAGACTTTTCATTTCACCCTATTTTTCCTCCTGAAAGTCAGCATTCCCCTCTTTTAAAAAGCAACATATCAGGAAGAAAACAATTTCATGGACCTGTAAACCAGTGAGGATTATTAGTCTTAAGAAAACTTTACCACTGTAGTAAAACAATAATATAGCTTAGTCTAAAAACCCACTCTTGAGGTTGAACAGGTAACATTAATCTTGATACCTGTCAAATCTTTTTCCAGATTTGCTATAATTTTTGGAATAGCACATAGCAAACATAATGGTTTTACTGATGCAGTTGTTTTTTCCTTGAGATAGAAACTACCACCCCTCCAATCTTCCCAATAGAGTAATGAATAATTAATGAATCTCTTGAAGAAAGGGAAAGGTAATCCTATTCTCTTTAAGACAGTATCAAATTTAAACCATTCCAAATCAATAAAAATTGACTGTGTTCTTAAAAAAGTTGTTTCCGAATACTCTACAGTTTCTTTAAAATTAGGTTTCTTTTCTTTAAACACAAACTGGTTCCTAATGTGGTAAAATGCTAAACATTATTATGATATAAGGCTTATGAAAAGTTATTAGGACATGTCCCTAATAGCCATTACAACAAGAAGTAATAATTCAGTTTTTTAAAAAGAAACTGATTACTTGTAGAAGAACATTGTGCACGTTTAGTTCAATTCTCACCTTCAGATAAATCTTGAAATCTGGGAGAGGAGAAAAAAAATTTTAAGATGAGTCCAATGTCATATGTGAAAAAAAAAAAGGATTACATTTTAGCAACACAGCTATTTCCCAATTGCCAAATTCCATTTTCCCCTAAAAAATCTTTTTAGCAGTAGGGAGGGTTTGAAGGAGATGGGAAGAAAAATAATTTTTCTTCTCTAGCACCAATCTTCTCATCTTTATCATAAAAGAACAGTGGTGCTTCAAAGGCTTGCTGAAACAAAGATCTAATCATTCAAAAAATATACATTATCTACTCTTAGGAATTCCTGATTAGGCTTTCATCTGTTGATTGTAAACAACATAACCAGGGACTTAAGAGCTTTAAGAACCATAACTATATCACAACATAAAGTAAAATCACAGAACTGACAGTAACAATTCTGTAGTATATTAATTAAGTCAGGGGGTCCTGAGAGATAGGAAATATCAAAAGCAAGTTTTCAAATTATAATTAAGGAGTACTTACTTTTTGACTAGTTTAGAGAGACGTCTCCTATTGAAGGGTGGTGTGTTTTTTCTGCTGGTCACTTCTAGGAGTCGGTCAGCAACAGCTTTATAGTCAAACTATTTAAAAGAAAAATTAACCTTGAAAGTAGGAAAAAAATCTTATCTCTGAACTTAGATTTAGATTGGGAAATACTTCAGATATATAAAAATGTGAGTGAAACAGTCACAAGTCTTAAGTATCAGTCTCAGCTCTTGCTTTGAACCATACCATGTGATTATGGTTATTTAATTTCTCTGGATCTGTTTCCTCACCTAATTCAAAAACATTTACTAAGCATATAAAGGGCAGGGGACACAAGAACTGAAGAAAAATAAATGTTGCCCTTAAAATGCCCACAAATTCTTGAAGGGATTAATATGGATAACAGTAAATTAAAATATTTGTAAAATATAGAAGTTGGATTATTTAATATGTAGGATTACTTCCAGCTCAAACATTCTTCTATTCTGAAATTTAATACCTGCCTTGCTTAATTTGAAATAGCAAAATTTTTGTAAAGAAACTGGCAGGGTTTAAATGTAAACTAAACACTGGGGAAACTACAAATGGAATCCATAAATACAGAAATTTAATTTAGGGATATTAGAAAATTGATTATAATGGTTTAATTAAGTCATTAAAATTCTTGAAATTGAATATTCAGCAATAGTTAATAGAACATAATAATTAAGCAAGTCTAGTTTCATTTTTTTTCCAATTGCATGGCATCATTAAATAAGTTCTTTTCACAAATGTCTTTGGGAAATTAAAAATGGAAAATAGACTTCTGGTCAAGATGACTGCAGGGAAATTTAGCATAAATCATTATTGTAAACCACCCACCATGATAAGGTCAAAATGGATACATGACTTAAGATATAAAGACAGACAGCACAAGAAAATTAGAAGAACATGGGACATATTATCTATGACTCAGGGCTAGGAGAACAAATTATGAATATGAAAGAAAGCTTTGTGAGGTGTAAAATAGTTAAATTTGATTACATTAAATTTAAAAATTCTTGTACTAATAAAAACCAATGTAGCCAAGATTAGGAGGAAAGCAGAAAAATTGGAGGGAAAATTTCATAGTCTCTCAGATAAAGATCTGATTTCTCAAATATATAAAGAACTTTGTCAAATTAAAAAGAATACAAGTCATTCCCCAACTGATAAATTTTCAAAGGCAGTGTCCCATTGATGAAATGGGAAATGAATAGGCAGTGTCCCATTGATGAAATAAAAATTAGTCATATGAAAAATGTTATAGATCATTACTGAAGAGTGAAATGCTAATTAAAACTCTGAGATATCATCTTATATCAGATTGGTTAAAATGATAGATGTCCTTCAACTGGGGAATGGCTAAACAAATTGTGGTATGGAATACTACTGCACTGTAAGAAATATCAAGTTGGTTAATTTTAGAAAAACACAGAAAAGATTTGGACCCATGAAGGAAGACACTTATCTACTTCCAGAGAAAGAACTCAAATAGAAGCATGTGTAATACGGTTTTACACATATGAGTTTATATATAAACATTTGGTATACTTATTTGCATTTAATTGTAGCCTTCTCTAGAGCAGAGTGGGGAGGGAGGAAAAAATTAAAAGTGCACAACAGACAAGCAAATAAAACTTGCAAATATATTTTATGTTGGATATTTAAAAATTATTCTGAGAAAAAATTCATAGGCTTTACAAGACTGCCATAATAATAACATGATGATGATGACAGTATTTATATACTATAAACTCTCTATGAATATCTTTATTACTTTCCTATCCTTACAACTAACCTTGAAAGTATGATTATTATTATTATTTTTGTTATTATTGTTATTCTCATATCTGAGATAACACTGAGGCAGATGTAAGGTAAAATAACTTGCCCATGGTCACAGTTTTAAGTATCTGAAACTGGATTTGAACTTGGGTCTTCCTAATATCAAGTTTGGTACACTATTTGTAGCATGATGCCTCATGGTATCAAAAAAGTTAAGAACCTCTCTCTATTATTGAGTCATTTCAGTCATGTCCAACTCTTTGAGACCCCAATTTGAGATTTTCTTGGAAAAGACAGTAGAATGGTTTGCCATTTCCTTCTTCAGCTCATTTTACTGATGAGGAAACTGAGGCCAAAAGGGTTAAGTGATTTGGCCAGGGTTGTTTGGGAAGAAAAGTCTTCCTGACTTCAGGTGTGGCACTCTTCAAATGTACTGACTAGCTGCCCTAACCCCTTTCTAAGAGGACTCTCAAAGAATCAGTGATCAGAGCTGGAATATTAATAGCCAGTATTTACATAGCTGGCAATATTTAAGCTGGCAAAGTGCTTTATAAGTATCATCTCACTGGATCCTCACAACAATCCTAGGAGCTAGGTACAGTTATTATCCCCATTTTACAGATGGGGAAACTGAAACAGGAATTAAGTGGTCTTGCCCAGGATGGGTACTATTACTATCTTAATTTTAGAGATGAGGAAACCAAAGCAGATGAAAGTTAAGCTGATATGTATATGAGGCTAGACTTGTACTTGGGTTTTCCTCACCCTAGATCTAGCTCTCTATCCATTGGACCATCTAGCTACCAGTATATTGATTACCAAATGAAAAAACAAAACACTGGAACTTTTTAAAATGCAGAGAATGGAACATTTAGAAGGAAGCATAGACAAGCAGCACTTGTCAATAATTTATTATATACTTTAAAAAAAGAATAAAATATGAAAAAAGCTTTTTTCTGTTAAAAAATTATAATTAAAAAATTTAAAGGACACACTATCCCACATTATTAACCTTATTGCTTAACTGGATTTGGTTCTGAATCAAATCAAGTAAGAAAGATTTTTAAGCTTATTAATAGTAAATCTATATGAAATGAAAAGTGAAAAATGAAACCAACCTGAAGAAGTGGACTTGTGTCTTCAGAGGTCCCATCATCATCCTTTTCCTCTTCAACATTCCATCCATCTCTTTTTGTTGGACCTATTACTGGCATAACAGTTACAAGATATTTTATAAAAGACTTGAAATATCAAATACCTAAGAACTATCATTTGTAGGGGAACCTAATAATTACAATAAAAAATTAATTCTTAATAATTATTTATAATTTCCCAAAGATTAAAATTTTGCCTGACTTTCTACATAAGTAGTTAAAAAATATACCATCATTAATTTTTCCTTTAAAAATACTTCCATACTACTAGATAAAGAAAATAAACATTTGTTAAGTATTAAGTTATAGAAACTGTGTCTAAATACTGGGGATAAAATATATGCTTCAATTTGTATTCAGATCCCATCAGTTGATAGCATTTTCTTTATAAGTCTTTCAGAATTACCTTGGATCATGGTATTGCTGAGAATTCTTGCTTCATTTCTTCTAGGCATTCATGGAGTCCTTATAGAAAATCCTTTTTTCCTTTCAATTTCTTCTAGTTATTACAGAGCTAATCTTTCCTCCTTTACTGAATTTTTTAGACTTGCAATTCTTCATTTTCTTGGTTGAAGCCTATTTGGGTTTATGTATCTTTCTAGCCTTATTTCTTAAATTGGGAGACTTGCTAAAACTAGGTTCTCCCTTCTTCAGCACTTTTTAGTCTGAGGCAACTAGATGAGCACCACGGATAGAGCAATAGACCTCAGGAATACCTGAATTCAAACCTGTCCTCAAACACTCTGACTCTATTCAGTTCTCTCTTTGGAAGTGGACAGCATTTTTCATCTTCAGAAGAAAACTGTCTTGGATCACTGCATTGGTCAAAGCAGCTAAGTCATGCACAGTTGATCAATGTATAAAATTGTTTCTGTGTACACTATTCTCCTGGTTCTGCTCACCTCACTAGATCAGTTCATTTAAGTCTTCCTGGATTTTTCTTAAACAATCCTGCTCAACTTTTTTTTTTTTTAAATTTAAGGCAATGGGATTAAGGTCACACAGCTAGGCAATTAAGTATCTGAGGCTGGGTTTGAACTCAGATATTCCTTGACTCCAGGGTTAGTGTTCTATCCACTGTACCACCTAGCTGGCCCCTACTTATCCTTTCTTATAGAACAATAATATTCTATTGCAATCATATACCACAACTTGTTCAGCCATTCCCCAACTGATGGGTATTTCCTTAAATTCCTTTTTCCCCCCAAAGAGCTGCTATAAATATTTTTGTATATATGGGTTCTTTTCCTTTTTTCTTGATTTCTTTTGAGATTTTTGGGTATGCAGAGTTTTATAGCCCTTAGGGCACAGTTTCAAATTTTTCTCCAGAATGGTCAGTTTATAATTCCATCAACAGTGCATTTGTGTCCCAATTTTTTCACATTTCCTCCAACATCTTTCATTTTCCTTTTTGTCATATTAGCTGATGTGATAGGTGTGAGGTGACTCCTCAGAGTAGTTTTAATTTGCATTTCTCTAATCAAATGCTATAAGCCATTACTGATGAGAGAAATACTAGTTATTTAGCATAGTTAATTAACTATGAAATATATTTTACCTATCAGATTGGTTAAAATGATAGATGCCCTTCAGGTGGGGAATGGCTAAACAGGTGTGGCACAGAATACTACTGCACTGTAAGAAATGAAAAACTAGTTAATTTTAGAAAAACACAGAAAAGATTTGGACCAATGTAGGAAGATGTTATCTATCTCTACAGAAAGAACTCAAATGGAAGCATGTGTAATATGGTTTTACATATATACATATATCTATAGATAACTTTGATTTCTTCTTCTAAAAACCACTGTTCGTTATTTATCAATTAGGAAATTAAGTAGAATTTTTGAAACACAAACATAGGAGACAAGAGAAACCTAGTATTTTTAAGCAAGCTAAGTGGGTTAAATGATGAACAAGTATATATTTATATTCCAATAAGGGCAGAAGAAATAGATCTTCCTCAAGAATTCCACATCTCCAAGATTCACAGCGACTAAAGAAAGACAAATGCAAGGCTGAGGTTTGGTTTTATTGCTTTTAAGGGAAGAAATAAAAGAGAGGGGGAAAAAAAAAGGAATTTATTAAAGCAAAAATGAGGGACAATGGGAAAAAATTTACTATTTCTCATAATTGAGTCCAAACTGTAAACTGGAAAAGGGAGTAGGCATCCCATCCCAAGAACCTCAGTCTTGTTTAAAAAGTAGGTAAAGATGGTATATACATATATACATACACACAGACAAGCATGCACCCACAGTGTAGAACAGAAATACATGAATCTCAAAAGGAAAATAGATGAGGATGGAGAGAGGGAAATTTCAGATCCAGTGATTTAGGGGCTGTCACAAAAGTAAGGGCAGAGAAGTGAGATAAGACTATAATTATAGACTACTAATGTTGATCCCATTTCCTTTTCTTTCTTCACTTTTTTTTGGGGGGGGCGAAAGAAGGGTAGAAGAAAGGAAAGTTCAAAGAGCATATGATGTGGTTGTACTTGTATAACCTTTATCAATCTACTCACTGTTCAAAAGAAGGGTAAAGGAGAAAAGTGAACTCAAAATGAATGTTGAAAATTATTTTTGCATGTACTTTTTTTTTTAAAAAATAGAGCATATGAAGGAAGGATATAATTTTAAATGTGAATAGGATGAACTCACAAAATGGAGAAGGATGTATAACTAGTTAGAAAAAAGAATCTAATAATATGTAGAACATTTTTTTTAAAGGTTTTTGCAAGGCAAATGGGGTTAAGTGGCTTGCCCAAGGCCACACAGCTAGGTAATCATTAAGTGCTGGAGGCCGGATTTGAACTCAGGTACTCCTGACTCTAGGCCTGGTGCTCTACTAGCCGCCCCAATAGAAACAATTTAAACAACAATTCACACGAAGTTAAAATAACTACATAAAAAGAAAAAACAAAAACACCAAAATGTTTATATCATTTGAAGGAGAGATTCCATTGTTATACATACAATTCTTAAAAGATCAAATAAAAGAATTCATATGTATCAAAGATCTATAGCAGTACTTTTTATGGTAGCAAGGGGCATACCCAACAATTGAAGAAAGGATAAAATGTGGTTTAAGAATATAATGGATTATAATGCTTTAAGAAATGATGAAAGGGAGAGATTCCTAGGAAAAATCAGCATGAACTGAAGCAGTGAAAAATTAGTGTCAAAACAACTTAATGATTTCATACATAAAGGAAAATAATTTCTTAAGATTTCAAAACTGATAAATGCAATGATCAATCAGCGACTTCAGAAGACTGATAATTAAGGACACTTTCCACCTATTGTTAAAGTCTAGAGCTGTAGAATGATACATATATTTTCAGGCATAGACAAAGTATAATTTATTTTGTTTGACTGTAGTTACAAAGGAGGCTTTACATTGGGGATGTAAGACAAATTGGTAATGATTATTAGATGTTAATTCCAAAATCCCTCCCCTAAAACTGCAAAGAAAAAGAGCATCTAGAGTTAAGTAAATATAGAGAGAAGACAAGTCAGATGGGGATACAGGCAAGAATGAAGTGTTGAAATTCCTGAATGAAGTGTTAAATTTAATATACAATTTTTAAAAACTATAATACTCAGTTTCATATATGTTCTTTTTTCACATTTTAAAATGTTCACATCTATTAATGTTTGCCAAGTTCATAAAAATAAATTTAAAAAAATTTGAGAAGAGGGGAAACTTTATTACTTTTGTAGATTTAAGAAAGCTAAGCCTAGTAAATAAGCATTTTTCCCAAATCATGCAACCTAGGGAGACTGGAATATCAACAGAAGAAAAACAGAGATTCATTGGATTCTCCTAAGCTAAAAAGTTCAAATTGATGACAAAAACGTTTGAATTTGCTTGACATGTTGCATTTCTTGATAATTATGGTTGAACACTTTTCATATAGCAGCCTTGACACCTCTCTCACCAACTCAAATAATTTTTTCATGCAATTATTAGTATTCTATAGCTCAGAGAGATAAAAGACAAAAGAGAGTGCCCCATATATGTATGTATGTGTGTGTGTGTATATATATCTCTATATCTCTATATCTATATCTATATATCTATATATATATAAAGACAAGCATTTTAACATTTTATGTGGTAGCAAAAAACTGGAACTAAAGTGGGTATTCATCATTTAAAGGAGATGAGCACCAATGTAGTATGAATATAATTATCATTGCATTGTAAGGAATAATATGTATGAGAAATTCAGAGAAATTTGGGAAGACTCCAGTGAGCTAGAAGAGTAACATTATTAGAATAATTTTCCAAATATAAAAGAAAATGTGAAATGATGAGAATTCCAATTAACGTAATGATCAATCTTTTTTTCTTAAATATTGACGGACAATAGAAAAAGGATTTAGAAACCTTTGTACAATATATCTACATCCTGTAATGATCAATTTTGACCTCAAAAGGTATTAAAGGTAGAAGTGAATTCAATAAAGATGAGGATTGAAAAAGGACAATTAGAATGCGGTTAGATGCTACATTAGAATTAAGAAGAGTTAAGTTGAAAGAAATTTCTGAAACAATATTGCTATTTATAATGCTTGTTATCCATGAGATGTATGTACTAGTAGCTTAATGCAAAAGACTACCCATACAAATAACTGTATGTCATCTATCTGAACAGTCATTCTTCATAAATAACACTTTTCCACCAATGAAATATTCTCAATGAAAGTGGTAAGAAACCCTTGGAGAGGGGGCGGCTAGGTGGTGCAGTGGATAGAGCACTGGCCTTGGAGTCAGGAGGACCTGAGTTCAAATCAGACCTCTGACACTTAATAATTACCTAGCTGTGTGGCCTTGGGCAAGCCACTTAACCTCATTGCCTTGCAAAAACTGAAAAAAAAAAAAAAAACAAAAACCCAAACAACAAACCCTTGGAGAGTATCTATTTCCCTATTTTATGAGTAATGTTTATAATTAATGATATTTATCTGTCTTTCATTCTCCATGTTAAGACAAGTATGTGAAACTGGATTTGAGGGAGGGGGTGATGTGCTGAGTCACCAGATTCACTTTCTCCTCTAGAACCATCTGGGTTCCATGGCCAGATAGAAATAAGATTGACTGGAGATAGTCCTGGATGTGAGGCAAGCAGGGTCAAGCGATTTGCTGAAGGTTATACAATTACTAAGTGTCAGGTTCTGACTCCCAAGCTTGGTGCTCTATCCACTAGCTACCATTTCACATGATCTTAATATAGACTAATAACAATAATGGCTAAGGTTTATATAAAGCTTGCTATTTATTTGCCAGGCACTATGCTAAGTACTTTATAATTATATTATTTGATCCTCACAACAAACATGGGAGGTAGATGCAATTATTATCCTATTTTATACATAAGGAACCTGAGGAAAACAGACTAAGTAACTTGTGAAAGGGAACACAGCTACTAAGTGTCTGAGGTCAGATTTGAACTAAGATCTTCCTGACTTCAGGTTTGGTACTTAAACCAATGCACCACTTTGCTGCTCCATTCAAGATAATTTATTGGAGGGCAATTCAAAAGCTTTGTGACAAACAATATTGTTTTGGTTTTATTTTGTTTTTACAAGACAATGAGGTTAAGTGACTTGCCCAAGGTTACACAGCTAGGTAATTATTGGGTCTAAGGACAAAGTTGAACTGAGGTCCTCCTGACTCCAGGGTTGGTATCCACTGCACCATCTAGCTGCCCCCAATCAATAATTTTTTAAAGGGATACTGTATTCTCCACTGGTCTGGTCTAGCCTATCTAGCTCCTCAGTTTCATGATGAATATAATTTCCATTTCCTTATGTAGTGTTAAAGAGGCCCGAATGGAAGTGCTCCTCTGTCATAAGGAAGGAAAAGATTGTTATCAACATCCTGAGGAACATTTCTCCTTTTTTTTCTATTCATTTCTTTCCAGTTACATCTTTCTATTCTCTGAGGATATCCTTGGTCTACCTCACTAGTTTCTCATAGATTTATTTTGTAATTTACCCTGTAACATTTGGTAAAAAGGGATTACATTTTAAATTGCTGTTGCCTTTGGCTATATTAGCAAGAAGATTTAAGTATTTGTTGGCTTATGAAGTTGTTAGGTTCTTTTGGCCTCTTCATGTTGGCCTTTTCACATCAGTCAAACTCAAATTTGTTATGATATTCAGAGTGAATATCTCTTTATTGACTTTCCATGGGGGGAAACACAAGGAAGAGAATGCATAAACCTGCTTTTTAGTAAGCCAGGTTGGAATTGTTTTGGACTACATGACATATTTTGTTATCTTTATTCTTCCAATTTGGTATTAATACTAACTTTTGTATTAAAAAAATCGTCTGACTGCACAGCTAATTCAGTTATGAATTCATCTGTAAATAGTGTTTTGTCTGTTAAATAGCCATCATAAAACATATAATCAATTTAAATTTGTCAATTTCTCTGTCAAATTCCTTCCAAGTTTTTTTTTAAAAGTTTATTAAAAATAATAAAATAAAAATAAATGAAGTGTATATGAAGCTTCAAGTCTGGTTTCTTTTGTTAATTCTGAATAGTATTTCCAAATGTTTTTCATAATTCTCCCAT
The DNA here is from genome assembly GCF_037893015.1 of Macrotis lagotis. Taxonomy (NCBI): domain Eukaryota; kingdom Metazoa; phylum Chordata; class Mammalia; order Peramelemorphia; family Peramelidae; genus Macrotis; species Macrotis lagotis. The sequence goes on from NC_133658.1 coordinate 495,903,141, forward strand.
TTTCCTATCTTTGCTATGAAGTAAACAAATATTTATTATGTTGACTTGATTTGGGGAATCAAATTTTTGCTTCATATTGACCTTTTTGTTAATGCTTCTCATGCATATGGTAAAGTAATCAAGTGTTCCATGAAATGCTTCTTGTGTCTTGTGATCCTTGATGAAATTAACTTTGCCATCTTTTTTATTTGCCTCACCAATGAAAACTTTCAAACCATCTTTTTTATTTATCTATCTGCAACTTCCTGTGTCTTTTATTTTATCAAGAAGGTGAATAGTAATAGCTCTTTAATACTAGAAAATGCTTTACATTTATTTACTTGTTTGAGCTTCAAAATAACTCTCTGAGGTAGGAACTATAAAAGTATTATCTAAATTTTATAAATGAAGTGTAAATATCAGAAGCAGGATTGAAGCCCAGATCTCCAACCTCAAGGCCCAGTACTCTTCATTACTGATGTAGTTCAGTTACTTAAGTTAATTGGAAAGAATTTTACTTTTAGAGTACTAATACTTAAATATTAAATATACTTGAATAAATAAACACAGCTAAAAAATTCTGATTCTTAGCAATCAATACTTTCTTTTTATTTCATGATCACTTATAGAAAAAGGAAGCTACACAAAGTTAAAGGTCTTTCTTGTATTTTTCTTTGTTTCACAAATTGTGATGCCTAAATAATTTGTCACCTAATGGTTAGCCATTGGGTTGGCAGCCTGATTGGTGGATAGCAGAGAAGGAGCATCGTTGGGATCATAACTTTTGTAGTCTGATAGAACGTGCTCAGTTGGCATAGCCTTTAGGACCCAGGGTCATCCCCAGAGCACAATGAAGCATCAGATTAAGGATTAGGTGGAATACAGATCCCACCCTCAAAAGAACTTTTTAGTAAAAGACTATTTTTAAGTTTTTAGTTTATATTCTAGAACCCTTATTTCCCCCATTCTGTGGTATCATGGTGGTACTGGAAAAGATGACATTTAAACAAATTTTATACACTTATCATAATTAAATTTTCCCTCAAGACACACTTTAAGAATCTAAATCTATAGGAAGATTAAGGAAATCTGAGTTACATGCTGGTCTGATTAGTTGAAAAATTCCATAAAGGTTATTTAGTTGTTTACCTAAGTCATTATATAAATAGGAATACTATGACTTAAGTGTTGGTATGAATAATGAAACTTTAGTATGAGTAATGATGAAATATATCCAGAGAATATTAAAAAAGAGATGTAGATTCAAAGCAGTCCTGTTTGTGGTGGCAAAGAATTAGAAATCAAGTAAATATCCTTAAATTGGGGAATGGCTTAGCAAACTGGTATATGTATGTCATGGAACACTATTGTTCTATTAGAAACCAGGAGGGATGGGAATTCAGGGAAGCTGGGAGGGATTTGCATGAACTGATGCTGAGTGAGATGAGCAGAACCAGAGAAACATTGTACACCCTAATAGCAATATGGGGCAATGATCAATCATAATGGACTCGCTCATTCCATCAGTGCAACAATCAGGGACAATTTGGGGCTGTCTGTGATGGAGAATACCATCTGTATCCAGAGAAAGAATTGTGAAGTTTGAACAAAGACCAAGGACTATTACCTTTAATTTAGAAAAAAAACAAACTGATATCTTATTGTCTGATCTGGCTATCTCTCTTTTTTTAAGGTTTTTGCAAGGCAAATGGGATTAAGTGGCTTGCCCAAGGCCACATTAAGTGTCTGAGACTGGATTTGAACCCAGGTACTCCTGACTCCAAGGCCGGTGTTTTATCCACTACGCCACCTAGCCGCCCTATGATCTGGCTATCTCTTATACTTCATGTTTCTTCCTTAAGAATATGATTTCTCTCTCATCACATTCAATTTGGATCAATGTATACCATGGAAACAATGTAAGGACAGGCAAATTGCCTTCTGTGGGGGGAGGGAAGTAAGATTAGAGGAAAAATTATAAAGCTCAAAATAAATAAATAAAATCTTTATATCCCCTCAAAAAAGAAATTTGGAAATATGTGTAAGGCTAGATTATAACATAACTATGCACACATTGTAGCCTAGAAAGAAATAGTATAGCATTGCTGTTGGTATCAATGCTGTATTACTGAAAATGGGTTAAGGACCTTCCTGTATTAGAATTCAGTTTGTTTCCAGCAAATATATAAAAGGCTAAAGTTTAGGTTGATACTTAATGAATTTCCATGTTAGTGGCTTGGAATCAAGAAGTTCTGGGTTTGAATCCTGCCTGACATTAATTATGAGAAAGTAACACAATCTGAGATTTGATTTTCTTATCTGTAAAATAGGAATAAACATAGCAACTCCCTCACAGTATTTTTGAACCCAGGTACTCCTGACTCCAAGGCCGGTGCTCTATCCACTGCGCCACCTAGCTGCCCCTCCCTCACAGTATTTTGACGAATAAATGATTTATGTGGATAAAATCCTTTGGAAACCTTAAATACTAAAGTCAGTTTTTATTATGTAAATGAAAATTCAGGACATTTCTTACCTGATTTCTTTTTAATGACTCCTTTTTTAGAAGTCAACTCATCAGATTCTTCTTCCTCAGACAGTTCACTGTCACCATTAGTTTTCTGTTCCTCCATTAAATCTTCAGGGGCAAATGGGGATTGATCTACAATGACTTCAAAGATTCCTCTAGCTATCGTTTGTACCAAGGTATGGCTGAGAAGAGAAAGAATGATTAAAGTAATGAAATCTATTATGCAAAGGTACATAAAGAAATGAGAATAACTCAATTTATTGTATTTAAGATAGGTCAGTCAATAAGTCTTTGGATGACCAAATACAAAGAAATATCTACTTACACATTAACCCACCATAGTGATAAAAACACTGTGACTAGTAAAGTGTAATGGAAAACAGATGGCAATAGACAGTGGAACAGATTCCTCAAGTACTTAGAAACAGGGTTAAAATAAGCAGCTAAACTATCAGTAAAAACATTAGTGCCTGACTAACTGGTATTTCAGATTTGGTTGTATCTTTCCTCACATTTAGAGCACCTTAAAGTTTATAAGCACCTTCTGTATAACAATGTTGTGAAGGAGAAAGTACAAGGATTTTTTTCATTTTGCAGATCAGGAAACAGATACTCAAGAGAGGTTAAATGATGGTGCCAATAACAAGATTAATAAATGTTTATAGCTGGTTCTGCAAGGCCAAGGCCAGTCTTCTCACCACTGATGACACACAACCTCTTAGGAACACAAACAGGATGATTCAGGAAGTGGCATGACTGACTAGATGATAACCTTGTCTTTATTTCCCCCCACCAAGAGGAGGAGAATTTGAAGAAAAGTTCTACACAAGGCAGGAAACATAAGTTTTACTTCTTACATACTTACTCCTTAGTTTTAGCTGCAATCTTGCAGAATGGATCAATAAACTTGAGATTTTGATCTGCCACAAGCTGCAATTTAGAAGTATGAGGAAATAAAGAAAAAATAAGAAAGAAAGAAAGTATCTTTTGTCCCCTTTTTAAACATTTGCAGGCTGTAAATTTTTTGGGAAACACTTTATTGAAGCATCTCAATATTGTTTGACATAGAATTAAAAAAAGCTATTTCTACATTAAATGCTTGTTTATTATTCAAGATCATTCAGCTATCATACCATGGTTCCAATATTCAAAGCCAAGAGAGCTAGAAAAGTTTTGCCCTTTGAAGTCCTTGATCTCCTAGCTTAAGTTTCTGAGCTCAGCCATTTAGATCATCAATATAATGCCATGAATGGAGATAATAAGAAACTTGGTCTATTCTACACCAGAAAGAAAAAATAAACTTCATTGCTTAAAAGGAAGTATCAAATAATATAAAGTAATGTAACTTTAATATTACATCAGATTAATTCAGTTACCTGGGCTCAAGCTATCATAGTTGCTTGATCAGCAACATAAACTACAACCAGGATGCTGGCCTTACCTCTTTTGCTCCCACTTTTGCTAGTTCATCTAGGTAGATATCAATGAAATGAAATTTCAATCCATTAGGAGAATTACTCTCAGGGTGCAGAATTTCCTTCATCAAGACATCCAGAAAAAGCTTGATCCGGCTAGTGAAGAAAAAACATAATTTCTAAACTATTATATGTGTTAAATAGTTAAAAGTTGAAAATAGTTGTCAAAACAGCTCAAATTGTTATTTTCTTTTTACTAACAACTCAGATTTCAATCAATAAGTATTTAAGTTTCCCATGTACTAAGAAATATGTTAAATATGTTAATACAAATACATACAAATATTTAAATAAAAGGTAGTTTAGGAGGACATGAGTAGTTGAGGGTTTAAGAAAGGTTCCATGCAGAAGATTTTGATTGAGATGTATTTTATAGAAGGGGGAATCTAGGCAAGAGTCTATTCCAGGCAGGAAGGATTGTCATGAATGAACAGAGAAGATATGGTGTTTGGCTGGATCACAGGGTCCAGCAAGAAAGCCAAAAAGACTGGGGTTGTCAAGTAATGTTAATGCTCTTTTCTTCTTTTTCTTCCCTAGCTCTTTTTTCCCTCTACAACTTTCATTTGGTTTTGTTTTTTTTTGTTGTTGTTTTAGTTTTTTGCAAGGCAAATGGGGCTAAGTGGCTTGCCCAAGGCCACACAATTAGATAATTAAGTGTCTGAGGCCGGATTTGAACTCAGGTACTCCTGACTCCAGGGCCAGTGCTCTATCCACTGCACCATCTAGCCACCCCCATTTATTTTTTTAAAAGACTTTTTTTACTTCTTTTTGTCTTCTAGGAATATTTGTTGGACTTGTTTGCAAGTTGCATTTTTTTTGAGACTTTGCTGACAGATTTTTTTTCTTCCTAAGCTGCCCTGGTCTAGAAAAATAATAAACTGTGATTTCCTGTCTTTCCCAATCAGAATTTAGTCTCTTGCATTCTGGGTATGGGAGTTGAGCTAGTATATCTTGGGCCTCAACTGCTATACAGGGTTTGGGGATTTTTTGGGGGGAGGGGAAGGAAGGAAGGAAGAGATAACTGGGGCTAAGTCACTTGTGCAGGGTCACATAGCTAGTGAGTAGGTCTGTCTGAGGCTGGATTTGAACTCAGGTCCTCCCAACTCCAGGTCAGCATTTTATTCATTATATCATCCAGCTATCCCAAGCGCAGGGTTTTAATGGTTAAAAGGCATACTTTATATTTTATTCTAGAAGCAACAAGTCATTGGAGTTGGTTTTGTAGGGGAGTCTGATGCCAAATCTATGCTTAAGGAAAAATCACTTTGGAAAGAGCAAGTATGATGAACTGGAGAGGTGAGACACTTGAGGCAGGGAGATCATTGTAGAAGTTCAAGAAGTGATGAGGACCTGAACTAAAATGGTAACTGTATGAGTAAAAAGAAGGGGGTTAGATGCTAAAGATGTTGTGGAAGTTGAAGTGGTAGGATTTGACAATTGATTCACTATGTGGGGATGGTGAAAGGGAGTGGGGGTAAGTGAGGTGTCAAAATAATGCCAAAGTTACAAAGCTGAGAGATCAAAGAATGGTGCAGTACCTTAGACAAAAGTAGGGAAATTTTAAATAGGGGAGAGCTTGGAGAGAAGGATGATGAGCTCAATTTTGGAAATGTTCAAAGTGGGAATGATACAGAATAAAGCTTAGAGGAGAGAGAGAGTGAGCTTGACATGCATATAGAGTGAGGTTTTTCTCATTTCTCGTTTACTTATTTTTTTAACTTAAATACAGAAAGGTCAAGTGACTTATCTTAGATCTGGAGTCACACAACTATCACTGTGTTTAAGATGTTAACTAGGTATCCTGAGTTTTAGACCGGGGGTTATTCTTTTTTTTTTTTTTTTTTTAGGTTTTTGTAAGGCAAATGGGGTTTTAAGTGGCTTGCCCAAGGCCACACAGCTAGGTAATTATTAAGTGTCTGAGACCGGATTTGAACTCAGGTACTCCTGACTCTAGTGTTTTATCCACTGCGGCACCTAGCCACCCCCAGGGTTATTTTCAAAATGTTGCATTACCTTTTTTTTTTTTTTTTTAAATAAGAAATCTTAACAGTGTGTGGGCTACTATGCCTGGTGCTTACAAAGTTCACGTCCTTGGAGATCTTCAAGCTAAGGATGGACTACTAGTTTGAAAGGTGGGAAACAGCATCCTTTTTAGGAGATGGGTTCCATCAGATGGTTACTGACATTTCTTTCAACTTTGGAATCCTGTGATTTACTTATTCATTGCACAGGTCCTTTTTTTTTGTCTCTTGCACTAGTTTTTCTTTTAGTTTTCCCTCTGAAGTTCCTCTTCCTCCATTTCTCTTTTCTTTGCCATGATCTTTAATATAGCACACTGGCTGTCTTGTAAAGTGGAATAGGGAGACATTTTGAGTGGTCCAGTAGAACCTTCATTGCACTGGCTTCCTCTAAAGATTCTCTGCACCAACAGTTCTTGTACTTAGTGGGTAGACTGAGTGGGGGTAAGGGAGCCCCAATAGTAAAGGACATCAAAGGAGCCCCTCTGAAGGCTTCTTTAAGGCTGAATTTGAGTTTGGGAAAATAAATTGTGCCTTCTTATGAGTTGTTCATAATCCAAATGTTCTTCATTTGAGTGGCTTTGTGTGAGTTTATAATGCAAGTGTTTTTAATTCAAGATCTACATGAATACTGATGGATTATATTTGGACTCCAAAAAACAAAGCAAAAAATCTAATTTATCTTATGACATTGACTGCTAACTCTGGTGGCAGATGCTCTGAATTACACTCTCAACTCTGTTTCCTAGTGTGTGATTTTGATTAACTTTTAAACTTGTTTGAAACTCAGTTTCCTATCTGTAAAATTTGTTGCAAGATCCTTTCTAGTTTTAAATTTATGATCCTATGAAAAATGCAAAATAACTGAAATACAAAAATTGGGGGAATTTAAACAAAGAAAAAACTGAATTAAATACATAAAAAAGACTTTCCTCACCATCCTCCCCTTTCTCCAAATCTGTTATATATTTCTGTTTATTCTGTTCCCTCTGTACATTCTTTTCTCTGGAACTGAAAGGGCCAGTTCAGGTCCCATCTGCTATGAGAAAACTTCTCTACCAGCCCACAACCATCCCTGACCTAATTCTATTTGCACCCCCCCCCATATTGCACAATCAGAACCTTATTAAAGACAGTCCCATTATCTAAATATATTAAACAAGCTAGAACTAATCAGTATGCAGTTATGTATGTTGTAATTAACTTTCATATGTTACATGTGTATTTATTTTGAGGCAATCTGGGTTAATGACTCTCTCAAGAGTTATACAGCTAGTAAAAGTGTCTGAGGCCAAATCTGAACTCAGGTCCTCCTGACTCTAGGAGGGGTGCTATCTACTGTGTCAATTAATTTTCACTTAAGTCTCACCCTCTAACTGAATTTCAAGTTCCATATGGACAAATACTGTTGATATACTTCTTTTATATCATAAAATGCCTTTATCACTGTTTGATATTTAAATAATTTACTAGTTGATTGAACCTTGAATTAAATCCATAATCTTGAAATTTGCTATTAATAGTCATTCAACAGTTTATTGGTTACTCTTTCCTGTGGCTAAATCTTACAGATTACTAACCTTTCATCCCAGCCATTTCTCTTCAGTACTTCAAAGGACTGTCTCAGGACCAAACGAATTAGCTAAAGATAAAAAAAAAAATTTGTTACACAAGAAAGTAAGACAGTTCCAACTAATTCAGTGATAAAAGGGTATTCACACAAGTTTTGAAGTCCAGATGCTGATGGCTTATACAGTAATCAAATGTTAACACCCACACAATATGTTATCAAATCTACCTTGTAAAATACCACAGGAGTGACTCAAACCTCAATTTTTAAAATATGCAAGCAAATGACTAAGATGACGAACCTTTCTATTTCCATGATTTTAATTCTTATGCTTGTTCTATTTACATTCTGTTTCTGTACTCGGAATAGTTTTTTAATGGTTAATTTAAGTTTGACTATTTTCCTCAACAAGAGAATTTGAATTTGTATGTTTTGATAACTTCCTAGAATGTTATGCAACAAAGTTGAAAAAGATAAAAACAAGCTCTTACCATATAATATTTGTCTAGACGTTGCTGATCTATTCCTTTCCATTCCCGATTCATGGTTTTCCAAAAGGTCTGGATGAATAGGTGTTCTAGAATGAACAAAAGTACCTGAACATCAGATTCTCAAGACGACACATTATACCATCTTGCAAATAACATATGGATATGTAGAAACACATTCAGAATAATGAACCATTTAGACTAATGCTTATGAAGAATTATTTTTGGTCAAGCTGAAATAAAAAAATATGTTAAACAGGGTCAATAATTTCTTTTTTTTAAAAGAGAAAACATGATTTTATAATAGGAAACATGAAGTTTATGTTTCAATGAGTAGTCTCCTCTAAGAACACATTTTTCTTTATGGTTAAGATATTTGTAAAGTGCTTAACATTAGCACAATGTAGATACTTAACACATGCTTATCTAACCCCCTCCAAATCAAGATCTTTTTTCTGATCCATATTCAAAGGCCTTTTTAATTTTTATCAGCATCCACAATTAAAAATAACTTTTTTTTTGGCTTTTGCAAGGCAAGGGTTTAAATGGCTTGCCTAAGGCCACACAGCTAGGTAATTATTAAGTGTCTGAGGTAGATTTGAACTCAGGTACTCCCGACTCCAGGGCCAGTGCTCTATCCACTGCGCCACCTAGCCGCCCCTCAAAATAACTTATTTTTATAAATATCCTCAAATCTCTGCAAAATCTACCCATACATTTTCACCCCATATCATATGTTAGTTGGATGGGCAAAAGCACAAAACATTTTATCAATCAACAAGCACTTACTTAGCACAAAGCATGTGCCAGGAACTGTGCTTGGCATTTATCTTCTCAAAATTCAATTGGTACTCAACTTAGAGCTGCTTTTTTCCACTTGAAAGTGAAGTGATCATTCTCTGTGCATGTAGTTCTCTGTAGAAATTTGCCTTTATTACTAGCTGAATATAGTTCAAGTTCAGAAAGCTACTTTGGGTTTCAAAGCCATTAGAATCTTTATGTCTGACTTGTTAAAATTGAACAAACCAACTTTGTTCTCTTTCTTTTTTTTATGTCCTCAGGGCAAAGTACAAAAGCTTAAATGTTTCAGAAATAACTTTGAAGTGCTAGTCACTTTTAAAATTCAGTTCTATTACTAAGAACCATCTTCCAAAATGTATCATTACTTCAATTTGATTTCATTAACTTTAAACAGTTGTCTGAACTTGAGAAAGGTCCATTTGGACATGCAAAGAGGTTCTCTCAAATACATGAATTATGTACATACAGCTACATAAAAAGTTCCTGTTAAAAATATTTCATGATTTTTAGTCAATGAACAGCTATTTGTTAAAACATTACTACATTTAAATGAGCAGTTGCAATATTTGCATGTAGTTACTCAGAAGTCTGTGTCTTGATAAGGTCAAAACATTAAAAACTGACCTTATACAGAAATCTTACACTATATACTTGCCCTAAGCCCTAAAGGTAAAGACCAAAACTTTAAAGGAAAATAGAGAAAGAAGAACGATGGCCGACTATGTCACCCAAAGTTAAATAAGACTTACGAGCCTCCAAGTTGTTAATAACATGGATGAGTTGGGAAATGGTATCAGCTAATTCCTCCTGTAAAGGTGAAGTTGAGAAAGATGTTAGTGTTAATATGTGGTAACAATGCTTGGTGACAACATAATGGCCTGTACCCTCCTCTCATACATGCTGGTGAGAAAATTTGAGACTCCCGTTTTTAACATAATTTCTACCAGAAAATTTATATAATGACTGTATGTATAACAAACATGAAATCCCAATTTTTCATTGATGCATTATGCCGAAATATGTGTCTCTGAGGTATTGTTTAAGCAACAAGTAGGAAAATATTCCTTGTCACTTTAGCTGATCTAGACTATACATAAATCAGTAGTCAAGTTTCTGTTTTCAAATACAGGTATTAATATTTATATTGTGATTTTTTAAAAGTCAAATAATTTTAAAAAATGAAGTCTACAGTGGGATCTGATACTGAAAACATAGTATAGCTAGACATAAGAGATTCCCCCTCTACTACTCACTCAATCTAAGATTTTAGAAATATCAAGGCAAAGTAGAATGATATATGCAAATTGTTAACTCCTGTCAGTCTGAGACCCTACAATTAGAAGGAAAAAAAGCACAGCACATGTATTAGTTGTATCATGAGTTATAGCATTTAAAGGATATATTCAGGAGACATTTGAGTGGAAAAATCTATTAAAAAAAAAGAAAAATCTGCTCATTAAAGGAGAAAGAAAATCTTATTAATTTTAAGAATTTTTCCGATCCAAAGTTTGGTTCTGGATATATTTTCAAATTTTCTTACTTCCATTAAACCTAATGTTTTACTAATCCTCAATGCAAGTAAACAACAACTTACACATACAACTTACTCTAGCAAGTTCATATTAAAAAAATCAGTACATCAGTACAAATTCTTACATGCTCCAGAAAAAGTAGCTATGCTAAAGGTTATGCATTAAAACCCAAAGAAGTACAATGTATTCCATTATTTCTTAAATGGAAGAAGCAATGAATAGAGTCACCATTTAAAAAATGAAAAATATCTTGTCCATTGATAAAACACAAACCTATATAACAAAACTCATTGGAATTATAACTGAAGAGATATCTAAAGTTTATGGGCATCTTTCATTTTAAGGTTAATACTTACGGTACAAAATCCTTTGCTCTTTCTGAGGCAGTGTGGAATTCAGAAATCTGGAATTCCCTTGAAGATACTTGCCCAGCTTATCCTAGGCAAATCAATTAACCTCTCTGACCTTCAATTTCCTCATGTAAAATGAGGCTGGACTTGATGGCTTCCAATATGTTCTAGTTATGATCCTAAGTGTCCTTAAATGATAACAATGGCCCTTATTAATATATGGCATTAAGGTATTTGCTTCACAACAATTCTGTGAAGTAAGTGGCAATTATTTTAATGTATACCTAAACAAATTGGGAGTCTTTTCTACCTACCTTACAGGGTTAATTAATTTTGCTAATAAAGGTTTTGTGCTAGGGCACCTCAAAGTAAATGGTCTTACCTGTAGGAGAGATTCATCTTGCATCCACATGCAATAAAAAAGTCCTTTCCATATTTTTAATAGCTCTTCTTGACTGAAACCACCTAGAGTACAAAAACACCCCACAAAATTCTTACTGGAAAATATACACATTCAGTAACAACTGAAGGAACAAAAATAAAATATGCATCATATAGATGTCTTATAGAACACATCTGAGGGTTCCTATGAATTATATTTTCAATATTTTGGGAGCATGGAAAAAGATTTATTTTACTTGGCTACAGAAAGGTATTCTAAAACCAATGTATACAGCTTTTATATATCAAAGCTATTGAAAAATGGAATAGGGCTGCTTTACAGGGTAAGCTACTGAAAGCTGGAATGGGACTGCTTTATGGAGTACAGTGAGCTGTCTCATTAGACAGACTAAGAATGATTTTATTAATTGGACAGACAGTTGGATAAAACTACTTGTAAAGATGTTGCCTCATACTAGGTTTCTATGATCTTATATTTAATCCTTCCCCTTCATCAAGGGCCTTTTTTTTATCCTTAAACACTAACAATTCTCTTCTCACTATCAATTTAACTGGTATATACTAAATCATTTTAAAAAATCATTAGATGTTAAGTAGTTATTTTCTCTACTCCTGTAGATAAAGTCTTATTGATAATGTTAGTAATGAGAAAATAAAACAAAAATAAATACCAGAAATACTATAGTTCTAACTTTTTCCAAAGGTGGTTGCTAAATAAGCAAAGAACAAATGTCATCTTTTTTTTTTAGGTTTTTTTTTGCAAGGCAATGGAGTTAAGTGGCTTGCCCAAGGCCACACTGCTAGGTAATTATTAAGTGTCTGAGGCTGGATTTGAACTCAGGTACTCCTGACTCCAGGGCCAGTGCTCTATCCACTGCGCCACCTAGCCACCCCAAAGGAATGTAACCTTGGCTGCCCTAGAAACCCTGATATGTTCTGTATTATCATAATATATCAAAGTTTCAATAAAGGTCAACAAAATAAATCTTTTGGGGGGTAGAAAAAGCCCATGCAACACATGGATAAATTAGAACCCTTTCCTATACTAGAATTTGTTTACTGTATTCAAAAAGTGATCTTACCCTAGTGTCTGGTGATTCATTTCTTCTACAATTTGCAACAATTTTACATATTCACAGGACTGGGGCATTTACTCTCTTGGGGGTAAACTTATCTTGTGTACTTAAAAAAATTTGAGAACAATTATAAAAGGAAAGGTTGCTAAAAAACATTGCTCAAAAAATGAGGAAGATGCCCTGTCAAGAATTTATTTTTCCCTTCAGCTATAGGAACCTTTCATTAGCAGTATGATTCCCCCCCCTCAAAAAAATACAATATTATAACTGACCTGGTACCTTATTCACAGTAGGCATTCAATAAATATTAGTTGAATGAATCAGAAAAAAAACTAGACCAACTTCAGAGATTTCATACTTCATTTTTCAAAGTTAGGCAAACCACAAAGTACTCCAAACCAATCCCTTCTGAGGTAGTAACAATTAGAAGGCTTAGAATAACAAAAATTGAGACAAGGGGTCACAGTGGTCCACAAAGCAGAGCTGGAAAAATTACATAAAATCATAAAAAAATGACAAATAGGAACTATAAGAAAAGAAAGAGATATAGGTGGCAAGTATATAATTTAGGGAGATGAAAGCTCTCTGACCGAACTATCTTTACACCAGGAAGGAGCATTCTAAAGGGGAAGATCTTCTAGCAATTTCATCAGTTCCAAAGGAAAATGAGAAAAGGACTTCAATTTCCTCATCTGTGAAATAATGAAGTTGAACTATAAACCATAAAATAATTTAATTCCTTTCTTTCATAGGTAAACATGTTGAAAGTTTCTTTAGCAGGAATATCAGGTGTGAGGCTTGGGGCTTTGAACTGTAGTTTTATCAGTTCTTTAAAAAAAATGAAAAAAGGACCTAACAAACATTTCTATTTATCCTATATATGAATATAAAGAATACTCATTTGTAGACTTAGTCCAAAAATTGTATGGGTAGATCTGGAAGTAACAATATGCTCCCATCTGTAAAGAAAGTAAAACTGCCATTTTAAATCACACAGAGCTAAGATATATTTGAGTATTTTTAGTCCATTACATTTTATGTATTAAGGATTGTTCTAAAATAGAAAAACCCCTATTATAATAATAAAAACTATGAAATTAAAATGCAATCCCAGCAATGATTTATAACCAGATAAAGACATATTTACAGCAACCTTTTTAAAAAAAAATTTTTTGCAGGGCAATGGGATTAAATAATTTGCCCAAGGTTATACAGCTAAAGTATTAAGTTTCTGAGGACAGATTTGAACTCAGGTCTCCTTCCAACTCGCCAGTGCTCTATCCACTGCGTCACCTAGCTGCCCCCTAAAGAGATATTTAGGGGGCGGCTAGGTGGCATAGTGGATAAAACACCGACCTTGGAGTCAGGAGTACCTGGGTTCAAATCCAGTCTCAGACACTTAATAATTACCTAGCTGTGTGGCCTTGGGCAAATCACTTAACCCCACTTGCCTTGCAAAAACCTTAAAAAAAAGAGAGAGAGAGAGAGAGAGAGAGAGAGATTTAGTCTGAAATACTATTCTCTTTGATGAGAAGCATCATGTGTAAATATTAAGTCAGTCTATATAAATATAAACTGGATCATCTGATATATATATATGAATTCAACAATTTTATCTCAGTATTCTAAATGCTGGCATGGCTTGAAATGATAAAATGGAATAGTCATTCTCAAAATAAAATGAATACAATACCTTTGGGCCCATCATAAATTGAGATCTATTCTACTATGATTATAATTATGAATTCCATTTATTATCACTACTGATTCTATATCAAACCAATCAGTGTGAAAGAACACTGATATCCTACCCTCCTTGTGAGGTAGTAAATTTTCCAGAGGGTAAAAATTTGGGAGAGAAATGTGGCAATATACATAGGGAACAACAGCTTAAGAAAACAATGAAATCAACATCACTAAATTATCAGAGTACTGAATTAAGTATATATAACATCAAATATAACATTTATAGCAGGTTCATATGTCACCCCTATTGATCCTACATATGAATTCAAAGAAAACTCATTTGTAGACTTATTCCTACAATTGTGTGGGCAGGACAGCAAATATATTTGATCTTACCTCCTCATTTCTTCTTTCTAAGCCTTCAAATGCAAGAAGAGAAATTATGGATGGCCCATACAGTCATGGTTCCTGAGGATTATTCTAATTTATATGACATTAGAACATTTACTCAAAAAGTCCTCTCCCTTACCAGGTTTTAGTGTTAAAAATACCTCCCTTAAAGCGAAGGCACTGTGAGAGGAAAATGAAATCATTAATTAATTAATTTTCCCAACCCACTATAAGGTTATAAAATAGTTTTACAAGTCAGATTGTTGTGAATGATTTAAAGAGAAACTTGGAATCTGAGCTATATTTCATAAGAAAGACTCAATCACATTATTTGGCCTCATTTAAAGTAGGTGTCATGATGCCTTTCCTTATAAAAGTATCAAGGAAGTCTTGGAAATAAGCAATGTGAGTTAGATCATTCTAAAGTTTTGGTCTTTCAACAAGTTATAAACATTAATACTATTCTAATTAACTTTAATTCAATTCAGTCAGTCAATCCACAAGCATTAAGTGCTTACTATGTTCCAGACTATGTCTGTCTTAGGTGCTGGGGAGACAAAAGGTAAAAGACAGTTGCTGACATCAAGGAATTTTCAGTCTTATCGTTTATACAATATGCAAACAACTATGCACAAAGTTATACTCAGGATAAATAGGAAATGAGAGAGAGAGAGAGAGAGAGAGAGAGAGAGAGAGAGAGAGAGAGAGAATGAGGATTAGAAAGTTTCTGTTAGAAGGCAGGATTTTAGTAGGGATTTGAAGTCAGGGAATCTAGGAAGTAGCAACCATTCTAGATATAGGGGACAGTCAATGAAAATGTCCAGAGCTAAGAGATGGAGTGACTTGTTACAGTAAGAAATACATAATAACAAGGCCAATGTCACTGAATCAGAGTACCTGGGGATGGGAGTGGGGAGGAGAAGCTTGATGGGTGGAAGTGGGAAGATTGAAAAGGCAAGGTAGTCATGAAGAGCTTTCAGTGATAGAAGATTTTGTAATTGATCCGGGAGGTGACATGGTTGGACCTACACTTTAGGGAATTCACTTTGGTGGCTGAGTCCAGTTGTAAGGTGATATGGGGTCTGTACTGGAGTGGTGACAATATCAGAAAAGAGAAAGTGGTGCATTGGAAGATGTTGTAAAGGTGAAGTCACCAGGTCTTGGATATCCAAAAGAATGGATATAGGAGGTTGAGGATATGTGAGAAATAGTAAGAAGTTGAGGATAATTACCTAGGTTGTGGTTTCCTAGGGAATGGGAAAATGGTACTAAGGGAGTGGAGGTAAGGCAAGGAGTCAGGAAGACTCCAATACAATCATAGACTTTTTAGTTGTGAGACTCTGGGTAAGTCACTTGATTTTTCTGAGCCTTGAATTCATCCTTTGAGTACTAAATCTAGGATATCAACATTCACAATTTATATCTCTTCCCAATGTACTCAGTTTTGGACATGTTGGGTTTAAAATGTCTACAGGATATCCAGTTTAAGTTGTGTAATATGCAGTTGGAGATGTGATACTGGAGGTCTGCAGAAAAGTCAGATCAGCTTAGGTAGATTTGAGAATCATCAGAATACTGATAACAGAATCCATGAGAACTACTGGGATCACCAAGTGATATAGTATAGAGGGAGAAGAGAAAATCACCCAGGACAGAACCCTGAGGGAGCCACCTACAACAAGGTGTGATCTGAATAAGGATCCATCTGAGGAGACTGAGGAGGAGTGGTCAGATAGGTGGGAGAACCAGGATTGTAGAGATCTAAAATCCTAGGAGTTTCAAGAAGAGAGTGCTCTATAGTATCAAAGGCTAAAGAGGGGTCAAGAAGGATGAGAACTGAGAAAACGTCACTGAATTTGGCAGATCTTTGTTGAAAATTACTGGTAACTTGGGAGAAAGTAGTTTCAACTGAATGATGAGGTTAGAAGTCAGAGCTGTGGAGAATTAAGGCTAAGATGAAAATGGAAGCATCTACCGAGGATGGTCTTCTAAAGGGGTTCAACTGCAAAAGGCAGAAAAGATATGGGATAAATAAATGTTATTGTGGGGTTGGAAGGACAAGTGAAGGCATATCTAGTAAAAAAGCAGTATGGGAGGCATCCAGTCACATACTAATAAAGGGCAGGCTTTGTGCCTTCAAGAAACCTTAGGAAATGATATTTGGGTTCCCTACATAAATAACTTTTCCAAGGGCTCAAGTTAGTCAGTAATATCAGAAACAAAGCTTCAATTTTTTGACCCTACTCCCAAGTGTTAAATTCATAAGAACATGTGATCTTCCTTTTAGCCTGTTTTTCTTTTTCTGGGATGTCTTTTATCTTTCCTGTCAATACTTATTTTTGAAGGAATTCACCAAAAAAAACAAAAAAAAAACAAAGGAAGAGTAAGGGTTCTAAAGGGAAACCAGGTGAAGATATGAGAGTTAAGGACCAAGGAAATCATAATGTCGGGAAGCCACCTGACATAGTAGATTCTGAAATCGGGGGCCACTCCGATCCAATCTCACACACTTTCAAGCTGTTCAGACTCTGGATCATCATCTGTTTTCTCTCTGCCTCAATTAAATGAGAGAGATTGGACCTTCAAGTTTCTCATTCACCCCTTGAGTTCTAAATCTAGGATCTTACGCTTCTAATTAGTTCACAATTTATATTGCTTTCCAAAAAAAAGTATTGCTTATCTACTACATGTAGGTAATTTAAGTTATTGATCTCTTTTTTTTTTTTTTTTTTAGGTTTTTGCAAGGCAAACGGGGTTAAGTGGCTTGCCCAAGGCCACACGGCTAGGTAATTATTAAGTGTCTGAGACCACATTTGAACCCGGGTCCTCCTGACTCCAGGGCCGATGCTTTATCCACTGCGCCACCTAGCTGCCCCTAAGTTATTGATCTTAATACTGATATATAAAAAAATGTTCATTCAAGGATTAGGCAATTTTTTTCCCACTGGATGACGGACAGAGACAGTATCCTATGTGGTCTTTGAGAATTCTTTTTCTTTTTTTGCAAGGCAAACAGCTAGGTGATTATTAAGTGTCCGAGGCCACATTTGAACTCAGTTCCTGCTGACTGCAGGGGCCACCCCGATCTTTGAGAATCCTTAAGGCTACTTTAAGAGTCTGTAGTGGATAGAGCACCGGGCCCTGGAGTCAGGAGGACCCGGGTTCAAATCCGGCCTCAGACACTTAGTAATTACCTAGCCGTGTGGCCTTGCAAAAACTTAAAAAAAAAAAGAGTCTGTGAGGTGTCTGTGTGATGATAACAGAAATAATAAATAGTGAAAGAAAGGAGTAGCTTCTGAGTCTGGAGGTCCGTCCAGGCCCTGCGGTCCTCTCCGCTACGGGGCGGCCGTCCCCGGCGGGGGCTCCGGGAGGGGAGCGGCCAAGTGCGCCCGAAGCTCTCCCGGCGGCCCGGCCCGCGCCTCCCCGCCGGCGCCCCATGTGCTTCCCTCCCGGCGCGGTCCCCGGCCGGCCGGCCGGCCATGCGGCGCGGCGCGCGTCCCTCCGCGGCCCCCGGGCCGGCTTTACCTGTCACTCTCTGAGTTTTCACGCTAATGTACTGGCGCAGCTTCTTCGCAGCCCGGTCCCGAATCAGCTTCTCGTTGGAAGCCAGCCTCTGGGCAAACTGGATCTCGGCCGGCTGCATGGCAGGGGCCATGATGCCCCCGGAACATCCCCTTCCTTTCTCCCTCCCCCGGCGCCGCCGCTCTCCCTCCTCCTCCTCCTCCGCCGCCGCCGCCGCCGCCTCCAGCAGCCGCAATTGCGCAGAGGCCGCGGACGGGCCCCGAGCGGCGGCGCCGGGGGAACCGCGCGTCACGTTCCAAAGAACGCGGGCTGATGACGTCATAAAGGGGCGGCTGCGCTTCGGGGCGCCGGGGCCCGGCCGGGCCCGGGAGCGTCCGCGCCCCTTCCCCGCGCCCCTCCCCGCGCCCCTCCCGTGGCCGCAGCGCCGAGGGCGTCTCCCGCTGCCCGCCCCCGTGGGCCTCCTGCCGGCACACCTCGGACAGCCTTCCAGGCCGCTTTCCAAAGCTTAAGCGGAGGGAATGTTCTGGATTAAAGAAAGCATCGGTCCGGTCCTTATCCCCTTACTAGACCATAGTAAAAGAGTTTGTTACAATAAAACACGCACTTTCTACATTATAGAGCTGTATGGGGGGGGGCTGGGCCCTGGAGTCAGGAGGACCTGAGTTCTAAGGTGCCCTCGGATAATGATCACCCAGCTGCGTGACCTTGGGCGAGCCACTGAACCACACTGCCTTGCAAAAATCTAAAAAAAAAAAGAGGGGTGTGTGAATATGAAAGAATTGCACCTTAGATTTGTTGATTACAAATGATTAAATGTAAAAAAATCATTACTGCAAAGGAAGACTCGTGCTGTGCAGTAATCTCTTCCACTAACTGAGTCAGTGGAGATAGTCCTGTCTCCTGTGCTTGGTTTAAGGGCGTGCACCCTCAGCCATTGTATACACACACATCCTGCTAACAGTAGCTTTATAACACTATCAGATATGTGGTGCTGAGAAGCTATATTCTTCACTTTTTTTTTAGGTTTTTGCAAGGCACAAGGGGTTAAGTGGTTTGCCCAAGGCCACACAGCTAGATAATTATTAAGTGTCTGAGATCGGATTTGAACCCAGGTCCTCCTGACTCCAGGGCCGCCCCTGAGAAGCTACATTCTTGCCAAACAGTTCTCTCAATTTCTCTCATACATACTATTCACCTCCCACCTCCCTATGTCCAGGGCTTAGAATGAACTTCTTGCCTCATCTGCATCTCACAGACTATTTTCTTTTTTTTATCTTTTTTTTTTTTTGCAAGACAATGGGGTTAAGTGGCTTGCTCAAGGCCACACAGCTAGGTAATTATTAAGTGTCTGAGGTTGAATTTGAACTCAGGTCCTCCTGACTCCAGGGCCTGTGCTCTATCCACTGCGCCAGCTAGCCGCCCCCATAGACTACTTTCTTTAAACCTCCCACACAAATCTTTCATTAATGTCTTCCCTGCCTGATTACTATGTATTGACTCTAACTCTATATGTTTCTCTCCAAAAAGGTAAGCTCTTTTAAAGCTGGGATTGTTTTCTTTTTTTGTGTCCCACATAGATCATCTAGGGTTTATTAAGCCCCAGCAATATGTCAGCTAGGTGGCACAGTTCATACAGTGACTGGCCAGAGTCAGAAAAAAATTCATTTTGCTGAGTTCAAATCTGGTCCAGACACTTATTACTTGGGTAGTCCTGGGCAAGTTGCTTACCCTGTTTGCCTTAGTTTACTCAACTGTAAAATGAGCTAGAGAAGGAAATTGAAAACTACTCCAGGATCTTTGCCAAGAAAATGGGACATAACAAATCAGATACAACATAAAGATGACTAAACAACCTATACATGCTTGTTCATTCCATTCCCTTATCTCTAATCTCATTCTTTTATGTTGTGGCAGAGGTGGAGGAGCTGAGATGAAATGGTCCATTCCCTTTTACAAATGTGTACTTGTCAGATTTGTCTTTCTCTTATTACAAAAGATATTTTATAAAATGGCTGATGATTTGAATCCTACACTAATCATCAGTGATCAGCCCACCAATGTATTTTCTGCCTTGGTGTTAAAATCCTTTTAATTCTGAAAAAAAAAAAGGAGACAGCTACAGACTACATGATGGACTTCTGCATAAACACTATGGGCAATCATGAGAGGTAAAGCAAGTTCAAGAGCCTTGGTTCCTGCATTAGTATCAGCCCTAGAAGAAATAATATTGTTTGTTCTTCATTTTTGAAGAAGACCATGACATCAGGAAGGTCATGCCATGACAAGCACGTGAATTGGACTTGTGCTAAGTCACCAACCTTATTTTCACCTCCAGAGTCATATGGGTCCAGTGGCCAGATATAAATCAGGATGACTGGAGATGGCCCTGGATATGAGGTGATCAGGGTTAAATGACTAACCCAAGTTCATGTAGCTAGTAAGCATCAATTGAGTGGGAATTTGAATTCCAGTCCTTGTGACTCCAAGACCAGTGTTTTGATCCATTGCACCACCTAGCTGCCCCAGCAGAAATAATAAGCTTCTTACAGAATTAGTGATAGATGTAAAGCATGTACATGACTAACATAACAAATAAATTTGAAATAAGTGAATAAAGAAAACCAATATAGCAGCTGCTTTAACGGTATGAAGTCCTTTGGCAACATGCATCATGTCCAGGGGTCTGGCAAGTGCTTCCTTGTGCATCTCTCAAACATCTAAGTATGGATCAGGGTAGGTTTCTAGAAGTGTTTCTTCAACCATCTTCAGGTCACCTGTGGAGAGTCTCCAGGTAATGGTACTAAAACCTGCTAGTGATGTGACTTTGTATAATTTAGTAGACCATGACAAAATCTAATGAGATTTGCCTCCCAATAATTAGTTTATGGGGTAAAAATCCATTTGGACCTCATGAAATTAGCTCTACTAACAACAGGACTATAAGAACATAAAATTAGGAACCTTTAATTCAGATAATTTTAGTTTTTCCATAGCACCTACATCTACCGTTAACAAAACCCTGTATCTGATATGGATGAAGCCATCAATAAGCTGAAGGAGGAATCTTTTTTTTTTAAGCAGGAATCTTAAAAGGATCAGTGAGAGTCTGACTTGGAAAGTGAGCCCTTCTGTCATTTAATTTTATCATAGACTTCAAAATTGGGAAATTACTTAAAATTTTCTTTACATACTCATCAATGTTGAGGGGCAAAGCCTCTCTCAGGTGTTCTCTCTAAAATATTTCAAAAACTTTAAAATTATGACTAACTAATTTTCAAGAGACAGAACCCACAGAAAGATCCAGTGAGGCAATTCTCCAGCCCAAGGTAACCTGCTCTGTTCCTCGGGTTGGAGGGGTGGCAGAGTGAAGGAGCTTCAACCTTCAGGGAACAGCCCCAGGGTGTCTGGGTCCCTGGCATCTCTGGCTCCTAGCAGCAGAAGCAGTTTCCTGACCTGCTGCTACCCCAAGGGAGCACCAAGCACAACTTGGAAGATCAGCAGAGTGACCTCTGCCAGAGTGAATGTGAAGCTCAGGCCAGGGTGACCCCCCTCAGCACAGCCCAGATCCCAGGAAATGGAAGCAGGCCTGTGGAGCTGCCCAGTAGGAGCCACCCAGAATCTTATCCCTGATTGCTCAGCTCACAGAAGGTAAGGGATTGGAGGAAGACTGCTGAGGTCTGTCCTCTGTCCCTGGGAAAGGATTCTGGGACTTTGACCACATTCAGACCTTGGTCATAGTCAGGGGCCCCAGAGGGGTGAGCTTGTGGCCATTCAACAGACCAGGAGAGCAGTCAGAGCCTCACATACTGAGGTCCTTGTGGGGAGGTGTTCCAGTAATATTCAAAAGCTCAGGAAGCACCCCAAAACCAAGCACAGGTTGGGGAAATGAGTAAATAGGAAAAAAGGACCTGACCATAGACAATTACTTTGGTCCCATGGAAGACCAAAATACACAATTTGAAGATGAGAAAGTCCAAGCTTCTGCATTTAAAGACTCCAAGAAATATAGAAGTTGGGCTCAGGCTATGATAGAGCTCAGAAAAGATTTTGAAAATTAAGTAAGGGAGATAGAAGGAAAAATTGGTAAAGAAATGAGAGAGATGCAGGAAAAACATGAAAAAGAAGTCAGCAGCTTAGTCAAGGAGATCCAAAAAAATGCCAAATAACTTATTAAAAACCAGTTTAGGTCAAATGGATAAAACAGTTCAAAAAGTTATTGAAGAGAAAAATGCTTTAAAAAGCAGAACTGGGCAGAAGGAAAAGGAGATAAGAAAGCTCTCTGAGGAAAACAAATCCATCAGATGTAGAGTGGAGCTAAAGGAAGCTGATGACTTTGTGAGAAATCAAAACACAATAATACAACACCAAAGAATGAAAAACTAGAAGAAAATGTGAAATATCTCATTGAAAAAAAAACTGATCGGGGCAGCTAGTTGGCACAGTGAATAGAGCACCAACACTGGAGTCAGGAGTCCCTGAGTTCAAATCCAGTCTCAGACACTTAATAATTACCTAGCTGTGTGGCCTTGGGCAAGCCACTTAACCCCATTTGCCTTGCAAAAAAAACTAAAAAAAAACGCTGATCTAGAAAACATATCCAGAAAAGATAATTTAAGAATCATTGGGCTCTTTGGCCCATTCATGATCAGGATGAAGACCATTTTAAGCAACCAGACTGTGGACATTGCGGAAAATGTTGACATTTCTCTGAAGGGTCAGACAGTTATTGTGAAGGGGCCCATAGGAATCCTCCGCAGGGATTTCAATCATATCAGTGTGGAACTCAGTCTCCTTGGAAAGAAGAAAAAAAGGTTCCAGGTGGACAAGTGGTGGGGAAATCGAAAAGAACTTGCAACTGTACGCACAATCTGTGGTCATGTGCAGAACATGATCAAAAGTGTTACTCTGGGTTTTTGTTACAAGATGAGGTCTGTGTATGCTTACTTCCCCATCAATGTTGTTATTCAAGAGAATGGCTCACTTATTGAAATCAGAAATTTCTTGGGTGAAAAATATATCTGAAGAGTGCGTATGAGACCAGGTGTGGCTTGTGCGGTTTCTCAAGCCCAGAAAGATGAGTTGATTCTTGAAGGAAATGATATTGAACTTGTATCAAACTCAGCTGCCCTGATCCAACAGGCCACTATAGTCAAAAACAAGGATATCAGAAAGTTTTTGGATGGTATCTATGTTTCTGAGAAAGGCACAGTGCAACAAGCTGATGAATAAGTTGGAAAAGATGCCAAAGGCTGTGTCCTGAGGAATCAACACTTATTCAGATGTCAAAAGAAAAATACCTTTTTGTCAAAAAAAAAAATTATTGGGGGGCAGCTACGTGGTGCAGTGGATAGAGCACTGGTCCTGGAGTCAGGAGTACCTGAGTTCAAATCCGGCCTCAGACACTTAATAATTAGCTAGTTGTGTGGCCTTGGGAAAGCCACTTAACCCCATTGCCTTGTAAAAACCTAAGAAAAAACAATTATTGGGTTGCCTGAAAATCATGATCAGGAAAAGAGCCTTGACCTCGTTTTTGTTTGTTTGTTTTTTAGATTTTTCAAGGAAATGGGGTTAAGTGGCTTGTCCAAGGCCACACGGCTAGGTAATTATTAAGTGTCTGAGGCCGGATTTGAACTCAGGTACTCCTGAATCCAAGGCAGTGTTCTATCCACTGCACCACCTAGCTGCCCCTTGACTTCGTTTTTTAAAGAATTTCTACGGAAAAATAGCTCTGATATCCTAGAAGCAGAGGGTAAAATAGAAATTGAGAGAATCCACTGATCTCTGCTGGAAAGAGATCTAAAAAAAAAAAAACAAACCCCAGAACTCCCAAGTCAAAGAGAAAATATTACAAGCAGCCAGAAGGAAACAATTCAAATATCATGGAGCTACAGTCAGGATTACACAGCACCCAGCAGCATCTACATTAAGGGCTCATAGGACTTGGAATATAATTATTTCGGAAGACAAAAGAGCTTGGAATGCAACCGAGAATCAACTACCCAGCAAAACTGAACATCTTTTTCCAGAGGAAAAGATGGACTTTCAATGAAATGGGAATTTCAAATGTTCTGTTGAAACAGCCAGAGCTGAACACAAAGTTTGATCTTCACATACAGGACTCAGGTGAAACAGAGATAGTGGATGGGAAGGGTAAATTATGAGGGACTTAATGATGATGAACTGTGTGTATTCCTGAATGGAAAGATGATAGTGATAATACTTATATTAACCTCATTTAATAGAGCAAATAGAAGGAGCTTTTGTAGATGAGGCACTGGAGACAGATGGATTTGAAGTCATAATATATTGTAAAAATGGAGTCAATAGGTGAAAGGGAAATGTACTGGGAGAAAGAGAAAGGAGAGGTAGAAAAGGCTAAGATATCTCCTGTAAAAGATATTTCATGTAGCTTTTGCAATGGTGTGGAGGGGGGTAGGCGAGGGGGGGGGATTGAGGGAGCCTTCATCTTCATTGGAAATGGCTCAGAGAGGAAACAGCATACATACTCAATGGGATATAGACATATAGAAGAAAATGGAGAGAAGGGGGACAGGGGAGGGAAGGGGGGATGTGGGTAGTAGAGGAGAGGGTAGATCATAGGAGAGAATAGTCAGATATAACACATTTTCTTTTTTACTTTTTGCAAGTTGTGATTGGGTGGCCTGTCTAGGACCACGGGGCTGGGTGGTTGCTCAGTCTCTGGGGTGGGATGCGGGTTTGGGGCTCTTGGCCCTAGGGCTGGTGCTCTGTCTGCTGTGCCACTTGGCTGCCCCACAACACATTTTGAAGAGGGTGCAGAGTGAAAGGAGAGAGAAAATATAATAGATGGTAGTGGGGAGGAATGGATGGAGGGAATTACAATCAGCAACAGCAAATGTGGAAAAATATGTAAGTATCTTCTATGATGGAGTTATGATAAAGAATGTGATCCACTGGAGACAGAGCTAATGGTATCAGAACACAGACTGAAATGCATTTTTTTTTCCCTTTCACTTTATTTCTCATGAGGTTTTATATTTTTGTGGGGGAGGGGGTATTATGTTTACTCTTAAAAAAGAATATTTTAATGTGTAAATAAAGAAAATTTTAAAAAGTGAATGTTGAAACTTGTTTTTGCATGTAGCCAATGAAAAATAAAATAAAATAAAAATGAAACAAATATTCATCAGTTCCATATGTAAGATCCTTAACCTGATTTTTAGAATTTATTACTAACACATACTTAATGCCTGTTTTTTCTCAGAAATGTGTCTGTGTGTGTATCCTAATTCTTAGATTTCTAACAGTTAAACCTCATTGTTTTCTCGAAGTTTACTACCTCAGTAAAGTTCTTTATTTTATTTTTCCTCAAAACTTTTACATTTTCAGCCTTTCCCTGTGGAGCCGCCCATTTTTATATCATCCTGAAAGAGTAAAATTGTTCAAGAACCTAATGTTATACGTGAACAAATACCTATTATCAAGAGGTTGGTAAACCCAAGAACTCCTTTACTTAGATGCTCATTTACTTAGGTTTGAATTTGACCACAAATTCAGATTAAAGGTAGTAAAAATTTTCATACTTACCTTCTATTATAGTACCTCAGATATTTTAGTAATAATATGTAAATTAGTAGGTTTAGTATTACAACAACTGTTCATCTGTCTGATAATATAAATTTGCTAAACAAAAAAGGGAGGGACATCGTTATGATATCAAGACTATCTCTTCAAAGTGATCTGACAAGCAATAATAGGAAAAACTCCCTTAGCTCTGAGTCAATTGTGTTGCCAAGTTCCACATTTTTTTTTTTTTTTTTGGTTTTTGCAAGGCAATGGGGTTAAGTGGCTTGCCCAAGGCCACACAGGTAAATATTAAGTGTCTGAGGTCAGATTTGAACTCAGGTACTCCTGACTCCAGGGCCAGTGCTCTATTCACTGGGCCACCTAGCCACCCCCATGTTCCACATTTTTATAGAATATTTAAGATAGCTAGGCTCAATAGTAATCAGAAAATTTTCCTGTTCATTAAAGAAATAGCACAATGAGAAACTGAATATAAAGGAGCCTACCTTTGTGCAAAGTTATCCTCAACTTCTCTTAGAGAAAAATATCCACCTGTAGCAATTCTCAAGCTCCACTCCATTTGGACAGCAGATGACTTTCCATGATGGACTATTGGCATAAGACTAATTCAGACAATCATACTTGAAATCAAACTCAGAACAATACCTATGTCCCATAGCAGTTTGTCTCAAATATTACTTTTTTTGGTGGGACCGTGATAGGGTTAAGTGACTTTTCCAGGGTCTCACAAGCTAGTAAATATTAAGTGTCTAAGGCCGTATTTGAACTCAGCTCCTCCTCCTCTGTACCACCTAGCTGACCCCTCAAATAGTAAATTTATACTAAACACAGTTAGTTTAGGGTTAGGGCCTTATAATTTTTCTCATGTTGCATGATAAGTTAACAATGAGCACAAAGAAGGATATTCATTAACCTTTCATTTATAATATATGAATAATTATATACTAAAGTTTTGCACATACAGTGAATATATGAAAGTCGACTCCAAATCCAAGAAAAAAAATTGACTACAGCAAACTTCCAATTTTGTATTGTCTGCTAACCCCCAAGGCAAAATGAAATGCTTGAATCTAAAGCAGATGTGTCCAACCTGTGGCCCTCAAATAACTGGAAAATGAAGGAAAAGGTGAGTACATGCTCAGTGTTAACATAAAAAATGGAATGTTCTTATTTTTTGTTTAAAAAGTAAATGTTTTATTATTATACTCATTATTTTTTATTATTATACTTTGTTATATTATATTTTATTATTATACTCATTGGTAATATGAGTTACATTGTTGTCATAAATAGTAAATTCTACAAGCTTTTGTTGGGTGATATGGCTCAGAAGAACTAAAAGGTTGGACACCCATGATCTAAGGTCCACTTGTTTGAAAGTTGGCTCAAAGATGTAACTTCAGTAAGATTGGGGGGGAAAATTGTAAAACTCAAATAATATCTTTAATAAATTAAAAAAAAAGATGTAACTTCAGTACTTGAGAATCCCTAATGGCATTCAATAGCTCTTCTTCATTTGAACCTTCAGCTAGGGAGGGAATGATTTCAAGTAAAATATTCTATACGAATCACATCTAAAACCCAGTATAGAGTAATACACTATGTAATAATTACATTCAGTGCTTATGATGTACAAGGCACTATGTTTATCACTCTACAATTATATCTTTTGACCCTCACCACAACCCTGGGAAATAGGTGCCATCATTATCCTATTTTACACATGAAGAAACTGAGGAAACAGGTGACCTGACTTTCTGAAAATCACAGAGTAATAAATTTCTGAGACTTGAACTTGAGTTTTCTGATTCTTGTAGTTTTCTAAGCATGTCTCCTTATTGCCAGGTATCAAATGTATCTTGCATTAGGAACTAATTTACCACAATTAGCCTAGTAGGCTAACAATTTCTCTCTTTCTCTCTCTCTCTCTCTCTCTCTCTCTCTCTCTCTCTCTCTCTCTCTCTCTCTCTCTCTCTCTCTCTCTCTCTCTCTCTCTCTCTCTCTCTCGCAAGGCAATGGGGTTAAGTGACTTGCCCAAGGTCAGACAGCTAGGTAATTATTAAATGTCTGAGGCCACATTTGAACTCAGTTCCTCCTGACTCTAGGGCTGGTGCTCTATCCATTGCACCACCTAACTGCCCTAGTCTAACAATCTCACTGTAAATGAGACTACATAATTTAATTTCAGGATAAAATTTGAATCAAATCAAATTTGGGTTTACTATCTCAGACTGGAATGCTTATAACCTAAATTTTCTATGGGTCATTATTTTTACTAGTAAAATTATAGGGTCAGCAAGTTACCCTCAGTTAGTTTGCTGCAAAAGATTTAAAGTGACAGTCTTGTATTATCACCCCTTGGATACATGGACATTTTCTGAAATACTGAAATTGCAAACATAATCTCCTTTATATAATAATGAAATTAAGTATTTATATTCCTTACCTAAGGAGTAAAATACATCTTTCTAATGATCCTTTAAGGTCAGAATTTTGATATGTTATCTACAATTTAATGCTGCAAATATATTTCTGTTCTTTCCACATCACAAAGAATAAGCAAATAAGGTTTCTCATATCCTTATCTAAATGAGATTAAATTCCTTCCTCAAACCTCTTTCCAAAAAACTCTTAATTTTCAAATCTTCTGTGCAAACAGACCATAATGTTCTCAGTTTTCTACTCATTTCCTTTTATCCTTAATTGCTTAAAATTTCTCTTCCTTTCTTTTATGAATTTCCAGAGAACTTAAATTTAAGCCCCTCAAAATTATATCTATCTTGATCCAACATTTCTCTTACTGTCTTCTATTTGCTTAATTCCTTTAATCTTCATTTCCCCATCATATAGCAGACTATAGAATTAATCTTTTCTTTACTGAATTTTATCTTTAAAATTAGCACAAGTTTTTATTTTGAAACACCAATTAATTGCAATACTGTTATCTTGAGGGTTCTTAAAAGCTTAAAATGTATGGTTTATTCCAATACTTTTTGGTGAGTTGTGCTTCTAGTTCACCTCAATAATTAAGTTATGTTATATAATCCACATTAGAAAATACAGTGGTAATACAAAACATTCTTCCAAAATAAATTTTATTTACTTCTAAATTACTCCCTAATTTAAACAAGCTACTCCCCTTTTAATGGTCTAGAAAAGAGTTAATAGGCAGTTATTAAAATTTAAACTGCAAACTCCTTTTTTTCCTTCACTTTGGAACTTTACTGATACACCTTCCCCCAATCAGTGAAATTACCTTCCCCTTGCACTAAAAAACACTTTCCAAGGAAAGATGACAAAAAAAGTCTAATTTAATTTTAAAGAGTTTTATTTTTATTTTTCCTTAAAACAAATTCTACATAGTAACCCAAAATTCACTAAAATACTTCAGTATTATTTATAAAAAGCATTCAAACTATAATTTGAAAATTCACATAGAGAAATTATATTTCAGTCACAAATTTAGTCTCTAATTAGATTACATTGTCATAATTCCTGCAGACTTGGGGAAAAGATTTGCTTTTCTCTTATTGGTATTATCTCTCTTATCTGCCTCCCCAACTTGTGAGAGAGAGAGAGAGAGAGAGAGAGAGAGAGAGAGAGAGAGAGAGAGAGAGAAACACATAGAGAGGAAAAACAAAGAGATTTTCTTTCTTTCTTTGAAGGCTTTGAAAAATCTGCAGAAAAGTTTTCAGTATTTACATCCTTTTTTTCTTTAGAAAAAGGTGAGTTTATTTACCAAGTCACAAAACAGACTATGACAAGACAGACACCTAGAAGTATTGCTGGTGGTTTTCCTTGTTTGCCACTGCAAGTTTAATCAAAAAGTCCAGAAAGTCTCTGCTTGATAGGATATGATATTGAAAGCCAGCAGAACTTTTTTGACACTCTACCCTTCTAAACTCTCTGTATTTTCTCACAGTAGTTTTTATGGGTGAGAAGATGTTCTAAAGACATCACTAATTCCTATCCATTTTCATCCTTATGAATATTTATCTTCATAATCCACAACAGAGTCTGGGTCCAGGCGATGTGGAGGGGCTAGGCTGGAAATGGAGTTGTCAGTCTTTCCTCTAGAACCCCTCTTAATTTAAAAAAATCTCTTTATGTTCCTTAATCCCCTTCTGAGTCTCTTCCTTCAGGGGTTTTCTTTTTTTGGTAGCATTGATAATGAGGGAAGTTTCTTCAAAAGTCCCTCTCGATTACACTAAAATTCTATTTTTGCATAGGCTATTTATCTATTTTGCTTAGAATGTACATCTGACTGATTATAATTCTTAAAATCCCATTCTTTATCTGACTGAATTTTATTTTTCCTTATTTCTCTTTCCTTCCCCATCATTCCAACTTTCTCAGTCCCTACCAATCACTAAAGCACAATAGACAAAATTTGGCAGGGTTTCTTGTTTGTTTTCCAAATCTTTTCCTCCTCCTTAACTTTTCTACTTGGAAGTCAGGAGAAGGCTGGCTACTTCTGTTCCTTATATGAATTTGTGTATTGGTATTCCCATTCAAAAGAGGGACACTTGGGGCAGCTAGGTGGCACAGTAGATGGAGCACAGTCTCAGTTCAATTCCAGTTGCAGACACTTAATATTTAATTGTGAGACTTTGGTTAAGTCACTCAACTCTATTGCCTTGCAAAAATTTAAAAAAAAAAAGGACACTTGTGTGCCACTCTATAAGCAAATTACTTACTCTAGCTTTGTGTGCATTGACCCCTGTCCTTTTTTGTACAAATGAGAGGGGGAAAAAATTAGAATTTTGGTACCTATTTCTTCTTTATCCTACTTGAGTTTGGGAGTTGAAATTCTCCTATCACTGCAAAGTTGACTCACTGCTAGGGAAGTCTTTTCCAGTCTACCATGGGACAAAGACCCAGATTATCAGCTGTGAGTCAGAACAGAATTCCCCAGTGAGTGTCTTGGGTGAGGTGTCATCCTGACTGGCTTGCTAAAAAAAGAAAATCTTTATTTGGATTGTTACACTCAATAACGAAGCAAACTCAGGTAAAGAAAATGAAAAGGAATTTATTGTAGCATGCAAGGCAAAAAGCAAGTTGAATGTGGCCAGGTGCCAAGTTCAAACTGTGCATTGTTTTAAAGGAAGATAAGTATATATTTCTAAATGGGGATAGACTAGTGTCATCTCAAAGGTGAGTTTACAGTCCTGCTAAATGAAAATTTCTAAAAGACAAAGCACACATGACTACCCTTTCCTATCCTTGAATTGACATATACTGTGGTCATTCTTGACCAGAGGATTAGCACATATAACTGTGAAATTAGGATAAGATAATATGGTTCACTCAAATTAACTTGGTGGTAACAGGTATTCTATTTAGTGCCTTAGAATGAAACAAGAAAATGTCCTTCTTATTGTTCACTACTCTTCCTACTCTACATTCTATTTCTAATCTCCATGACTCTGTCCACAGTATATTCCCTTCCCCCTAAACTTCATAGAATATCTTCCTCCTATATAAGGTATTTTAAAAAAATTTAAATATTTTATTTGTTTCTTCAACTATATGCAACGGTAGTTTTTACCAAATCATTTTTTTGGCAAGATTTTGAGTTTTACATTTTTCTCTGTCCCTTCCTCTCCCCCTTCCCTGACAGAAAGTAATCTAATATAATAATCTATATGTAAAACCATGCAAAACATAGATTCATATTGATCATGTTGTGAAAGAATATAAGGTCTTTTCTGATCTGCACCCCCCTACTAGTTTAGACCTGATACTGAAGTTACAAAAGAAGTTTTGCTTAGTCATTGCTTAGAAAGGACACTCAAAAAAGATATAACAATTAGCTTATAGCTATGGGCCCTCTCTTGCCTCTGAAATTAATTTTTCAGGTGACTTGAGGAACCGATTATACATGGTCTTCCCTTCATGTGGATGGACCTTATTATTTCCTTAGTTGGTTAAGAAACTAAGCCAAGGGGTGGCTAGGTGGTGCAATGGAGAGAGCATTGGCCCTGGAGTCAGGAGTACCTGAGTTCAAATCTGACCTCAGACACTTAATAATTACCTAGCTGTGTGGCCTTGGGCAAGCCACTTAACCCCATTGCCTTGCAAAAACAAAACAAAACCTAGAAACCAAGTCAAAGTGACCTGAAACCATCACAAAGTTTCATTAATGTTGATGGAGCTTGAGCCTTAGTTCTTGGGCTAATGAGAGCTTGGGGATAGTATCCTTACTTTTTTGGCAAAAAAAATCAGCCTGACCTACACGGTGGTAGAAACCTGGTAAATATCGATCCTATCATACCTTATATTTATTTTGTATTTTTTAAAAAATCTACTTATATATGTTCATATAATTTCCACTGCTTTCACAAGTTCCATTAAAAGCCCAGTTATTTTTGTGTCAGGCATCATAAAGACCTAAATTAAAATTGAGTCTTAAGCTATGTGACCTTTGGCAAATTATTTAACTTGTTTGACTCAGTTTCCTCATCTGTAAAATGGGATTATAATAGAGGTTGATGGGAGGATCAAATGAGAGAGTATTTGTAAAGCTTCTAACATAGCATCTGGCATGTAATAAGCACTATATAGATTCTACTTCTTCTTTCTCCTTTTCCTTCTCCTTCCTTTCCTCATCCTTTTCTTTCTTCCTTTTTCCTTCTTCCTCTTCCTCTTCCTCCTCCTCCTCCTCCTCCTCCCCCTCCTCCTTCTCCTTCTCCTCCTTCTCCTTCTTCTTCTTCTTCTTCTTCTTCTTCTTCTTCTTCTTCTTCTTCTTTCTTTTCTTCGTCTTCCTCCTCCTGCTAACTGGCTACATAGATAGAATAAATCTTGTTTTGTAAACTGGCAAGACTGAGACATTTATCTTTCTAGCTAGCATTCTCTCTTGAATGTTTCTTCCAGCTGTGTCCAGAAAGTGAAGATCCTAGTGAAGCCACAGGATAGGATCCAATGAAAGGGGAAGAACTTCTTTTATATAGATTCTTCTTCTCCTTCTTCTTTCTCCTTTTCCTTCTCCTTCCTTTCCTCATCTTCTTCTCCTTTCTTCCTTTTTCCTTCTTCCTCCTCCTTCTCCTTCTTCTTCTTCTTCTTCTTCTTCTTCTTCTTCTTCTTTCTTTTCTTCCTCTTCCTCCTCTTGCTAACTGGCTACATAGATAGAATAAATCTTGTTTTGTAAACTGGCAAGACTGAGATATTTATCTTTCTAGCTAGCATTCTCTCTTGAATGTTTCTTCCAGCTACATCCAGAAAGTGAAGATCCTAGTGAAGCCACAGGATAGGATCCAATGAAAGGGGAAGAACTTCTTTCCTCTGCTCTGAGTCTTTTTTCTAGGTTCTGAAAATGAGGTGGGGGCAGAAGGAGGTGTCTTTGTTTCTGTTTTGTAACATTTGTTTTTAATTTCAGGCACTGACACTGATTTCCATTGGATTTAAGGGTTCAATTCTTGACCTCACCAGAGGTCTCAGCTAATGCAAAGGACTCAATTTTCATTCCACATATAATACATGCTCCCCTCCCCTCCCCTCACCGCCTGAAGTTCTAATAGATTACATTTATTCCTCCTATACTCAGTGTCTCCGGTTGGGAGAGGATTAGGTTCACAGTTTAACTCAATTTCTATATAGCATAGTTCCAAATTTCACATCCAAAGCCTCCTTTGGGTTTGAGTCCTGGACTTCTTGACTTCCCTGCTGGGCTGGAAGGAGGCTAAAATGTGAGAGGGAAAGCAAGAAACATAGGTACTCAGTTTTGAGATATGGTAGAGAAAGTCCATTTTCAGTGGAGCCTGGAGAGGAAGGAGGCATGACTGCTTTGCCTGTCCTTAAAAACAAATTCGGAGAGGAATCATTCAATCGGGGGAGAGTGAAGGCAGAGGGTACTTCTAATGTGTGAATTCCAAGGATGGAGTGAGCTTCAGGTATAGAAAAGGAATTATGAGTATAGTCTGGAATGCAGTGAGAGTTCCAGTTAAACTGCCTTATTCATTGCTTGCCATGAACATTCCGCCTTTTCTGCCTTTGAATAAACTGTCCCTCAGCCTGGAATGCATAGCCTTCTCATCTTTCTTCTCTTATTTCCTTAATTTTGTTTATTTGCCAAGCATTTATTTTTCTCCCTCCCTCTACCCTGAAAAAGAAAAGAAAAACAAAACAAAACTTTTAAAACAAAGTCAATGAGCATAAATGTCCAAAAATGTGTTTCTCATTTTGAGAAATTCATTACTTCTAAATCAAGAGGTGAATAAAATTCTTCATCTCTAGTCCTCTGGAATCAATAGTTGATCACTTGATTATTTAAAATTTCTTGTTTATTTGTACTGCCCTATAACAATTTATAGTTTCCTTTACTGAACACATCACTCTCAGTGAGAAAGTCTATTTACAACTGGTGGATGATCTCTTTCCCTTAAATATAAACATGTTCATCATGCAGAAGAAGCAGCTTTTCAGGTAGAATTTGAATCCCGTCTTCTGGATTCTCTATCCACAACACCTTACTGATTTCTACCTATCTTGGAGAAGTCTCCAGAAGAAATCTAGGGCTATTAAGATAAGCTCTTTATGGGCGGCTAGGTGGCGCAGTGGATAGAGTTCAAATCCGACCTCAGACACTTAATTATTACCTAGCTGTGTGGCCTTGGTCAAGCCACTTAACCTCATTGCCTTGCAAAAAAAAAACTTAAAAAAAAAACAAAACCAAGCTCTTTATAAAACCAGGACAGGCAAGAAGAGCCATGAGTCACTTGAGTGATGCTCCATTTGGTGAAAATGACTGAATTTTGCCTTTGTTTTTAGATGAAGTTTCATTAGGGTACATAATTGCGGTTGAGCCCTTTTTGGGTTTCCTTGGCAAAGATACTGGAATGGCTCCTTCTCCAGGGGCATTTTTACAGACGAGGAAAGGGCAAGTGACTTGCCCAGGGTCACAGAGCTAGTGCGAGTCTGAAATCACCTTGAACTTAGAAAGATGCAAGTTGGGTTTTAAACGGCACCCAGCTGCTATTCACATAATGGGGATAAAGCCATGTGCCCGGCGCCTGCAGCTGCTGGTGTCGTCTGCACCCGTTTGGGTGCCCTCCGCAGCTCCTTCTCAAGCACCCCGAGCCTGGCAGAGCCGGGCAGCGGAGCAGCTAGGAGCGGGAGCCAGCCGCCTCCCGGCCCGCCGCTGCCCCGAGTCCCCGCCCCGAGTCCCCGCCTCCGCGGCCCCGCCCCCGAGTCTCCGCCCCCGAGTCCCCGCCCCTCGGCCCCGCGGCTCCGCCCCCAGGCTCGGCGCAGGGGCACATGACGCCCTGCGCGCAGGCGCACTCCCCAGAGGCCGCGGGCGGCGATGGGGGACTGCGGCGGCTCCCCGGCGGGCGGGGAGGAAGCCTACCGGGTCAGTGAGCGGGCGAGGCGGCTCCGCGCCCTTCCCTTTCTTCTCCCGAACCTTGCAGCTGTTTGTTATCCGTGTCCTAGGAGACGGGCTTCCCGCCTGGACTGCCGCCGTGCCCAGCTCTCGCGGCCTTCCTGCCGCCTCCTGGGCAGTGTGGGGGAGGGGAGCCCCGGCCTGCCCGGAGGTGCCCAAACCGCGGGACCCCCGGAATCCGCCGGCCTCCTATGCAGCGGCCGCCCCGGAAAATGCCAGAAAACCGCCTTCCTCATTTGGGGGGACCTCCGGGCCTTTGGGGGCTCTCAGAAAACCGCCTTTTTCGTTTGTTTGGGGGGACCCCCGGAAAACTGCCTCCCTCCCTCCCGGGTTTGTTGGGGGCGATCCAGGGAGGATTAGCATTAATTTGGCAGGAGAGGGTTCGCTGGGCCAACAGCAGCCCCCATCTGTGCAATGGGAGGCGCAGAGCCCTGCGGCGGACCGAAGATATTTTTATGCCTTTGGCATCCTCGTTTTCTTTTCTTTTTTTTTTTTTTTTAGGATTTTGCCAGTTAACGGGGTTAAGTGGCTTGCCCAAGGCCACACAGCTAGGTAATTATTAAGTGTCTGAGGCCGGATTTAAACTCAGGTCCTCCCTACTCCAGGGCCACTGTGCCACCTAGCCGCCCCCGTTTTCGTTTTCCATGTAGATTTTGGGCACATACAGTTAAAAGTATTGTGACTTGAGAGGCAACAACAGAGTTGAGGCCAAGCCTTGGTGAGAGGCAGTGGTGGGAGCTGGCATCCGGCTACACCACCTCCTGTGAGGCTCTTAATTAGGCACCTAAATACAGGCTCTGTTTTTGGAGACTCAAATCAGGCTTTGGTCCTGAATCCATAAGGGGACAACCTAAGACTATTAGTGGGATATTTGAACACTTAAAAGACTGCATCCATGCCCTATTCCATGGGGTGTTGACATTTTACAAGTAGGGGTGATGGAAAAATTAATTAAAGAAATGGTTCTTGAACATCTAGAAAAATGAACAAGGAGGATCCATTAAGAATAGGCCGTGCTGAAATGATGGCTTTTTTTTTTTTGACAGGGTTACTGGACTGGGAGGTGAGGAGAATGCTATAGAGCTCATTTTAATAGAGTTTTAGCAAAGTTGGTAAGCTATTTATTTGGAGGAATTGGAGAGATGTAGATAAGCTAATAGTTCAATTATATGGACTCATTTGTCAGGAGGATTTTTAGTGGTGTATTTTAGGGATATGTCCTTAACCTTGTGCTGTTACATTTTAAGCAATGACTTTAATAATACAGCATTCTTGTCAGATTTGCAGATGACTGAAAGCTAGGAGGGATAACTAACAAGCTATTAGGTGATAGTATCTAAAAAAAATCTTGACAAAAATTCAATAGGGTTAAATTTAACATATGGTATGTTAAATACAAGAAATCAACTTCATAAAAACAAGTTGGAAGAGGCAAAGTTTTCAGCATCTAAAAAGTGTGGAGATTTTATTAGACAGTTAAAGTTTAGTATGAGTTGACAATGGTATGTGGCAGCCTCAGAATTAAAAAGAACTTGTGTTCCATTGATAGAAACACAGAAATAGTTGATAATCCTACTAAGTAGCTAGGTGGTGAAGTGACTAGAATGTTGGGCCAGGGGTCAGGATTACTCTTCCTGAGTTCATATCTGGCCTCAGACACTTGACTACTCAATGTGACCCTGGGCAAATCTCTTAACCCTGCTTGCCTCTCTTTGCTCTTCTATAAACCGAACTGGAGAAGGAAATGGCAAACCACCCCAGAGTCGGACATGACTGAACAATAACAATTTAATTCTATTTTGCCCTGGGTAGATTTATCTGGAGCATTATGCTCACTTTTGAGCCTGAAGTTTAAGAGGCTATTGATTAACTGAAGAATACTCAGGAGGCAATGAAATTCTAAGGAGCCTTCAGTCCATGTCATATGACAATCTATTGAAAGAACTGGGCATGTTTAAATTAAAGGAGAGAAGATTCAAGGAGGACATATTTGAAGGATTGTTATATAGAAGAAGGAATAGATCTTTTCAGTTTGGTCCTAGAGGGTGTAGCTTGGAGGCTAGAGTCCCCAGCTAGTAAAAGTTGCATAGAAGCAAATTGAGATTTGATGTCAGAACTATTTTATAAAAGTGTAATGAGGTGATGGATTTTCCTTCCCAGAAGATCTTCAGACATAGACTGTATGACCTTTTGCCATGCATATTTATAATAGGAATTCTTTTTAGGTATAGGTTGGACTAGATGATCACTGAGATCCTTGTTCACCCTCAGATTATGTCTGTGTGATTCTATATATCACCCATGTATTTCACTGTTATCTATAGGCTCAGTGTAAAATACTGATTTTTGGATAAAATGGCATTTAGATTAGGGAAGTGTGTAAGGTCTACTGAGGTTAACCAAACTATGGGTGAGCCATGAATAATTGTATAATATCTGGTGTGATTGACATGATGGGGACATGAATTTTACTAGCTCTTCAGGGGTGACAGAGATACTCTTCCATTCTACAGGCATGCATTGGAGACATTGCAGGTTTGATTCCAGACTACCACAATAAAGAAAATATTGCAATAAAGTGAGGCACAAAATTTTTGGTTTCCTAGTGCATATAAAGGTTATGTTTACACTATACTGTAGTCTACTAAGTATGTTATATCTAAATAAACATTGTACATACCTTAAGAATACTTAATTGCTAAAAAAAATTGTAGTCTTCTGAGCCTTCAAGTCATAATCTTGCTGGTGGAGGGTCTTGCTTTGGATTCCAGTGGCTGCTGACTGATTAGGATGGTGAATACTGAAGGTTGGGGTAA